>NW_005187424.1:1324707-1358267 GCF_000239375.1 Pundamilia nyererei | reverse complement strand
TGTGTCAATGAACTGTTGGTTATGCCCTTGCACATGACATGTGCTCCATTCAACAATTACAACGCTTTGCATCCAGCCGGTTTACGACCTACCACACCTTGTATATCACTCTGGCATTTTAAATAAGCATGTTTCACAAATGGACAATAGCATTTAATTTGTTTCCATCTGTAGACATTTGCAGATATACTGATATCTGATATTCCCAAACTTCAGTTCTGTATATTTCTCCTTTTTGTTAATGTGTGGAAACAAGACTTTAACTATTATCAAGCATGAGGGGTGAACACTTAAAAAACTGGATGTCAATGACATTAAAAGATAAGATAAGATCTCAGAATCACTTCAAAAACAAAACAGTGTTTCTTGGACAAAGAGAAGTCCCCGAAAAGGCAGATTATTGATTATTAAGCACAGTATATGACTTTTTAACCACCTCATACATTACTGTCAAGGCCGAAACTTTTCCAAATGTCCTTCACGTTGTGTGGTGTAGGGGTTCCAAATGCAATACTTGGGTGGGCAAAAATAACAAAGTGCAATCTTTTTATTTGGATGGTTGCAAAAAGTCAAAACAGACCATAACACCAAGAGCATATGGGGACACAGTTTTGGCTTGTATTATATTTTATTTATAAAGTGACAATTAACAGCAAGGATTGTTTCCAGGTCGTTGAACACATCTGCATTATTCTTATTAAATGCTTCACTTACACCTTTACCATGTTTGTGTATTAGTATAATAACATGCCATTAGTATAGTTTAAATAATCTTTGCCACAGAATCTCTCAGAGGTGCCAAGGTATTGGTGACTGGGTCCAGTAAAGGCATCGGCGAACAAATGGCATATCATTATGCCCGCTTTGGAGCCAAGATTGTTATTACAGCAAGAAGCAAAGACACACTGCAGAAGGTCAGTCAATACGTAAACTACTCAAATTCTACTAAGATGCTGTCATTTAGTTCTAGTGTTTATGTAAGTCATGTCAGGGATGATATTTTAGAAATCAAGCAGCTCAGAAGGCAGTATGAGGTACATGAGGATATTCTTTAGTTCTTTGGAGTAGCAGTTTTAGCTATATGACTCATGCCATTCTTATTGATTGTGACTAACAGGTAGTAGAAAAGTGTCTGAGTTTGGGAGCCCAGGAGGCTTTTTATATAGCAGCAGACATGTCCAATGAGTCTGACCTTGATCGAGTGGTAGATTTTGCCTTGAAGAAGCTGGGAGGTTTGGATTACCTGGTTCTCAATCACATCGGCTCGACCCGTGTCGCCATGTGGGATGGAGACGTAGAACATGCCAAGTGGCTGATGAAGGTAACGGAGCGTTTTGATGCTCTATCAGAAACATAAAATGAAAGGAATGCCCTCAGTCATGAATGTTTGTTTGTGTACAAAGATCAATTTCTTCAGCTATATTCAGATGGCCTGGAAAGCTTTGCCCTCCCTTGAGAAAAATAAAGGATCGCTGGTGATTGTTTCCTCACTTGCAGGTAGGTTTGTTTTTATAGTTCAACCAAAGCACAAAAACAGTCACCTTAAGCCACTTTACATCGTAAAGACCATGCAATAATTCGGAGAAAATAAAAATTTCAAGTTTTAATTAATTTAGCCGCATCAGTGATATTTATCACCTTAGCCATCATATGTGTTTTTGCCTAATGTCCTGTAGTGGACCATCCAGTTTTCCTGACACATTCCCTGAGGGGATCCAGTGTAAAGAAAGAAAAAGCTGCCTAGTCAAGCATGCGGAGCTGTGGTGACTCCTTGGTTATCGAACCACATAAGGGAGCAACCAAAAGCAGCTCCAAGAATCGATTAGCAGAGGAAAGTCGAGACATGTTAAGTTTGAAAACTCCAGAAAATTCCTAACAGCTGTTGATGCTTCACAGGTAAAATGCCCAGTCCCTTAACAGCTCCATACGTCTCAACAAAAAGTGCCTTGAATGGGTTCTTTGGGTCTCTTCGTCATGAGTTGGCTATGAAGAAGAGCAATGTGTCCATCTCTGTGTGCACACTGGGGCTCATTGACACCGAAACAGCTATGAGCAAAGTCAAGTTAGTATGCATAAAAAGATTTGCAGTCAAATCATTTGTGCTGTTTACATGAGTTAATTGCAAGAATTTTTTGTGTCCTAGGGGAAAGGTTAACATGCCAGCCTACCCCGCCACAGATGCTGCCCTGAACATCATCATCACGGGAGCTACGAGACAGCCAGAGCTTTTCTACCCTTGGTTCACATACATTTGGACTCTCACCAAAGATTGGATTCCTTCTTTTACAGACTATGTGGTCCAGCGTTCCTACAACTACAACCCATGAAGAACATTTATCTGAAGCACAGTTCTACACCTCTTTAATTAAAAACACAGAAATTTGGCTTGGATGTTGGCTTACAGCTTTGCTATTGATTTTTTTAAATGTTGATGTACACACTGGGCAGGATTATACCATGGACAGCTCGTCTGTAGCCGGTGTATGTCACTTCCATTCCTCTGAATCTTAGCCTTCATATTTTAATACACCCAGTTTTATGGCATAATCTTTGACTTTTCCAGTTTCCACTTTTCTCACCTTGCTTTTGAGAGCTGTCCAGTTATGAAATGTCTACGGGGAAAAAAGCTTACGGCTTGAAATTGTTTCATTTTCGTCTCCCTCAAAGAGATTAGCTCCTATCTGCATAGCACAGCCACCGCTGTCCAACCGTTACTGCACCACTAAGTGAAAATTCAGAAAGAAGGCACCTGATTTACTACAAATAAGACTATCTCTGTCTCTCTCACACACTTTCCTTTCATGATTTTCAGCCATGAATGGTATATTAGAGTTTCACATTTCTGCTATTCACTAATAAAAGATGAAAAGCAATAAACACATTCTTTCCTCTCATACTTTAAATTCAAATTCAAATTTTATTTGTCACACACACAAACCATACACTGTATGACATGAGGTGAAATGCTTATTGCTGTGCAATGCTCGGCCATTAAATGACAGTAAGAATTACAGATTTACAGATTACTACAAAAATTTACAGATTTTAACTTTGAAATTTACAGTAAAAATGTGCAAATAGCAGTTTATGTGGGAAATTATTTTAAAAAAGAAATGATAAATTATAAGAAGTGTGCAAAAAGAAAAACCAGAGTGCGTGTGGTGATGCGATGTGTGTGAGAGAGTCCAGCCCTACACCTGATTCAGGGCCAAAATAGCCTGGGGGAAGAAGCTCCTCCTCATTCTCTCTGTTTTGGCCTTAAGGGAGCGGAAGCACTTCTTATTAATTCAATGTTGTTGTTTTTTTAAGTAACTCTACATTTTTTATTTGATAGGACAAAAGGACAAAAGCAAGTGACAACAAACAATATAAATAATCTTAAATCTTTGTTTTCCCTGCTGAACCCTAAAACCCTACAGTAATATAGCTGAGTGGATATGTGAAGTGAAGGAATGGATCTAAGCCCAAAATACACACACACACACACACACACACACACACACGCAAAGATAACACCATTTTGCATTAAAGAAGTGCAATATTTGTTCTACTTCATCTTAAAGGTAACAAAAAGGTTTACACAAACCTGATCAGTACTTTGAATGTCCACATGAGGGCAGTAGTGCCAAACCGTTGAAGTGTCTTAGCTTCAAGCACATTAACAGTTAAGAAAAAAAAAAGCCTAAAAATCAGAGCAACAATTATTTGATGGCAATGAAACAAATCAGTGTCAAAGATTTTATCTTTAATAGACTTGTGTTGAATTTGAATTTTGAGATTTTTAAGCCCCCATCAACATATCAATAGTGACCCTCTGTGTTCCAAACCCTGGATTGTCCTCCTTCTCCTTTCTTTTCCATTTCATTTAGTTTCATCTTCCCAAAGCTGGCCACAGTAGGTGCAGACTTCCTATAGAGCGGGACTTTCTCAGTGGCTTCCTTTGTGCCTTTGTTCATCATCCCCAAAGGCACCACAGGCTTCCTGTGAAGCTGTTGGTTCAATCCATCCTGGTGGTCTTTCTCTATTGTAATACAACCTAGAAGTTGTCCCCTGCTGTCAAAGCAGTTTTCTGCTGTATACCAGGAGTGAGCTGTCCTTGTCACAAAAAAGACTCACTAAAAGTAGTTTGAAAAGTTGAGAAACAAACTGTTCCTCTTGAATATATTTACACAAAATTCTCTAAGAAGAATCCTTGATATATAATAAAGGAGTTTTCACAGTTCACTTGCACTCTGCAGTTTTCTGTGACTGATATGACTGATGACAAGAAGAATACATGTTCTCTTTGTCTTTATCTCGACACTGCTGGTGATTGGAGAGGATTTTGGAAATGGTATAATCTCCCTGCAGACAGCACGGAAAGAGAAAAATCTTTCCGTTCCTTTCCCTCCTTCTGTCTTCTCTTCTGTCACACATGCACGCACAATGGTGGGGCCTCCTGGAGAGGGGAGTAGGCATGGCCTGGGAGAACAGCCTGAAACACCTGCAACAGATTAGTGCTCCTAATGCCGGGTAATAAATCCTCTCACCCTTCTCCAGCATCTCTATCTGCGCTGTGCATGGCTCTGACATGCTGAGGAGCATCCTCCCACAACAGTGACAGCAGAATACACACAGAAGATAAAGTAAATACTAAATCTTTAAAACATCCACTATTTTATTTACGTTTCTTTCCATTATTATCCACCTCTGCAAATGCTACAGATATATTTCTTCTATCATCAAGGGTTTTTTTTTCCTAGTCAAAGCTGTAAATAAAGATCAAACATTTTCATTGTGACCGCAAACAGCCAAGGCCGGGAATAAAGTAGATCCTCTCTGCTTTACTGACTGCACATAAAAGTTGGAAGGTAGTCGACTGATCAGCCAATCAGACTGCTACTTACTGAGGCCTGTAGTGCAGTTTGAATCCAGCTTTTTCTCGGTGATTCAGCATGATTTAATCTCTGTATCTACAGACAGACCTTAGGTGTGCTACAGTAGTAAAATCAATTAAATGGAAAATAAGTCTATTACCTTTTTGCACATATCATATAGTGTGTCCTCAGTTTTACATTTGCACACAAAGTTTGCTGATGCAGCAGACATGTCATGTTTCACACCATAAATAGTCACCTATCCATGAAAATAATCTGATGCACCAGTCCCAGTTTATAACTCTTTCTTGTCCTGCTTCTTTGAGCACAAAGGTACTACTCCACAAATTCTGTCCGGCTCCATCCATCATTTCGTCGAACTCAACAGAAAATGGGGCCTTGGCATGCTGTGCATGTGTGCTGGCTTGTGTATGTTGCCTTCGTGCTTGACATTAATCACGGTCACTGCTGCAGTGAAAATAATTGACCAAATGCTGAGAATGGGAATTAGGTGTCTCATGATAAGGTACTGTTAATATCTATGCAGGGTCAAAGGTAACACACAGATCTATACTATGTATACTATGTACTATGACAGGAATGCAGCAGCAGTAGCAGCTAGTAGCTGCCTGCTTGGCTTCCTCTCGTCTAAATCCCGTCATTGGATGTTGAAATTTCTAATAAATATGGTCTACTGTGAGGTCCTTCTGAGAGTCTAGTATTTGATTTGTCCATTACTAAGATGGGGCTTGTTAATGACAACAACAGCAACAACAAACAAATTATTAGACGACGCAAATAACATGCTTCAAAATCTGAGATCCAGAAAAGCAATGGGTTATTAAAGCAATGGTTCATTTTCATTACAATGCCAGTGTGAAACTGAAAGAGTTCCTTTTTCTTCTATAAGTTATCTCAGAAATATAAACAGCTTTAAAGCTGTAGAGTGTGAGTGTAAGGTCAAGTCTGAAATTTATGTGAATTCTGAGCCGCTTGCGTGAATTGCAGGTACCAGCATGGTACTGCAAAACAAACACCATAAATATTCTCATTTTTTCTTTCATGTAAGTGTTAGATTTTATATATTCCATGCATTCTTTTTTTTTTTTCTTTAGCTGTGTGAGATGATTTGGTTTAAAAGAACGTTAATCTTCCTGAACACCGAGCTCGTTCGTGACCTCTGAAAAGTTTTCACAAAACATTCAGCTATGATAACAAAAGGAGAACGTGAGCAAGTGAGACGGGGGAGGACAGGGCAACGAGATGAGAACCTATGAAAGGGAGCGCCAGTGTGAATATAAACTGTGGGTGTGTGCGAGGTGGCTGAGGTGGCCCTGTGACCCCTGACCTCTTTCCCACAGGTCCATTCAGAGCAGCACAATGGTTGACACCTGTGTCTTTTCAGTACTGGTTCTATTATTATTTACATCAGTCGGTGGGAGAGAGACAGATAGAGGCCAGAGGTGCTGTGAAGCCGAGTGCAACAGCCTCATGCCAACAACACCCCCCCTCTTCTGCCCCGAACTTTTTCAAACACAGGTGCCTTCCTATCGTTCCTTCTCTATTTGTGTGTGTGTGTGTTTGTGTGTGTGTGCCAGTCTGTTCCTGTCTAATTATTTCAGAACACTCCAAACACATTGCCGGAAGAAGTGGATCCACAAAGAGGACAGACAGGGTGTTTTCACATCCTGTACCAAATGGTCTAACATTGTTCTATCCCTGCTGTCCTCTATCATCATTAACATCCAGGGCATCAGATGGAAGTTTGCGGAAGAAAGTCTTCTTGCTCCCAAGGAGAAAAATACGATTTTAACTCTTAAAAATAAAGTCGAGGATTTCACGTTTGCTTCTTTGGCATCTGTGGAGGCGAAAAAAAAAAGATGAAGAAGAAGAAACGAGATAAGAGAAAATAAGAATAAACAAGCCCAAATTTTCCCAGAGCAAATTTAAGAAATAACATAATTTCAATGTTATTTTTTTCCCAATTGTTTGGTAGGAGTTGCCGCTAACAGGACAATGTCAGAGCGATTTTGGTCAAACTGAGAGCATGTAAAACTTAAACGACATGCCCGGGACAATCCCTTCGTTATGTTCCTGTCATTTATCCCTCTCTTGCTGATCTTTGTGGTGGGGTGAGTCACAGGGAGCATGGGTGGCAGGCTAGGGGTTACATGAATTCTTTTTTCTTTTTTTTCATTGGGGGAGAGAATGCCCAATTAACAAAGGATAAGAAGTGAACCGTAAACACCCTCAACAAGGCCCAACAAACCTACAAGAACAAGCTCACTCTCTCCCCCCCCCCCTCTGCTGACCACTCCCCCCTCCAACCCTCCTCCTCCCTCTTGCACGCTCACTCTCTCTTCCACTCCCCTCACAAAAGGAAGACTCAGAGCTTACAAAGTGCCAATTAACACTGAATGTTTGCCCCTCGCACCTCCCTCTCTGAACTGCTGACAGCTCTGGTGTTTGGGTTAATACCAAAGGCCTGCAAAGAATTATAATTCTCCTCCTTGCGCCCCCACCCCCAACACCACTCCCACCCCCTTCTCTCCCTCTCCTATCCTTTTATTTTGTTTCCAATGGGGTGGTTTTACAGTTCAATGCACAGTCAAAGGGTGATATAAAATGACTTTCCAAAGAATTTCATTTGGGGAGAAGAGGGGCTATGTTGCACTGGGACAGCCAGGGGCACGACAAGGGATAAGGGGGACACTGGGCGACACAGTGGAAGACAATAGAGAAAACTACAAAGTAGTAGTGGAAGTACAGCAAAAAGAGCTGCTTTGAAATATTTATATCCATGTATTGTTAATTCTTTTGTACAAGGATAAGCATAAAACCAACATAAAAGTGTCTCTCTTATGTAAAACAATAAAATAAGATAAAAATATAATCCTGCTACATGCCAACAGACTCATTCTCACCCACTGGAACTGTAGGTCCCACTTGAGATGAAGATAGCGGTGTGGGTCATTTATCACAGGCAGGGCTGATGGTTATGCTACGCTTGTTTTTCTCCCTTGTGAAGTTCAATAAATCAGCCTACTGAATAAAGGAGCAGCCAGTAAGAAGAGGTGATAGGGTTAAACTCTGGGAGAAACAGAGACCACTAGACTCTTTAAGGGAGCTTCTGCTTGCGCTCAATTCCCTGCCTAAACTGGGTCTGTCTCAACAATTTATGACCTCTTGGGACCTGGTCTCTGCTCTCCTCGTTCTTTACTTTGGGATGAGGTCCTGAGTTAAAATGGGTTATTCTTGGCGATGGAGCAATGCTCGAATTGGATTTCGCTTGTGCCAAGAAAACATCTGATTAGTCCTTTTAGGTCACAATACGTCTTGCATCTTGGATAAATTTGTTTATTTACTGTCCAGCAGAGAAATAGGTGAGAGGATCAACATTCAAGCGTCTGTCCACTTAATGTGAGGCTCCAGCTTTCAAAAGTGGCAAAAAAAAAAAAGAGGTTTAAATAACAGAGCCTCCCTTCAGAATGTCATCCGTTAGCCCGAACAAAAGAGAGTCAGTAGTATTGTTGATGTGGAACCAAGCTAGACTGGCTTTATTTACATTCAAGTAAGGGGAGCTGAGCAGAGAGCTGACATGACCTGACACGGTTCATGGTTCCACCAGTGAGGGCTGACTGCGCCTCTACCTCAACCCTGGGACCCTGAGGTCAAAATGCTCTGAGCCTCACTGGGATGAAAGCTGCTGGCAAAACATGTGACTCTCAGCCGGTATTTCAAATGTAGAAATTCTTAAATTCACTTAAGATAAGCAAAAACTTGCAACCTGAGGAGATATAAATGAAGACTTCACGTGGGAGGGAATATCTGTGTGCGCACAAGGAATCAGATTTCCACATTTCCAGACACACAATCGAGCTGCGGTGTATCATTTTTTTTAATCTTAGATTTATTTGGAAACAGGTGCTCCTCCTCTAGTGACGGCCAAGCAGCAAAGGAGAACTCTCTTTCCCGTCTCTGCAACATCTGATTCGCATGAAGAATAATTTGACAGATGCAAAGGTCGACGATGTGTCTGTGTCAAAGGAGGGTCGTGAGAAAAGCCCAGAGAAGCGCATACGTGGGATAAGATGAAGGTCAAAATTTGCTCTGGTTTTGTCTCAAGAAGGAGTGCACGTGAGAGGAGTCACCTTGACCTAAGTGGAACTGCAGGTCTTTGCCAGAGCTGGCTCTTTCCTACATTTTAAATCTCACTCCCCCTCCCCAAAGAACAGTTGTGCGTGCATGTCAGGAGTCTACGTGACCCCATCAGTGCTGAACGGTACACAGCAGACTGGTCCTGTGGGACCCAAATTCTGGTCCAGAATCTGCGACGGCACAGCACCACACTGGAGCCTGAGCTGTAACTCACCCTCGCTGTCTCTGGTATGGGATGGTGCACAGGGAGGGGTGAATTGCAGGTCAGCCATGGAAAAGCTTGCTTTATTGTCTGTCTGAGGGAAAGAAGAATAGAGGCGAGAGCGAAAGAGAGTGAGCGATGGTAGGAGGTCAGCGTAGACAGCAGTGGTTGGGCAAGATAGAGGAAGTACAGAAAGATTAAGAGGAACAAATTCAAAATGAGGACATAAGAAGAGGCTTTCACTTGTATTAAGATGGAGTAAAAGATGTATAAAGTCTGAAGGTAGAAACGTGGGCACCATTAATTCCACATGTCGGGCTCGCTCATCTCTGATTTTCATCTCTTCCATATGGCAGGTTAAAATTTCTGATGGCAGAATAGCTGTAAGGCTCATGGCTAACTTTAAAGCTGAGCCAATACCCTCGACACAGTATTAGAATCAAACGGCAACCTCCATCAGTATGTATGTGCCCTGTGCTCTATATGCGCTTATGAAATTTATATTGAGTGCACCTGACACTTTTGAAACACCACAGAGAATGGCACTGACGGGGGCACTCGCACACAGCGCAGAATATATACACCTATCAGTCACACAAGCAGATTTGTAGATTCCTCTGAGTTATCAAATAACAAGATTTCTACCAGATTCGGGCTGTCAAAGTTCCTCGTCTCAAGTGATTGATGAATTCTCGGTAACTGTCCATTGCGAGGAGATGTCAGACGGAGACAGCGTGTCACCTCGCAGTGAGAGTAAAAGAGCCAGCAAATGGAAGTGATTACATCTAATATTCTCCATCTGGGAGCGATTGCCTCAGAAGACGAGTTTCAAAGAGGAGAACGGCGGGGAGAAAAGAAATAGGCAACAGTAATTTGCAGAGGATTTACAAATCTCCTGAATCAAATTCGGGAATCTTTTTGCACATCTTGTTCTCTTCTCTCGAGACAACAACTCCCAAAATGCACGAACACACACATAAACAACCCCACAAAAAACAGTAAGTAAATAAATAAAATACCCTCACACTATCCCAGTGCACATATAGGTGTTTCTGTTCTTGCCCGAACTCTAACAGTCCCTGAGAACTCAGATGTAATATTCACTGCAGTGAGCTGCGTTTTGTGGCTCACACATCAATACTCAATATATCTCACTGTCTGTCTGTGAGCAATCACAAACCACCCAAGAAATGGTTGCCAGTGTGTCAGAGTTGAGCTGGAGCCAGGTCAGAAGTGATCAAAGACTGCTGAGGAGAGAGGGGGAGGGGGTTATCTGGTCCCAATTACATTCAATCATGGGAAATTGGCAAAGTGCAAAGCGAGAGAGATCTTCACGATGAGAACAGGAGACCAGATGAGCCGAGGTGGTCTGCCGACATTTCTGACTTGACAGAGCAGATAGGAAAATTAACGCCAGGATCCTGGAGATAATGGCTTTTTTGTTTCTGGAGTGTGTTGAGGTCACAGTGACTTTAACTACAACCTTCTTTTTTATAAACTTGAATACAAGATTTACACTTGTAAGCGAGGAGTGAAAAAACAAAAATAAATTGCCTGCGGCACCACATTAGATGTGACATGCAGTGACGTAATATGAGTGCAACAGTGCCTGGCTTTTGCATTGCAGTTTCTAATCGCTGTACCACTGAAAGGCTCTAATACTGGCCTCTGTGCTTTAGTTACAGTCTGGTGATTGCATGCCACCTAAAGAGAAGAGAAATTCAACTCTCGGTTATGACAGTTGTTTGTTACATTTTCTTTATGTGCTCTTGGCCTGCGGTGAAAAAACATCGCAAACATGTGGCAATAGCTTGGCTTAACTGACAGTAGGATGAGGTGGGATGGGACTTTGTGCAGCCACTTTGGCCAATATTAACAAGTGGGTGCTGATCAACAAAGACCGCACACTCGCAGATGGGAGTTTGTTAAATCGTAATGTGTCTAATTCTGCAAATGAACAAAAAGCCTAATTTGACAAAGCCAGGCTGAAGGAATGAAGGTGAAGTAACGAGCAGTATTATCAGTTGTGAGAGTCAGTCTCTGTCCAGGGTGTGGACCGCACTCTTGACCAGCTTCAGCTGGTACAGGCTCCAGCACCCTTAACAGGATAGACAAATAATGTAAAAAAAAAAAGACAAATGAATGAGTATATTAATGCAATAACGGTGAAATAGCTTTTAAATTAACCACATTTTTGCACATTAAAGTAACTTTTTCCAACACTGCAGTAAAAATATTCTGCAAATACATATGGAAATTTTAAAACATCACGTATCAGGACCTGCATCACATCAAGGATTTACTTATATGGCAAGGAGTCGAGTTTGATCGGTGGACGGAGTTATTCTTGGATCTCAGCTTGTAAAGAAAGGTGACCAGACCTTTGTCCTTGGAGCCTTCACACTGTGTCTGTGGTGATGCCTTTATTCCATTTTAAATCTCTTCCCAGTATATTGAAAAGGCTTTATTGTTGTTGTTGTTATTGCTTAAATGCCTTTTCCAGTGGAACAACAATTTGCAAGAACAGGACCTTTAAGCCATCAAGAATCAAAGAGTTAAATGGTAACAATGCAGGACAATGTGATAATAAGTTAAAAGATGATCCAGCTCAAACAAAGGCTTTTCTTTCAATGCAAAGGTTTGAAACAGGCTACGTTTCCCCAGCTAATGAATGCTGATAAAGAGAGAGGAGATAACTGAACAAAGGGGATTTTTTACTGTTGGTTTCACTCTGATTTGTCAAGTGTTTTCGCTCTTCTCCATGATTGGTCAAGAGCTTCAACCAAAGAATGCCAACAAACAAGTGACCCTCCTCCGCCATATCCCTCCACCCCCCACTGTACCCTCCCTGCTCACCACCCGCCTTCAACCACTCACTCTCCCCTCTCCCCCATTCTCTCCTAGTTGCCTCACGGCTTGCTGTGACCCATCTTGCACCTCCTGAAGCCCACAACAGACGCTCGGTGTGTGAAGAAGGTCAGGAGTTCAGGCTTGGCTGAGGCTCCATTCCTCCCTCTGCGCAGAGGAGGCTGCCCTGCGGGTTTATAATTATCTGCCGTTGGCATTCAGCGCAGGTTCAAGCACAGTGCAAGCGCTGGCACCAGCGTGGGGGGATGCGCTTGGCTACACACTTGGTGATTAGTTGTCCCTAATTGTCAGTTCCTTGTTCCTTTTTACCTTTCTCTCCCTCTCTTCCTGTCTCCCTCCCTCTCACCAGTAAAAGCATATTTACATAAAACTTGGCACTTTGTTTATTGTCCCTGAAATGGGCTCGGCTGTGTTCCTTTCTGCTTCTTCGGATTGGTCAAAATTTGAGAATTCTGCAGAAAAAAGCAAAAGTCTTCATTTTGCATCAAGACGTGAGTTTGCTTGTTACAGATTCATGAGAAATTTATCTGCAATCTGAGCGTTTTGTGATCCAGAGCCGGGGACACGCTGCACCTGTTAGACTTTCAGAAACAGGCAAATTCAGATTATGGGAGACTTGTTGTATATACTTTTACTTTTATAATACATTTCAGCCTCTTCCTTCAAGGTTATCCTCACGGTAGATGACACGCTGGAGAATAATGCTTTCTAAACCTCACTGATTGCTGATGCAAAAAGCACCCCATAAAGTCCTTTTCAGAGAAAATTTCTGAATTGCTGTCTATATTTTGCCCAAAGAGGAATTTTCAGTGCATATTTTGTCCTTTGAACTACCAGGTTATTTGTAAGAACTGAGCAGAAATGCAGGATGATACTGGCTTTAATGTGTAGGTAGAATGTTAACTTGATTATTAAAGAGAATACAAATCTTTCTCTCTCAAATTTTGTTGTCGTCCTTTATCTTGTGTCTCACTGCAGAGTTTCCCTTCAGGTTTTGTGGCGCGTTGTAGTCAGTTCCACTCAAAGGTGAATGTATGCTTTCTATCAGGCATTTTATATTGGCAGTGACAGGCAGTGTGATGAATGACACTGGATAAATCCATTCTTCAATGCCCTCAGAGATGTCTCCGCGCCATTAGTCACTCACACTAGAGATCTCTGCAAGAGTCCATCATTGCTGCTCTAAGAAACACATCTGCAGACCTTGAGACAGACCCTGAAATGGGCTGACAACTGAACCAATACTGTTGGGGGTGGTGGTGGAAGAAAAAGAGGAACAGCAGTCAGGCAGATGTGTTGCCTGGATCGCTGCCAAGCAGCGCCCGTCATCATGCAGCAGACCCTTCATCTCAATATGAGTGAGAAAAAAGGAGAGAAGGAAAGAGGGAGAGATGTGGAAAACAGCAGGGTGTAGGAGGAGCTGAGGGGGGGACATGGATAGATTTGGTACAAAGGCTATTCCTCCATCTTAGAACATCTGCCAAACTTCTTGGCACCACTATACCGTGACTACACACACAGTCCGGTCAGCTGTGCGATCTGATGTTAGTTAGAAGGAAAAAAAAGGAATTTGAAGTAATTTATTGTGCAAACACCTCGCTGAACACAGCACCTTGAATAGCCTATTATTCCTTGACATTTTAGTGGAAAGCAGAACTAGCCCGTTGAGCCTTCCATAAAAATCTATATTTAACACACGCACAGATGGTTGAAATAAAAACCCACATTCGCCCCTCTTCCCCTCTATTTTAGTGGAAGAAATAAGTTGAATTATTTTTTTAAATTTTTTTTTGCCAATTTCCAAGAGCTGTGTGAGATGAGACATGGACTTTTGACAGGTGTTTGTTTGAATATCAAACAGAGCAATAGAGGCCTGCAGACGGCAGGCAGATTGCATTCCAGACAAAAACTTCAGCTCGGGCCCAGACCAGTGGGGGAGAGCCCACTTTTGTTCTTTAGTAGTTCTACATTGGAACAACTTTGTAAAGCTCTTCTCTGCATCGACTCTCTCCATCTTCATCATGGCGGTTTGTCCACTCTGGCGCTGTTTTTTCATCAGGTACATGCAGAGATGGATAAGTGTTGGATCACAAAACTCCAGGTTATTATTTTTTTATTTCCTTTTTTGGATGTGGAACTATTCATGCCATGGAAGATGGGTTACATGGAGATGGAGACAGTGTTTGGTTTTCAGCTACATACAAGTTCGGGTTAGATGTTGTCTAAACGATCGAATACAAGCATTCATCACTGTTTACAGACTAGCATAGTTTCAGATGTGCTTAACTTTTGTTTAATCTCACAGTGACTTTGATACTCTGGCTTGTTTACAATATCTGAGCGCTCATGTGTCTTTCTTTTTCTAATCAGACTTTATTGCCGTGATGTTGATGCAATATTGGAGCAACGTGTTTTCTGAATGTCATGACTGCAAGAATCATGTGACTTAAGGTGCAGTGGATAGGCAACGATCGCACACAACCACAAAACATCTGAAGAGCCATTCAACAAAGGAGCTGATGCTGTGTTTCCCACAACAGCAACACTCTGGACCATCGGCGAAAGCGACGCAACAACCAAGCAACAGACATCACGTGAGAGAACACTGCTTTTCTGCCATAAAAAAAGGGAAAAGATGTCCAGTTCCACAAGACTAAACAATAGTTTCAGACAATAGAAGTCATTTTATAATTCTTTGTAGTTTGTTTGTAGTTTTGGGGCCTTTAGTCTTGGATTTCTCATTTGTTTTGACTGCTGGCTGATGGCTTTCTTAACTGGCTAACTGACAGACTTGCTTGAGAAGTAAAATGAGAGTGGGAGGAAGGTATGAATAGCTGGCAAAGTGCACCTCAGTGAGTCAACAGAAACTAGCGGCTGCCAGAAAAGGACTATTTGGTGCGTGGCTAATGGAGAGACAAGTAAATCTGTTTGTCCTAGACTCAGGGCTATGCGTCTTGTCATTAAATTTCTTTCCCAAATCTTAATTAACAGCTCGTATTTGCTATTTCTTCACAGTTGTTTGTTTCAAGTCTGTCACATTATGCATGTGAGTAAAAAGTATGCAAGAAAGAGCTGAGATGTGTGGAACGGGGAGGAAAAATATGAAAAACTAAGGAAGGGATGAAAAGTCTATGTCCTGAACCTTTCCTCGACTGGGCCTGAAGGAAACATGGCCAATGTCAACAGAAGCGAGGCCAAGGCTTGCAGCTCCTGCTCACTCATACATCACCTGTTTAGATTTCATTACATAACCTCTTTAGAGAACAACTGGTTAGTGTAGAGTGGTTACTTCTACAGGTTTTTATTCTCCTGCTTCAGCTCAGCAGCTGGAACCGTGTTCACTTCTACACAGGTTCTAAGTGCCGAGAAGCAGCTGAGGGACTGAACCTGCAAAAGAAATTCCCACAGGGAAAAGTCAAAATTCCCCTAGGTTCCATTTTTTGTATTATTTTTTTTGTCGAAGGGAGAGATGTTTTTTTTTTTTAAAGGAATTCAAGACCATCTGCGCTTTCAAGAAAAAGTAAGTCCACACTACATGTACCAGATGTGCTTTTAGGCTCCACAGCCAACTCTCCATCAACAGCCTGCACTCTCCTTCCCCTGAGGGTGGCTGGCCAGCAGCATGCATAATGCCTGAGCTGTTTCAAGCAACAGGTAGCCTCAATTTCCATATTCACCCCCACAGCTTAGAAAAAAGCAATTCTGCAGATCTCTTACTGTGAACCAACCAACAGAGAAGAGTTTCTTCCCCCTAAACCACCATTGTGACCGTGGCCATACCTCTTTTTACTGTAACAATGACCTGCACCACCTACCACCCCAGCCCCCACACCATCCTGACCTTAACCCATGCTGGGGTAAAGACACAAGCTTGTTTTCTTAACCCTAATGCAAGACAAATAGAACTCCCAGAGAAGGGATCTGGGGCCAAATTTGTCATTTAATCTTTTCGAAAAAGATCGCCAAGTAGGGTGCACTGCCTGGAATGTTTGACTTCTTCTGTCTAAACCTGAGGGAGGAAGGTCAGATGCTAGTCTGGCAAAGACCAAGGATTTAGTGTCATTTACTCTTAGCCCCATTCTCTTCTTTCCATTAATCTGATGGCATCTGAACATTTTAGCTTCATGCCCGAATGAGCAACACAGTCGCTTTTCCATTACAGTCATGAGGACAAACATACTAGATCTGGACAAGAACGATTTACGGAGATGCTTGGACCCACAGTAATAGATGAGCACACAAGATGACCTCTGAGTATGTCTTGAGTTGCCATGATGATCAAAAAGCTTTCCTTAAAAGCGAGCAAAAACATAAAAACAAACAAACAAAAAGCTAACAGTGTTTTTAAGTTGCCATGTGAAGATGTTAGTGTGTGAGGCATCGTCCTTATTCCCATTCCAAGAAACAGCTTCCCCTGGAGCCTGTTTGCAAATGGTGGAAGCAGCAATTGTTTGCTGCAGCGTGCACACACACAAAAGAATGAATTGCTTCACTTGAATGACTGATGTCAATACTCACGAAGTACAAAACTTATGACAAAAATCACAGCATGCTGTGGCTCTTTCAGTGAGTGTTTTATGTCTGAATGAAGCTGTGAATCACAAGGAAAAACAGCTCCAGCAACATGTCACAAACAATTTAAAAGCAAGTGATTCTGCAAAAGTGACACTTTCTCTGATAAAACAAGTGACCTCCCAAGTGTTATGTTTTTTTCCATAGAGGCCAGTGAGCCTATCCAAGCTCACCCTGAAGCTGGTTAAATGTAGCGAAAGAAAAGTCCTGAGACAAACACTAACTTCAAACAAAGAAGGTATGGGGGAATCGGTGTTGAAGGAATGCGATTCCTCTTTCAACTGCTGGTATGCTCTTCTTGCAGTACCTCCTGTCAAGAGAAGAAAAATCCCAGGAAGAAACAAGCTGAAGAAATGCAAAACAACGCTAACCTCCTGCTGCCTGCTGACTGATTGATTAGGACTTGTCGCATTTCTCTTGTTTTCAAATTGCTGAAGGAGAAAAAAAAAATCAAAAGATGCTTTTGAGCAGTTTAAACTATGCATTTTTTACAGAATGCAATCTTTAATAGTTTTGCATTATTTAATTGCCTGTGCTGTATATTTTTCTTACTTGGGGGGAGGCATGAAGGATCTTTACTGTTTTAAATCTAATTTAATCTAAGGGTCAGTGTAATGAGACAGATTACCCAGAGTGAGCGGTTGCAGAGAAGTCAGCCGCAACTCCTCTGCTAGGTAACAAGCTTTACAGTGTATTACTGTGTAGAAGGACATTTCGCTGCTTCCTGAAGTGTATATTCTTTTGCATCTAAAATATACCCCTTTGAGCCTTTTTTGCCTTATTTTTGGATAAGCAAATCTTTGCCTATTCTTTTACCCTTTAAAAAAAACCTCTGAATCGAGCCAGTTGTTGGCTTGTTTGTTCTTCTCCTCTTGTTTTGCTTCTTTTCCTCAAGCTGCAAGTCTTTAGTCCGAGCTTTGCTTTGACAGGTGAAGATCACCCGCCGTCATCACTACTTTCAACCATGTGGGACTGAAGAGAAGAGGCGGTCATGGGGTCATTGGTAACAGAGTTATTTTATACCCATGCAATGACACACCCACTTGGGTCAGAGTTCACAACATGCCTTTATTCTCTTCCTGCAAACAAACTGCAAAACTATTTCAGATTGAACTCCAAAGGCAAAAAGAGAAGCAGCCTCTCATTTTCCCTATGTTGGTACATCTCCTCTGTCAACGGGAAGTGTTGAATGTGATCAATTCTAATACCTGTGTTGCCTTAGGGTTAGATTTCCTGTCACACATGCCATTAGAAGACAACAGCTACCCTATTTTATCCTGTTTTCTGATCTGTTCTCTGAAATGATCAGAGAGGAGCAGCTGAGCATTACTGACTTCCACTGCAGACTGGAGTGATTAAGCAGCAATCACATTTCTAATTATGATAATGTCAATTGAGCTTGTCAAGGATGAATAATTTCAGGGGAGACAGTAAAATATACCTAACAAGGCTTTTCTCAGCGGTAAACAGAGGGCTTTTAAAACTGTAATTAGCCCTTTAATGTCTAACACATGGCTTACAAGCCATCCATGGGTCCAACTTCCCTTCCCTCAACCACTTTCACCTTCTCTCTGTAGGACACACTTTTCACATAGCTGGAAATCTAACCGCACAAATAGGAAGCCCTCCCTGTGGAGTGGGGGTGAGGCACAGACAGGCATATTTCAGCAATTGCGGGACAAATTGTTATTTTCCTGTGCCTAAAATAGGCACACACGAGATGCAAAATAACATTTTATCCTGGGCCTACCTTTAACTGCATACAGTAAATGAAATGTTACGCATTCCCCTCACTCTTGTGCACTATTTTCCGTTAATTGGGAAGCTAAAGCAGATAGTAAACAGCTATTGGTTCAATGCAGTTTCTCTGAAACATTTGAGGCCGCAGACAAAAGACGAGAGCTGAAACTAACAAATGCATCATCTCTCCAACAACTGTCTCTTATTCCATCGCCAAACACCCACCCAAAGTATTCAAGAATTCCCCTTTAGAGTCAGACATAGATAATTGGTCACAGATTTCTGTTGGCAGGTCACAAAAGGACCTTCTATTCACCCCTACACAGCTGTCTATTTCCCATTTCCTGTCTCCGTTCCCCTACTTGTAGCATCCCCTCCAACGATTTCCCCACCAAGCAAGAGCTTAAGCACTGCTCATTTCGAAAACACAACCCCTTTCACTGCCACGGTAAACCCGCCGAGTCGCAGGCTTCTCATGACCCTGACCCAGAACCCCTTTCTAGCCTCCTTATACCCTCAGGCCTCAGTGACATCTCCAAGACCTTTGAAACTGTTATGAGTTCTCTATGATTTAAAAAAAGAGAGAAAAGTTCCAGTTTGGGAATCCAAAGGGTTTCATTAATGCTTCTGATGAATATTTTGTTAAGTAAGAAAATGTAAATATATGTTTTGTTATTGTTTTGCAAGAGTACAAATATGTGAGCTTTACTACTTTATAAAGGTGACTGCATTTTTATTTTCTCTTTATATTTCCGTGTGCTATTGTTGTCTTCTCTTTAGATTAGCAGGTTGGTGCCAACAAAGCAATTAACTTTACAATTAGGAATTTCCAGATAATGTGAAATAAATAATATTAAAATGTGAAATAGAAAAGGACATAAAAACTTGCCAGTTTACTACAATACAATCAGATATTTGAGAGTGTAATTAGGCACAGCAGTACTTTGGTCAACAATCCAATGTTGGCATGCTAGCATACACTCAACATTAACGTAGTTATCACCAAATTTAGCATATTTTGCATTTTAGCACATGTGTAATAAATAGTTCTGACCATTAAAAAGCTGAGATTGATGAATTTCATCAGACCAAAGTAGTGAACTGAATGAATAAATTTAGTTTTCTGTAAATACAAACTGGTACTCGATCCAGTCGTTTTCTCTCATGAAGTATTGAGGTGTTGCTGATATGTGACTATTATCCAGTGGAAATTTAATTGTCAGCCATTCTGGATGTGCAACTATTATAACATCCTGAATGAGGCCCCAGTGACGTGGGCAAACTGACAACTAATGGACATAGATTAAAAGTGTGTATTACCTGACTGGTTTTTGATGAAGCACTCTCTTTGCAACCAGTTTCACACTGTGACACACCGCCACCTCTTACAAACTGCCACCAACCAGTCAGGCAACACACATTTTTTCCCTGGAGACTAGTGACTGTATCCTGTTTAACATGACAGCCAATTTTCAAACATTTGCAAACGATGTCATGCAAGGAACCTCTATAATAATAGTTACGGTAACAAAGAAAGAAATATTCAAGGAACAAGCTGCTTTTACTCAGAGTTGAATAAATATAGTAAGTTATTTTTTTCATCACTGTTCAATTTCTGTTGTACATCCTGGAAATATGATTATTTATATCTGATTATATGTAATCAGAGGCAAGATGTAACAAACTACAAATATGTTGCAGTTCAGCATTGGTTCGTTTGCAGCATTGCAGTGATGTTTGCAGTGATGCACGATACTGGACTGGTGCAGAGCAGCTGTGTTGTTCATGGTCAATGATTTGTTGCATCAAAGGTAGCAGACTGTGATATCTGTTTAAGCTAGTGATATTATTTATGCTCACTGAATTCTACATTTATACTAGAGGCTGGAAATCAGCTTTAGTTTGTATAATAGCTGCGTACATCTTGCTGAATTTACAAAGAGCAGCACAGCTCAGACGATCACATCATGAACACAAACCGGATGTCTAAGTGATTGGGGTTCCCACACTTGTGAAATTTGTTTAGGTTTGAAGTACACTATAACCTTTTTTGTTTCACTCTGCTTGTGTTGTACAAAATGAATCTGTACTTCAAGTTTAAACACAGTATTTTTTCAAATCTGTGCTTCAACTTAAATTAAGAATTTGGACTTTCACCACATTTTATACATATATTTTGGTATTGATGTGCAAAATTTTAAAAGTTGAAATTTGAACAATTATCTTGCCAGATATTTTTTGTACAGTGTGGCGATCCTAATAAAAAATATCATAGTTAAATCATCCAGTTAGACTTTGGGAAGACACAGAAATGATGTGCACATCCAGGAAAGTGGCGAAAGGAGAAAGTAGAGCAACACTCTGCACCCCTGGTTTCCTGTACTCTCTCCCTCCTCTACCTACCTTAATAGATTACATGTACAGAGCTGGTGTTGTGCTGAATTACAAGAAGACTTAAACAGATATACAATGTGGCGAAAGAACAGAAGAAGAAGGAACATTGAGTATTCAGTTTGGAGAGGAAGAAGGCAAATAAGGCGATTATAATTCCAGTCACAGCTAGCACAGCAGTTTGTGCAGTGATCCTAGATTTCTTGTGCAACCTCACAACGTTGTTCCCAAGGGGCTCATGTGAAGGCATAGGTCAACCACCCCTTTCCTGACTCACCACATGTTAAAGGAATTTAGTGGTGCATTGTGGGATATGACACTGGTAACCCCTGCAACTTTTTCCAAATTACTAACACATACACTCTCAAACCTGTCTGCAGTTTCAGCCGTGGAAAAATGGCAAATGTTAAAATGAAATGGCAATATGTAATGTCTAGAAGCATGTCAATAATGGAACAAGTGTGTACTGAGAAAATAAAAACGGTACATGTTCAAGAATACGTTTATAATCAAGTAAGTTATATTACAAATCATGATTATTTTGTATTTTATTTAGTAGTTTCCATTAGATCTTAATTAGCCATAAACCTCAGTGTAAAATGACCCGTTTCCATATTTTCCTTCTTATCTGAGATTGCCTATGATAATGTCACTGGATGACTAAATAACACAAGCTGGATTTTAGGCTTTAGGCTTTAATTGTGTACCAGTCTCCTCCTAGTCTTATCCCTTTACCAAACAGAGACAGTACACACTATTGCAGCATAAAAGAAAAGATAAGGCAGACAAATACAATTCTTCATGAGAGGCAAATCTTTGTGATTTGCTTAATTTATTCATCACACTCTTCTCTTCTCTTCTCTTCTGAAACTAATTACAGGTTATTAGTAATCAAACCTAAAGGTTATGGGCTGTAACTATCTGCCATCCTGCAGGAAATTGAATTAGGGAGATAAAGAATGAAACCTGAGCGGTGGATTTTTCTCAGTCAGGGACAGAAACCTGCCACGTGTCATTATTAGACCCATTAACGTTGTGAAAAGTTTCTGTTTACACTGTGTCGTTTGAAAACTAAATAAAACGGAGTGAGAGCGGAGTAATTTGAAATCATGTGGAACAAACTGTGACAATAAACATTTTCCAACTGTTGCTAGAAGGATTGTGGTAACTGAGTTCATTATTCAGATCCCCGTAATTATGGTAACAAATGTACTTGAAAAAAATGGCTTTATAAACATCATAAAGATCTTCACAGCAAGAATATGGGGTGTCCATTTACAGAGCCATGTTTCATAGAGCAGTAATTGCCAGTTTCTTGTCTCACTGTGGGGCCTGGAGCTGTGTTGGGTGAGAGCAAACTGTGGAGCTGATGGGCATCTGTCAGCCAGCCTCAAGTGGATGAAACAAATCCGCAAAAATGGCCCAAAAACGGAGGGAAAGTTGTGTAGAAGGAGGAGAATAAACACTCCTCTGATCGCTTAGTAAAATGTTTCTTTTGCATTACAGAAAAAAAAAAAAAGATTGGTTTGTTGGGCCAAACATAACACATGGATCTATCCAGATGGGGGCGGGTTCTGTTTTAGCCTCAGTATCCTTGTGCCTGTGAGCCCAGAGGGAATACTTGGAGCCACAACAGGCCTAAAGGAGGGCTTGGCCACAGGTGGTGTCCAGCAGCTGCTATGGCTTTGTATACCCAAGCACACATAGCCTAAACGAATGCCCATTGCCTGAGTATGCTGTATCTGACATATGCCTAACTGTATGTATATATGTGTGCACTGCATACCAATGTAATTAGCAAAGAAAGTCACAAAAAAAAAACCCCACGCGCACACACATAAATGCATGGCAGCAACCTGCAAGGCCACAGAAATAGATTATAAGATATGGAGACATGTTTGTACATATATACACACATTCATAAACATGCCTAAGCAGTCACACAGATACTCCCTGCACTAGAATAATCCATCGCTAAGCCAAATGATGCATACTGTATACAGACACTCTTGCACCAGGCTATTATTTTAAATATTCTCCTCGCATCTGGCCTGCACACATCCCACATGCCAGCACAAAGACTGCCTGTCGCTCAGAACCAAAGAAAAAGAATTACACCCTCATGACACAATGCGATAAACACGCAAACGTATGCAAACACCACGCATAAGTCGGATGGACCGTTAGCCCTGCACAGAAAAAAAGCACCTCACACTCCAAAAAAAGGAACGGTACCGTATGTTCATGTAAAGCCATTCCCACACCCACATAGATTCCTAAGAGAAAACTCCAGTGTTGCTGTCCATCTTTCAGCTGTAATGCTAGACACACACCCTTAGAAGGGAAAAACCACAACTTTACACTTTTACTGACTCTTGATTTATGACAATGTTCGCTGCCAACGTGTCTTTCTCTATGGCCACCTCAGTTTTCTTTAAATGTCAAGCCCTCATATGCTGAAATTTGTTTACTGTTTATCTTATGCTTTTATTTTTTTGCACAAAGACAAATTTCCAGTGGTTTAAATGCTGAATGCAGTGATTTGATTTGGTATTCTGTTTTCCTTAACCATAAGCAGAATTATTCTGTTATGTAATCCTGCAAACTTGAATAAATATGGTAAACGCTCACCAAGTTTCCAAGAAGGCCTGCTCATTTTGTAAACAAGAGGAACAACAGTGGCAATTTATCCTGGATTCCAGAGCAATGAGGCAACAAATTAAAACAGGCATTAGTGGTGAATATGAGCCCTCTTAGGGAGTAACAAGACACATGACTGACAGAAACGTTATGCAAACTCTCCCACAATTGTCCCTTTCATCGATCCCAGGATACAGACTTTCTGCCTTCCAAACGAGTGACTCAAATAGAGGGAGAGGACTCCAACCAGGAAGGTGGGATTTATTTAAAAATCTATCTTAACTCCAAAACAACTAAGAATTCACATGCATTCCAGTTTCCAACCACCTCCATGTGTTTGCATAATTGCATCCAAGAATTTCATGTGTCGCTGCACTCTACAGAATCAGTTTGCTTGTCTGCTTGTGCATCTAGATCACTGTGACTTGCAAAGTAGGCAAAAAATATAGTGTGACCATACCTCTTTACCTCTGTCAGCTGACTGCCTATTTGCATAGAATGGTACACAAAAAAACAAGAAAACAACAAAAAACAAACAAACCCAGATTTATCTGACCTCAGAGGTCTACCAGCTGGGTTCAGGTGATCCTCTTCACAATTCAGGGCCAGACTGTTTTGTTTGTCCAGGCTGTGTAGAAGAAGGGAGTGGAGTGAAGCTCATATTTGTACCTGGTCTCACAACACTCAAGCCGAACCCCCACCCCCGTTTTCCTGTCCCTTGAGCCGACGCATTTCACGGTTGCCGTAAAGAAAAGACACTGCCCTCAATTTCCTGTGAGAGAGGCCGTAACGGGGTAGAAAACGTATGAAGAAGGAGAGTAAGCAGTAAGAAAATACGCTGACAGCGATCTGAAGTGTACAGAGAAATTTAAACACCTTTTTTTAAATGATCCAAAGTGAGATAGATTCATGGATTTACGGGATATAGGATGTTGTCACTGTATTTGACTGTACAAACAAGAGTAAATCAATATGCTGTCCAATTTGATTAAGTAATGCTGATGCATGGAAGTTAGGCGGGTGATTATTTGTTAATACTACAGGCCTGGTCTTGCCCCTGTGTGTTCAGATCGTATATGTCTCGTCATGACTGTGCTGGAGGCAAAGTGTGCAGCAAGCATTCATGGGAGCCTGTGATTGTTGTGCTCTCTAACATTTGTCTTTCAGGAGACATGGGGGATAGTGGGGGATGGTGGGGGCTACTCTAAAATCTGACAAATTGCTGAAAATTGCCTTCACGCAGTCATTCCTGTTTGGACACACTTGGGACATCTGGTTGTGATCTGGCAACAAAAGTGCTGCGGCGGAGGGCTCGGCTCTCAGAGTGGTGCCACATATTATCCCCACTCTTCTCCGCCTCCTCCTCTCTTCTGGTTTGGCCTGCACACATACTGATGATCTTCACCCCCAGCCCACTGCTTTTTCTGCGGGGCACTTGGAGCTGATGGTGTTGTGTAGTGATGCTTGGCAGTTGTCCTGGCGGAGCATTCCTGAGCACATCTCTGACTTTAAGGGTATCAGTGGGTTGTAATTGAGGCGTCTGCAGAGATGAACGCAGCACTATGATGCTGCAAGCGTGCATATTTTCAAAAAGGAAAGCTGCTCACAATGTGTGAACTTTAAACAAAGCTAATAAAAGTACTGACGTGATAAATTATCCATGTTTGGAACTGTTTCGCACATATGCCTCCTGTTCAATAGTGGTGCATAACGATCAGCAGAGATCGTTTCGTTTTTTCTTTACATCAAATATATCAGTTGCATGCGTCGCAGAAAGCCTCGTCTCAGTGTGCCGCTGTAGCTTTTACTAATCTCTCTACTCTGTTCAGCGTCTGCGAGGATGACTGCATGTTTTCCATGTTAACACTGCTGCTGCAGAATGTCTCCACGGAAAAACACAACACGAACAAGAGGTAAGATACTCCACTGACTCAAGTTCTGTGGAATACGATGCCAAGCAAAACTCAAAAAATAGGCTCTAAGCAATAGTTGACATACTCGTGCATGCAGCCACAAAGAAATATTGGATAGATTCAAATCTCTACTCTTTTGTAGCATGTGCATCAAATAAATATGCACTGGATTGTGAAGTAGAGGAGAGGTCGTGGGTAAATACTTGCAGCATTGTCAGTCCTGCAGCTGTGTAGCTGAGGAAAACTGAGTGCACAGCTGCAGACTGAGGCCTCAGCTTCTCAAATTGCTTGTGCCTCAGTTTCCTGCTCTTTCTACCCGAAAGGCCAAACCAGGCCCTTATTAGACCCACCCCCACCTTAATAATCCATGATGTCACCCCAGCATCACTTTTTTGCTTTGCTTGATATGTTTTTCATTACTCCTGCTGGTGCCACCCCCATTGTTAGTTAAATATTAACAGGTGTTTGAGTCGAAGAGGACAAGGAGGTGAAATGAATCCATTCGGCTCTTCTGTTCCTGTCCATCCGTCTATCTGTCCATCTACTGCTATCACCACATCTGCTTCAGTTTTTACTTCCCCTGGTTTGTTTGTCCATCTGTATTTGTGCCCCACCTCCACCCCTCTCCTTCGGTGGAAGGAGGCTGAGGAATGATCAGTCAGGCTTTGATGCTGCTGGCCCCTGCCCTGGCTTTCCACAGCACATGAGCCCAGGCAATTATAAAAGTGCTCCTAGCTGCCTACTATTAGTCTGTAATGCCCCTGTCTGGAGCATGAGGAGGGCATAGAAAAGAGAGATGAAGAGTTGGAGAAAAATGAGAATGATGAAGAGAAAAAACAGGCTTGTAAAACTGACTGACAACTTTCTCACTCGCACCGCTTTGAGTAAAAGAAAGAATAAAGTGTACTATACATTTCTGGATGCTGTAGCGCACATGTGGCAGGCAGGAAGTACTTTGGCATGAGCAGGCGTGGGGGGTAGGGCAGGAGAGATGATGGCCCCTTTATTCCCAGCAATCATTAGACAAGACTCCAGAGGAAGTCAGAAATCAGCAAACCATATGATCCATACTTCCCGTCTTCCTAGAATATAGGATTTGTGCTTTTTAGACCATTCACTGTGTTGTACACAGCTGGTTAAAGCTTCCATTCATTGTGCATAATGGTAAGTCTGTGTACCAGCCGTGAGAAATAAATCACTTTGGAGCATCACTTCAGCTAGGGACAGTCCGCTCTAACCAAGAGGGGGGGGGGTTAATAAATACATTTTATTTTAATTCAGCTCCATCCAAGTTCAAATAGTTCAAATCAATTATGTACTGTGAAACTATGAAACTAGCTGAGAAAAATTTAGCTCGATAATGCAAGTTTAGTAAACTAGTAAACTCACTTCACATTTTAAAAAGCTTGTTGTTCAAATATATGAACTCACAGCTCCAGATGTTAAAGTCATTTTGATCCCTTCAGTACAAAGACTGTAAACCTGCTCCCAGCGACTGCTCTCAGCTGCTCATTCAATCAGATTATTAGTTTGAATCCAACATCTCACGTTCGTTTTAAGTCTGTAAAGGAAAAAGAAACGCATTTTACATTAATTAAGTAGCAACAAGAATACCTTTATAATAAGTAGACTTCAATCTTGAACCATATACATGATCGACCACCAGTAGTTTAGGCTTATAGTATAAAATGAGAGGTTTCGGGTAACTTTCAGCCATAAATGATACATAATACATTGCATCTATCATGTATATATCTATCCACTTAGCACTTTAATTCTTATTCTTATTTTATATTTTTATGACAGTATGTTGCACTGAAGCACCGCAGCAATTTCCTAATGTTGTAAACCTGCTCAACATCTGGCAATAAACCCTTTCTGATTTCTGATTTCTGATCTACAAGAGCTGGTAGCATCATAGATGTTTTCTTGTCTGAACTGTGGAAAATAATTGATTTTTAAGCCTTTACTTCCCAAAAACATCGATTTCTCGTGTAATTCCTAAAAAGCTATTTTTATATCTTCATTCTTCATAGATGCATTTTTATCCACTTATATCCACCAGATTATGGCAACAACATGGATCATCAACGCTTGAAATATCTGCAAGAAATCTAAGAAAACTCCCCTCCATCCAAGCTTAACACACCATCCTCTGTACACTGCAGCAGATTGAAAATGCATGTTTCTTTTTTTTTGCTTTTTTTTAATCCTATGCTGACAGACCTTTACCTTTTACTCAAAGTCATTATTCTACTTCTTACCACGGTTGATCTCTGCTTACGCTCAGACCAACACCATGTTGTGTGATGAGTTTAAACACAGTGAGAACTGGATTTACTCTGCGCCAGGGACAGTAAAACTAATAACTCCCCAAAATGCACTTGTGCTATATCAAAAGACAAAAAAGAAGGGCCAAAGGCTGAATCCAATTAAATTTTCCAAATCAGTTCCAAAAGAGAGGACGCTTTTGAAACAATAGAAATGCTGTTCCAAAGACTGCGGATGATCCCGTCCCAACCCACCCAACCCAGCTCTGTCACACTCCCCCTCGCACCTGCTGTGTGCTGTGAGAGGAAAGAACAAATGGAGGGATAGACAATGTGTGTATGTGTGCATGTTTGGAAGAGAGAAGCACAAATGGACATGCAAGCTCTTGTACGAATGTGCGTGTTTACGTGTGCGCGGACATATAGGAATGCATCAGTGCTTGTGGCACAAGGCAGGGCCTCGGCTCGATTTAACCCTCTGCCGAATGCCACCGTGACGCCAGTCTGACTTTGTGTGGCCGCATGCCTCCACTGAAGAAGCTATGGAAAAAATCTGTGGACCAGTAAGTCTTAGAGATTACATGGCTCCTCTCGTCTCTGGCCTCAATAATGCCTCAAATCCAGTGGTACCATGTCACTGTAATTTGGAGCTTTCCTCTTTAGAAAAAAAAAAATCAAATCTCCGTTCCATCTCAGATCTTTGGTCACTGACACTCTTGACGGGCCTGCTCATGAGCATGTGCACATACGCGTGCTTAGAAAAGAGCTGGCTTGTGGATGTGTGTGTACATAAAAGAAAAAGGGGGATGCACGAGAAAGGAGATTACATGTTGAAATAGCAATGCATCAACTAAAACACAACATTGGCTTGATTTTTTAATTGCCTCTCAGCTACAATGAATGGCCAGTGCAGCTGTCTGCGTGAACAGCTGCTTGACTGAAAAGATTGGACAGAGCAGGCTCCGGGAGGGCGGAAAGAACAATGCAGGAAGAATCATATGGACTATGAGGTATTTTGTAATTTCACAACTCTGAAAAATGCAGGCAGGATTAGGAATCGTTTTTATTGGAAATTCACAGCTGTTCCAGGACATATTTCCCAGGGAACTTGCAATGACGTATTTTCTCTGCTGTCCGGAGAAAGCAGAAGCAGCAAGGTGTATTGGTGTGTAAAATAAACTGAAGTTGTCATTGTTTCTTCTTCTTTGGGCTTTGTTTACGTGGAATCTTTGAGCCCACAAGTTGCAATTTACAACTGTGAAAGAACTAGGGGGTCTAAGAGATTCGATGGAGCAGTCTGTATGGATTTCCTGCAGAATATTTGTCAGACTTGAATTAAGTACTGTTGTTTTGCTCACTCCCTCTGTCTGCCTCAGCCCGAGGCCTTGTGGCTGACTACCCTACATCTATAAATCACCAGGAACGCATGCTTATGTCCTGAAGCAAGCACGCTGAGTCAGTCTGGCAAGGTTAATCACATTCACATCTCCTCAGCCTGTTTGCAGCAACTGATAACCAAACACACATTACAGGGCATGATCCCTCTTGTTTGTGAATTCTGCTCATATTATCTTTTACCAGTGATGCCACATGAAAGAGTTTGATGTAGGTAAAGCCGTAGCTCCACTGTTTTGTTACCAATCACAAACTGCAGTGTCCCTAGTGAACAGCACAAACATAACACATGCAATATAGGTGTTAAAACAGAGATATGGAAGGTGGGGTGGGGCAGGGGTGGTAGTAGTAGTGGATGAAAAACGACCACAATAAGAGACAGGAGTCTCATTCACATTGCACACATTCTCAGCTTTCACTGGGGCCATTGGTCTGCCGCACTCATATCCTTATGTCTTTGTGTTTGATGGACTTTGGATTGTATGGGAAGCTTTCCAAGTTTGCCACATGGTTTAATGCCTATGAATATGTCTGAATATAGCTAGTATAAGTATATTATCAGCATGGGTGTGATTGCAAATGTGCATGTGATCGCGCTTCAGTCTTTCTTCTTCTTTTTTTAATGCTTTAATGCTTTCATTTTTTTCCTCTTCTCAGAAGTGCCCTACCCAGATATGTAGGAATTATGCCACATCGCTCACTACCATCCTGCTCTAATCAAAGTGCCGATTCTTGAAACAGACAGCTGTTGTCATGTGCCTCACTTCCAATGGCTATATGTCCCTGTAGCTGCCCGAGTTCTTAGTTGGCCAGCTGAATTTGTAGGGGGGACGAGGGTTAACGGCATCCACCAGTTCAAACTCCTTTCAGAGCAGTGCGTCAATTCACAATACCACAAACATACTGATCTAAGGTAAGTTTCTTTTTTCTCCTCTCTGGCATGTTCGTAGATTTCTAAAGATGCTATTCAACATTTTAGGAAAAAATTATTAACATTATAAGGGGTTGTGTTAGGTTGCTTTAAAAGTTCTTGTTTAAAATAAAATTAGTCGACAAAACCGTATGACTAGATCTTTTGGAGCCCACCGGAGCGTCGATAGGACCTTATAAACACAGTAGGTGGGTTTAGGTTGTGTCTTCCATGTACATGATGCCATATAGCCATATAAGGATTGGCTGAACTATAGACTAAATGTGAATGTGAGAAACATCTGCTGAAAAGCAGGGCGAGAAAAACAGCTGTATCAGTTTCCTTCCACTCCACTCACACTTTTCCCCACCTAACAAAGCAGTGTTCAAAGTACAGTGTGAGCAATGAGTCAATCCAACTCGTTGCATGTTCATCCAAATTTTTCCGCCTTAAACCTGCTCAAACAGGAAGAAAAAAATCTGTAAATGCCTTCTGGGAAAAAAGACCATAGATCAGAAATGCTAAATGTATGCTCTAAATGGTTCTTGTCCATCTATTCCTGGTTTAAGGCAGTTATCTGGGAGGGCGAGAGCACAACTAATGCCAACAGCTGCAGTTAAACGTAGGGGTTTACTGCAAATGCAGATTAAGCTTTAGATGCAGAGAGTGAAAAAAACAAAACTAAAAATATGTAAAACATAAAATCTTGTAAAACATTATTACATTAAAATAGGTATAACTGAATTAAATCCCATTCACGAACCATCTACTTATTTATGGAACTTAAGATTAGAGAAAGTGTGATAAAAAAGAAAAGGTTTGATTTTTTCCCCCCTCGTTTTAGGCATAAAAAATGCATTGATTAATTAAAAAAAATCATTCTGGTGCAAACTTGACTGGTTTAAACAAAAATGTTACATTTAGCATCTGAAATTGAGTGAACTACTGCGCATTAAGCTGGACTGTGAATAGGCCTCTGAGAGCAAAGGAAGTCGTCATAACTCAGCACAAAGCATCATCGTGTATCATGATGCAGGTAACTAGAAATGTGGCGGTGTTCAAGATAAAAGACAGATGAGACATGTTCAGACAAATGTATGCACTGGAAAAGGCAAATGATTTTGCTGCTTTAAAAAAAAAACACTGGAAAGGAACAAAAAGACTGAAAAATATTGGAAAATGTAAATTTAGGCAGAAGCAAACCCACACAAATAAGTAAGGCTGAGGTCAGAGAGGAAACTGCCCTGAACTCTCCCTTTAGGCTGACATCAGAGGTCCCTTTGTGTGCTGCACTCCATTTATTTTACCCATCATCCCTCATCAGGCTGGGATGACCCTGTGACCCCAGAGCTAGGGTTACCTGTCAGTTGACTGTCCATTCTTGAGCATGGGGCTTGATGCTGTGTCAACATTTGTCCTAGAAAACAGGAGTGAGGAAAACAGAGGAGCTTGGTTCTGTGTGGAGAAGAGAAAAAATAGAATAGTTAGACAGAACAAGTCTAACTACAGAAACTGCTTCATATTCAGCTTAACTGAATAACTTTCTTCTTTTTCTCTTTCAAACTCGCAAGTTGAAGCTGTGCAGCGTCCTGACTAGTACACTCTGTGCACAGATGACATGAATGTGTGATAATTCCTGTTTACTCAGAGACAGGGCGATTCAAAGAAACACAGTAAACTTGTGCTCGCATGGATACCTACTGAGGGGTTCCTACAAAAACACTCCAAAAGCCCCCTTTGTGTGTGCTGTCAGCTATCAATCAATCAGGGTGCCGTAAGTGGGATCCTTGAGTGGAGATGCTATCAGCACTGCCACATATACACTCACACCACAGTTTCCCTTATCTTCACAGAGATAACAGATCCCCTCTCACAGGGAGAGGCCTGAACCAGACACACTCGCTTTCTGCATCTCTCTCGCTATCTGTCTCAGCTGTGCCATAGGCCCCTTCATTTTAGATGGGGGGCCCTCAGAAAAAAAAAGTCAATTTGCTTTGGTTCCTGTTTAAAATTCAATAAGTGTGTCTCTTAAATTGCAGCCGCGTGGTGCTAGCGGAGGCTACAGAGGGCACGTGCTGCTTTTGATTTCAATCTCTGATGCTATCAGCCTCCAGAAGAAACATGATACATGTCTCGGTTGACAAATCTAGACAGGCATGAAATTAAACAAAAATCAGAAGCATGAAACAATACCAATTTCCTGCAACTGTATTTTTTTTATTATTTTGTAAACATCCCATTTCCGGGAAAACTAAAGTGTTTAAGGTTTGCGGTGTCTTTCAATGAGTAAAGTGAACAGATGGTTCAGACTTGTGAAATTAAGTGGCTTTACAGGTTAAAGTGCAGGATGCGTGCATGTTTGAAGCTACATTTTTATGTACCCTGTTGCACTTTATGTTTACACTGCTGAGCGGTAGATATGTGACATCACTGCAGCCGTTTTCTTCTCTGGTTGGAGGACAGCGAGCTCAGGAGATGGTTCTGAACTGGCAGCGTTTTGGGGCTTCCACCAGACCACAGCACGTTTGCCTAATAACAAAAACAAGCATCCTGGTGTGGAGCTGGTCCCACAGTGTGAGGACCTTAATGAGGAACATGTGGAGCTGCCCAGACACACTGTCAGAGGAAACCCAATCCTTCACTCCCTCTTTTTCTCCCCCTTCCCCCTACTCTCCCATTCTTTCTTTCTCACTCTCTTTTGCCTCACTTTCCACATTCTGTCACAAAACCCGGGGTCTTTAGCACTTCTTTTAGATTGTTGAAATGTCAAATCTTTATTGTATTCTTTCTCAGGGGATAAAAGTTTCTTTTCTGGACTTTTTCTATTGTGCCACTATTTTAAGTGACCTGCTGTGAGCAAAAGAAAAACCCTAGCCTTGATCTTTTTATATGATAGACACCTTTGTCATGTGCCCGCTCTCTCCAGTTTGTTTTAGAGAGAGTTGGTATTGTATACATAAATGCTGGGTCATGCAATGCAATACGCCAATAAGGAAAGAAACGAATAAAGAGGTCTTTCTCCACCCATCAAGGCTGACAGGCGGTCTCTGAGTTTCTTTCATGTGCTGAATTCATCCTTACCATCCACCTGGATCAATTAACTGTTTGCTTCAGTGGCCATCAACCCCACAGTGTGGAACCTCAGCTCATTTAGTAGACAGGAGCTTTTTAAGTATAATGATTATATAATTATAATAATATATAAAATCAAGTATAATAGATTTTGTGGTTTTTAGAGACATGCAGATGTATGTATGGGGTTTTTTTTTATCTTCAGTGCTTATAAAAGGAAGTAAAAAAATGTGTTTTCTTTTCCCAGGAAATGTCATCGCACTCCTCTGAAGGCAAATTTTATAAGAGGTGAGACAAACTTGATCAGCAGATCTCTCTGTCATACTAAAGCAGTGCTCTCTGTCCAGGCTGTCACGGGGAAAATGAAGCGCAACCTGTTTAAGGGAATTTAAAATATGACCTAAAGCACAGCCATAAAGTAGATCAACTAAACAAACCTCCAAAATTAGCTGCACAAACAGAGTAAGGTAGATCCCTCTGGGGGGATAAACTTGGCACAGTGGATCCAGTGTGACAGAGGCCCCTCTGGCAGCTCAGAACAATCCAAACGTTCCACTTCGGTGGAGCTGTCTG
>NW_005187424.1:1259581-1324607 GCF_000239375.1 Pundamilia nyererei | reverse complement strand
ATATATATATAATCTCTATATATAGGCCTTCAAGACCTTTTGCTGGAATGACAGGCCACCTGAATCACACAGTTGTGTTGCTGGAGGAGCCTGCATGTGTACAGAAAAGCCAGTGATCCAGTAAGCGTGTGGGTTCACTTCTCTCGCATAAAGTCTGGAGGGAGGTGCGCAGGAGACCCACATCTACAACCAAAAACATTCCAGTTGTGCTAAAACAAAGCCTCAACTTTTAATCAAACTGAAACTACAGCAGTCTCCATTTTCTAAATATCAACATTTTATTCAGTAATGGGTCGGCGCATTAACATTCTTTATTTGCATGGCACAAAAACCACAGAGTGTGTCACAGGCGAAAGGCTGAATCTGGTGAGTCTGCGTGCCTTGCAGATGGTCCGGCCTCACAGCAGCTGTGCAAATGAAAGACAGAGTGTCATTGAAGGAGTGAGAGAGATGGAAAGTTGGCCACAGAGGGAAAAGAGTAACACACAAGTTGCTAACTGAAAATGTAATGGAAAAAATAATAGCACGCTGAGATTTTGCTGAGAGAAAATGAATTTGTAGAGCATTTTTTCTGAATTTTGGAGAACAGTGTCAGTATTTGTGTCAAGTATGCCTATAATAATTTACATGTTAACGGTAAACTGCAAGCCATTGTCAGTGATAAAGGATTTTTCACTCAGTGCCAGCTAATGCCATGTTCTGCTTTTAAAATATTCACTTGATAATCTGAGACCTGTATCAAATGCTGTCAATCAATAGCCACCAAATCTGTAGTGGGGGAGAACAGCAGGTGACAGCATCCTGCTCCATGCTGAAAACACAAAAACATTTGCCCCTCGAGTGGGGGACGGGGGGTAAAAAGAACATTTCCCCGTTGGTGCAAAAAAAAGTTTGTTGCACAAGTTTATATCGTAATTCTGCATGAGAAAACTGCATTACTTTCCACTTCTGGATACACTAAATGCTCCAAATTCTCATCTTATGCATCTGCACACAGTTTAACTACTATAAACAAGGCATGCTGTGATTCTTCGGTTATAATCGGGGCAATTACAGCTTCACACCGCCACGACTGTCGCTGAAGGCCCTTTTCCACTGTCCTCCCCCCCCGAGTAATTGCCACTACATGTAAATATCAAGTGGTTAGTGAATAATTAGTCTTTCATTGGCCAGCAATCACCTCTGGGCCCCGTCTACACTTTAGACCCCTCCCTCGTAGAGCCGCCCTGAAGACAGGGGCCCCTTTGAATGACAGCGCTTTGGAAGGAAGACGAATTTTTGTCTGATTTCTCGCAGCCGCAGCGTCGATGAGAAGCAGTCGAGGAACTCCATTCTAACTGAATGGATTGGTATGGGGAGAAGCGGACCTCAAACCACGGCTAAGCGGCAGCTTTGGGACTGTGTAACGTTGACGATGGTTTTACTTTCGCTGCTGTTTCGACCAGGTAAGTGTTGCTTTTCCAATCCGTGCTCCCCCACTCCTCCTAATGCCCTGCATGCAAGGCTGTGTCCCGGTAATGGAGGTGGATAGGGAAAAGTTTTCCTGCTGTTGTGTGGCTCAGATGTGACTCTTGTCAACTTTATGCTGTACTTGCATGCATTGTGCGGTAAGGGGTAATTAATGTGGGGTTGAACAGAGCGAGGAAAGCGGCCGTTGTTTTGCGGTGGTCGTCGGCTGCGGGGACAAAGTAGGTCCTGTCCTGCTGCTGCAGGATCCCAGGCTGCAGCGCTGCTAGCAGATCAGCACGAGTTAACTGGCTTTCTGGACTCATTTTAGGGTCAAACATTCCGCTTTTCCCTTTCTACACAGAGACTCCAAACAATCTGCTCCTAACCGCTCAGTGGCCAGCACGTTTTGGCACGCCCGCATTACTTCACTTATCTTTTTACCAACTTGTGTAAAGTTACGACTTAGCTTCCCGTTAGCATAGCTCGCTAGCAGCTGGCGTCCAGCACCCACAATCAGCCCGAGAACAAAACCGCGGAGCTTTTTCCCCTTTTTCTTCTGTAGGCAGAAACACCGCAGACGGACACATTTCGTACTGTAGACAGCGCCCTGTCTTTCCTTTCACGTCTCAGTTGTTTGAGTTGTTGGAAAAACTAAGGAGAGCATGTTAATTCACCTATTCATGCCTCATTTAGCTACCATGCATGGGGGTCCAACTTTTTGGCCTCTGAACGTGTTGGTGGCTGCTTTCTCCCAACCCGGGATCAAAGACCAGCTCGGCTCAGAGGCATTCTTCATTTGGATTGTAAAGTTTAAGTTTTGTTTCTCACACAGGCGATTTGTCTTGGTATGGAGATTTGTTTTAAACTCTGTCGGTGGTATTATTTGTTGTTTATATGAGAAAGTAACTAGTGCGCATGCTTGTAAGCACTATGATAAAATTAAGATATTGTTTGTTTGTTGTGTTTGTTTTGTTTGTTTGTTTAACAGAAATGCACATTACTGATATATACGCTTATCATTTCAAAGGAAGTGTTCAATCATGATGCCAAAAATAAACAGCAGCCTTAGTGACTTTCAAAATAAAACCTCAGGTTCATCTTTGTTCAAGAGTCATGATGAGTCCACTAAACCCATCACGAAGCTTAAGAGGTTATTATTGTAACCTATATGAGCCACCATATCTGTCTGTTTTTGCATTTATGGCATTATTATGCTATAAAAAAGTTCACTGAGTTGGGCTCGGACAGAAACTCGTCACGTCAGATACACTAATGCGTGATTTACTAATAGAAGCACTCTTTGTGTGGTCGCTTTGCTTTTCTCACGCTTTAGTGCTTCCCACATGGTCCCCAAACTTGTTGGTAGCTTAACTAAGTGCTCAAACATAAAGAGCCTTTGGGGGGCTGTATGGCTGTTGATGGCAAGTGATTGTCAAAAAGTGTCAATCACGGCAGACTCGGGTGACCTCTTAGCAAGGTGGGGGAAGGCCTGTTGGAATTCAGAGGAGGGATGCGTCTGACTTGACCTCTCGCACTCCATCTCGGATCAGCGCTGGTATTGAAGCGCATTGGCTGTGAGAGGCATTAATCATCCGGTGCACCAGACTTCTGCATAAGGGAAGAAAGGGTGGAAAAAAAACCCCTCAAAAACATAGTGTTTACCGATGTGAGATCTCTGTGCTTATCTTGTCTTTGTCCAGGCTGTTTTGGAGATTAGGTGCAGCTTTGGAGTTTTAAATACAAGATTATTCTGTTGCAAACAGAGAGCAGTTTATTGCAGTTGATCTCACTCTTGCCGTAAAAGTATGTGTTGAGATTCTGGCTGATCCTGATCTGAGATGGAAATGTTTCTACCTTGCAGCAGGAATTACTATCCCGGTCAGCGTATGAGACACGATACCCAAAAGTAATGTGAACACCCTGAAAGGAAATTGACGAATAGCCACATTTTTTACTTCTCTCCCAGAAGTAGTTGTAGGTCTTTGTTTTCCTTGATATTAAATAACCCACTGGTGGATCATTACTTAACTGGGAACCTTGAAACGGACCACCAAAAACTCTGCTACACAGCCTATACTGCTCTTCCCATACGTTGAGCCTCACTGTGCCATGCATTGTGGCTGGACTTCACTTACCTCCAGCAACAGCCAAAACCACATTCAACACCCTCCGCCAAACTAACGCAGGTTGGTCGCCTCCTGCAGTGAGGCTACATGCTATTTCTGTGAGAGCTAGTTGGGGGAAATAAGTTTTGACTGACTTTGGAGCACAGTGTGGGATTAAGGCCTCGTGAGCTCACGCATTTGCGTTTTAATGGCTCTCCTGATTGAGCTAAACTTGATAGTGGAAAAGCTGTGTCTGCTGCCTCATGCACTGAGGTAATATGTCTGTAAATGTCAGATGGATGGTAGGGCATTTTGGGAGTTTTTTTTTTTTTTTTTCTGGTGCACATTAGTTGAACTTTTCAGGAATTATTTATTTTTTTCAGAGTGGGGATGAAGTGTTCTTACTCAAAAAGAGAAATTCCCCTTGCAACCGGCCCGATTGTAGTACAGTTTTGTGATCATCATGGGTTTTTTTGTTTGTTTGTTTCTTTTAGCACACTGCCAGCAGTGTAGAATCCAGCGCTGTAATGCAGAATATGTGGCATCTACCTCACCGTCCAGTGGTCTGCAGGAGGACGTGGCTTTAGATGTGGACTACTGCATCGCCCTGCGGGCCTATGCCATGTGCACCCGCCGGCAGGCACGCAGCTGTAGGGGCGACCTGGTCTACCACTCTGCAGTCTTTCGCATTAAGGAGCTATTCTCTCAGCATAACTGTTCCAGCGATGGGCCGACCTCTTCCGACAAGGTCCCCAGCACGTCTCGGCCAGCTCTTTTAGAGCTCTGCAACTACGAGAATCGGGTCCTCGTGTCGGGCTCAGCCGGTCAGCAGAAGAAATACGCCCACTGTGGATTATTTGGAGACCCGCACCTACGGACTTTCAGAGATGAGTTTCAGACCTGCAAGGTCGAGGGGGCTTGGCCTCTGATCGATAACCGCTTCCTGTCTGTACAGGTGACCAATGTGCCTGTTGTCCTAGGCTCCAGCGCCACAGCAACTAGTAAGGTAAGGATAACATCAGAACAGCTGTGTCCAGTTGGGTCTGCACAGCTTAAATCTAAGAAATGTCCTTTTTTTCATGTCTTAACTTGTTTAAGTCGCTCTTTCGTGTGTGTTTATTCTAACACCAAAATATGTGAAACTGCTCACAATTTAATTAAAGAAAATTAAAGAGTAGAGCAAAATTTTACTAAAATATCCCCAAAAATGTCAATCTCACAAACCCCTGGGGGAGGTGAAGCTCGCGTAGACACTCCCACTGGTCATGTTTAATCTGTGTAAAATGTCAGAAACTTCCTCCGGTCACCTATGTCCATGTTGGAGACGAACACTGATGCAATACTAAGTTTTAAACGAATGCCCTACACATTAGGAAGTTTTTTTGTTTTTTTTTTTGGGCGTGAGCTCAAGTATTGCCATAAAGTATCAAACATGTGAAGTTAATCGTCATTCCATGGTGCCTCTCGAGTCTCCAGCATTCCTCGTGTCTTGGAGCTCCTTCAGATCTATGAGGGGAGAAGAGAGGAGGGGAGTCCTTCAGCGGTGTTGAATCACAGACATGCATGAGCGCTCTACCTTTAACACATGGGTGGTCATATGGTAGTGATTAACGCTCACTCAAACATTTTCCTCCGCTGCCACGATCTGGAATGTTTTTTCACCCCTCTGGTCAAATAATTAACTCGCTGCTTTTTGTGTAAATATGGAATCATTTGGAAAAATAAAGGAATAATTGGCCAAGAGCAAAAAGGTTTTTTTTTTTTTTTTTTTTAAAATTCTGTTAATTAAATAGGATGGTCTCCCTGGCCTGATTGTGGTTTGTGTATGTGTGCACGTTTTCTCTCTGTTTACTACTTAATATTTAGCTCATGAAGCTGAGTTTTTAATATTAATGTTTTTTCTTCTTTGTCTTTTGCCCAGATAGTTTAAAAAAATGTCTTTCATTGATCAGGCATTACTCTAACTGTACTAAGCTAATTTTAATTCTCCAAGCTAAACATAAACCAACAAACTACATGATGTTGTGTAATAGGATTGCTCGTAAAACTCGTAGTGCGTCTTGGCTGTGCAGCCTGATGTAAGATTGTAGTATTGGTGCATCTTTGCCAGCACCCACATGCCCCCATCATGTTTTCTGAGTTGTTTTCAGCTGCCAGACCCAAGACAGGAACTCATTCATCAAATAAAATACAACCTTTAAGTGTAAACGTACCCACAACCAGTGCTTTGTCAGGATCTTTTCATGAAACAGGGGTTAGGCCCCTTTTTGATGCTCAGCTGGACGATGGAGGAGAGAAGAAGTGGAGGTTTTGGACAGTTATCTAATGCAACCTTTAGATACAACATCCATGGACAACTAGTTGAGTTGTACTAGTTCAGCATCAGTTGTTTGCTTTTACATGGAAATAGATGGGTGATGATAGTGACACTTTGACCTCGATTAGCCCCATTATGTTGCCTGTTTTCTTATATGAAACAGATTTTGTAATCAACATGAATTAATTGGCTAAAGAGTACAACAGAGACAAATCATTCTTTAGCAAGCTGAGTGTGAACCACTAACACCCTATGCATGGAAATATTTGGTTTTCTGCTGCCACCTTGTGGCCCTAAGTGGTACAACTTATTGGGCATCTGTTATGATCAGTTAGAGGAGTGATGTGACTTGGAGAACCAGCAGTAGATAGTTGATGGAGAAAAGAGTAAAGTTTCAATCAGTCACTCGACACTAATTGAATGTTTTTTGCCCTTATTTCAGATCACAGTGATCTTCAAGTCTTACCATGGCTGTACAGATCAGAAGGTGTACCAGGCCACCACTGAAGACCTACCCCTGGCTTTTCAGGATGGGACTCGCAGTGGCGGTGAAAGTGGCAGCCTGACCATCGCAGAGCGAGGTGGCTCCGGAGTCGGTCGGCAGGTGAGGATACAGGCCCGTTACATTGGCACCTCCATCATCATCCGGCGCGTGGGCAGCTACCTGACCTTTGCCATCCGCATGCCAGAAGACACCCTGGACTTTTCAGAAGACGGCGGCGGTCTACAGTTGTGCTTGCACGGCTGCCCACGCAACGAGCTCATCAAAGAGCACACCCTGGGCCATCAGAGCCAGCAGCCACACCTTCAAGGCACCAACACAGAGCTGGGCCCTCTGCGGCCTCCTCACCAGATCTACACAGTGGAGCGAGCCACTGCCAAGTGTAGAGAGACTCTGCAGGTGGAGGATGTGTACTTTCAGTCTTGTGTCTTTGACTTGCTCACCACTGGAGACCCTGAGTTCTCCATGGCTGCATATGGTGCTCTGGAGGATTTGAAGGCACTGCCACCCAGTAAACTGAAGCAGAACTCACCGAGGCCCACTCGCCTTCACAACAGAGGAGTGTCTCAGACTATCGCTGCTACTGCAACCAGCAGCTCATTGCTCTCACTCCTCATTCTGCTGCTTTTGTAAAAAAAAACCACATAAATGAATATGAATGACATGGACGCAGATGGATCATGGAAGCATTACAAGCTTGAGGAATTTGTGGATTTTGTGAACTTTCTGTTGTCATTTGAAGGATTTCGCACTCAGAAAAGATTGCATTTCTTCCCCCTTTTTCCCTTCTGTGGACACATCATTTGAATGCGAACATGAATGCATAAATGTCACACAATTTGGGGTCTAGTACACGTTTTTATCACATGAGCAGTTCGTCTACATTCAGTTTAAAAAGAAAAGTTAAGCTCACAGTTGTTCGTAAAGGTTTTTGTAAATATTTCATTCACATTCAGTAAGGAAGTGCACAACCTCTAAATGCTCCACCACATGGTTTCTAGATCCTCAGTGGTCCAGTATCCGTAGCACCTACCAGTTTAACTGCAAATATTGTGTATTTAATATCTTTCTATTTCATCTGTTGTTTTAAAAATTGGTGTTCTAAATACACAGAATCCAACAACTGTTTGTAAAAACTACCTATCTCTTAAAACCTGATTCGTTGGTGTGATTTTTCACCAGTTCTGTTCTTTTCCTGTGAAGCGCTCCCTCTTCAAGCTGTTTGGCTTCCTGTTTTTAAAGGTTTAAAACAAATCTTTATATAATAATATATTAAAAGAGTGTATATATGTGTTTTATATTATGTAAATTTGCCTGTGTATAGATGTTTTAACTGCAATATGTTTTCCATTTGTTGTGCTTAGTAGGTTATTTTGAGTCTTTGTAATTAAAGTAAACTAATAAGTGTTTGTTGTATCTGTAATATTCTTTATTAAAGTGTTGGACACTCCAGACTAAGATTTGTTTTTTTGTCTCTTCAGTCCTGTCTCAGCAGTTTTATTTGATAATGGAGCTCTTATTTATTTATTTATTTATTTATTTATTTATTTATTTATCTATCATTTCCTGTCATTACACAAATACTCAGGATGATGTGTAAACGTATCCGTCCGGGTGGAACGAACAGTTACTTCGAACATGGACATTCATGACAGCAGTGCTGCTTTACAAACGTGTGCCTGCAGTGCTTGTCCTCTCCTGGTGGTGTCCTCAGTCCATAAGTCCTGACGGCTCCTGGTATAAAGACAGTTTTGACAAGCTGGCTGTGTGGCTGTAGGGATCCACAGTATGTTCTCAGTCCCCTGTGTAAATGTTACCTCAGAGTGCTGAGTTGGCTGCTGGCTTTGCTTTTGTCTGCCAGAATGCTGCATGGCTCTAAATAGGATTTAGTCTGTGGTTAACACCAGGTTAGAGTCAACAACAACACGCGGTGCGTACTCTATATGAACAGTGAGTGCTGCGATTAGAGGGAGAGAGAGCTGCGATCAGTTTTTATTTCTATTAAAAATGCAATTAAGAAAGCCCGGGCACACTCCTTATGAAGACATTAAGAATTAATGCTCTATAATCAGTCTACATGGATGTAATTTATATCTTGAATTGAATTATAGGTAAGCTGACTGTAATTTTATAATACTGAGTGACAGCATGTTTCATCACACATGCAACCATACTTAATCTCTCCATGTCCCATTTCTTTAAATAAAGACAATGTGACATTTGCATGATGTGTGAGATGACAGATGAAACCTGCCACGATTTTCTAATCTTTCACATGTGAATCACATTGCAGATGGCTGAATGTGATTCAGGTCTTTCTTGGCAGACTTCATCACCTCTTTCTCGGTGTTAGCGGGAAGGAAGGCGAGGATGGAGAATAGTACTGGCAGGAAAAATGTCGTTTTTGGGTGGTCCAGCAGTAGAAATAAGAACATTTTCTGAAGTATTCTACTTCAGCATGATATTAATGTACTTGCACTTTTAGATTTAAATATGTTTCATATCCAAATAATTTCCCAAGCTGTTGTTTGTCATCCATATAAAGTAACAATTTCAGATTTAGACATTAAAAATGAACAGCTTACAAGATACTTCCCATGCAGTTTCCAAGAATTTCTTTAAAAATTGCTTTAACCAAAAATGTCATATTTTCATTATTATGCTTTTTATTTTATTTTTTAAAAGATCAACAACACTACATGCCATTTATCCAATGACCCTTCGATGAAGCCTGACAACTATGATGGGAATCAAATCAAAATCCCAATACCTAACTATAAATGAAAACCATTTAGACCTGCAACAAGAAATTATTTCCTATGCGGTGTATTGATATCAACAATCTATTAATGTCTTATACATGACATAAAACACATGGCTAATATTGTCCAGGTCTCCCTAGTGTCTCTAAACAGCTCTGATTTGACATGGATGAGGGAGCTCTGGGGGTATCTGTGCTGTTGGTGGTGGATTCTTTGGGTTGTGGGGTTTGACCTTTGAGGATTAAGCTTGCTCTGATGCATCCCAAGGATGCTTGTCTAAATTTGGATTTGGGGAGTTTGAGTCTGGATCAGCACCTTGGAGTCTTTGTCATGTTCCTTGAGCAATTCCTGAGCTGTGGCAGAGTGTGAAGCCGCTGCTGACAAGGATGATCGTCGCTGTGAAGGGAGGTATGTGGTCGACAACAAGGCTCAAGTGGGTGGTATGTGTAAAAGTAACATCCACAGTTATGGCAGGGCTCAAGGTCTTTGGGTCCTATAGATGATGGTTTTAATGCCATGACTGATTAATGTATGTGTCAGATACACATTGTGGAATAGAACATTGCTATTTTGGTACTTTTACTTTAGATAAAGACTTTGAATGCTTACCTTACAACTTTCTTTCTAACATATCTTTTCCTCCAAAGGTATGATCTCGGCTCGGTTGAGATGATGGCATCACACCGTGTTCCTTCCGGTTTGCTTTAGAATTTTAAAGTTAAAAAGCCGCGAGTCTCGTGACCTCGCAGGACAGATTGGCACTATAGCTTAAATAATAACCCAATGCAAGAGCATCCTCTTATGCAGCCTGTTTAAAGGTGATGAGCTCCTTGACATCTTTTGAACATTTAAAACGTGAAACACACTTTTGATTGGCAGTAAAAACACACATTTTCTCAAAAACTGTAAATGAAAACTGTGTGAAATGTTCCACGCTCCACAGACTTCACAGGAATCCTGTCAAGGAATTAGCACAGTGGATGTAACATGTTGCCAGAGCCTGTAAAGATTGCTTGTCCACCCTCTTTGAGCCATGCTATCTTGACTTTCCCCTGTAAACAAGGACAATTACCAAGCTAATGAGTTGAGGAAAAACTGCTTGAGTGATTGATACTCTTAATGGGGAAATTAATTTGATATTAATAGAGCACTTGGCAAGATAAATAGATAGTGGTGTGTTAGTCCTCTCCTTGATTGATAATGGCTAGATTGATGGCTGTCTTAATGCAAGATGTGCCTTAGCCTTAAATGAGGTGGTCTTGATGAGGAGCGATTTTTGTGTCATGAGATGATCAAACGTTGAGAGCACTAAGTGCTTATATTTATTTTGATACTGATTTTTAAGTACACAGGGACTCTGGAGGTCTTTTTACCTAACTTGGTTTTATCAAGAAGAAGAACAACTACTATAATAGAGAATAAACAGAGCTTACTGCATGTGTAAATTTAAAAAAAAGACATCATTTATGCTAAATGATGCAAAAGATGTTGGTCAACCATTGCTGTAACTTCCCCCATCTGATCTTGTGAGATTCTGTTTGCTCCTTAAATAATCACCTTGCATCATTCCCCCAATTCCTGATGACTCATAACCTTAACCTTCTGTTGCTGAAGCAGTTTGCTTAATGACGCACTCACAGTCTGACTGTTGCACCCCGTAAATGGCACCTAACATACTCGTATATTGCACCCTGTTACATGGGTCAGCGCTGCAGAACAAAGAGTGAGAAGTTACTCATTTCTCAGGGAGTTTGCACCAGTGTGTGTGTGTGTGTGTGTGTGTGTGTGTGTGTGTGTGTGTGGTTTCTAGTTGCAGCGATTACACAGCTATCTCATATTGCAGGCTCCCTCATACCTGACCAACTCAATCTTTCTGTGTCTCCTCAATAATCAGAGTGACAGCGAGCAACTAGACATATCTCACCCGCTGGCTCACTGCAGAATGGGTATTGACCTACATATCAAATCATACACTTCTGGCTTGTGTGATAGAGATGGGGGAGGGGGTGGTGGTGGTGGGGTGCCGTATGATTGACAGCGCCTTCTTTGGTAAACACGTTTCATCCCCCGGGTATCTCCCTCTTCGTATGTATTTGTTATAGGCAAAAATCGCACGGCAAAGAGAAACGTCCCGCAAATCCTATAAGCTTGGAGTTAGAGCGGCTTCGGCACCTCCGCTACTGTAACAGTAGAGAACAGCTGAGAACACCTGGCTGTCGGAGTGTGTATTTTTATTAACGAGCCTATGTCACCAAACTTTTAACAAATGGCCCCCCGGCACCCTGAAAAACCCAGCTCGGAAATTAAGCATCTGCATCATAAATCTTGGAAAGTTACAATAATTTGCAATTCACTCCCTCATCAAAGGCAATATTACCCTAATTTATTATCTCCCGGCACGAGGGGTGCGCAAAGGCCGTGGAGATAAGAGTTTATCAGGAGGGGGATTGATTTTCATTAACTGATTGTAATAAAGATGAACTGCCTGCCGTGCACACTGACCAAGAGTCACACTTTATTGTAATTGGGACAATTTATTTTATGAGCCAGTGGCTCTACTTTTTTGTCCCTCCCCCTTTTTTCTTTCATATCTATCTCCGCTCTTCAAAATAGGAATCTATGTCTCAGCTGTTCTGTTTCTTTTGTTACAGTGACTCCCGATGTATGAAGATGATCATTACAAGATGTATGTGGAGACAATTCAAATGTCAACAGATGTTACTTTAGATTTAGCTTCTGGCATCAAAACAGTGCCACGGTTTTCTAAACTTGACTGATGGTCCGTGCCTGCCTTATATCAACTTATTGCTTCCTGCTTGTCTGCATTGTAATGATATTTGTCCCCGTTATTCTCGTGAAGCGTTGCTATGACACCTATTCACTGGGATTTATATATTTAGGTGGTTTTTTTTTTTTGGTATTTTGTTCCCATCAACCATTTCCTGAGAAGTACGCTCCAAAAACGGAGTGAAAGATAACCAAAACAGCTCTATATGTTGGATCATAGTTATCACATGAGAATAAAACGACTGGAATTCCAGTCATGATGAACTCCAGAGTCGACTCCCGATGATGTAAGAGCTGTAGAAAACGGCTTCATGTGAAAAGTGTTTAAAATGGTTTTAAACAGCAGTCCTGAATCCATATAGGGCCGTTACGCAATTACCGCAGCTTCCTCACTCGGCGTCAGAGACGACCTCTGAGGTGGTGAGCAACATCTACGTCCTGTAAAAGTTTCAAGCTCTTGGAAATGCCGAGGGGAGCGAGTGCTTGTGCAACAGCTCCCCCTCTCTTTGCGCCGCCGCGGTTCAGCGCTTCAATGCAAGTGTGAGAAACGAAACATCCAGTTTGAATTTTTATTGTAAAATTGGAAAAAAAGGAGAGAAAGAGAGAAAAGCCTCGATAAGCATTTCTTTTTTGATACATATCTTTATCTTACCATAACCGTAAAATCAAATAAATAAAACTGGCAAAATAAATAAGAAAAATAAATAATAAATAAAATAAATAAACATCAAATTACATATTTGACCCGATAATTATAAAATTATTAAATCATCAGTCATTAATATGAAGTAATCTAAGCAGCAAGTATTAAGAAATTTCAACAGGGGAAAAATGTTTGGTTTCTCAGGCTAATACAGAACACATATTTTTTTTTCTTCATAATTTTATTTTATTTTTTTATAAAAAGATACTGCTTTCCCTGTCAGTTATTCCATGCTGTACTGACGCTGCCACAAAAACAGGTGGCGCTCTCCTTTTTTGTTTTTTTTTTCTTCAATAAAAAAAGAAAAACATTACTACCTGTAAACAGCATTTTCTCCTCCGGGTTAAAAGAATAATACTGAGATTCTTCTTTTTGCGCCCTGCATTTCAGTAAAGTCTACTCACAGACTCCATACTGCTGTTTCTATGCTTTTTGTATGCTTTGTGCTGAGAAACCAGAAAGTTAATATCTTTAGAAAGCGAAACCCTCCCCCCCTCCCCTCACCCATTTCATTACCCAAACTGTACGTACCCAAAGAAAGGTCCTGTGCTGATTTTCCATAATTTACAGATTTCATATTTATAATAAGCTACTATCCTTAGCATTCAAACCATAGTTAAAGAATCATACTGTTAATATGAGTAGTACCATAATCATAATCTTTAACGCCCCCAAGTCCCCATTGAGCATGCTCAGAGATCAAAAAGGGCACAATGGCAACATGACAAATAAATAAATAAATGGATGCAAGAGTGAAAATAATGTAGATTGACTTTAGCTTGACCACATGCACTCTAATTTTAAAACTACAGGGATAATTACTAATAATTAGTAACTTACATATTTTAAACAAATTATTGTTGGTGGGATTGTAGCCCCTTTCTCTTTTCTGAATCTATAGATATGTATATAGAGGCCTATGCACTACATATAAAACAGCACACTCATTGTAATTTAGTCAAATTTGTCTCTTTTGGCCAAAAACGAGACGTTATGCGAGCTTCTGGCCAAGTCTATTTTCATTTTAATGACTCCATCTCCAGTAGAGATCTCCAGTAGAGATCCCATGAGAGAAGATATTTTGACTGGGTTCACATGGCCCAGTATCACCTGGGGAAAAGGGAGGGCATATATCACAGCTCCCTAAAGCTGTGAGAAGAGAATAAGAGTAACTTCTCAGGGGAAAGACGACGCCCTCGGGCAAATATATAAAAATCTAACCTTTTTACTGAAAATGTACATTATATATCACTACATCCTGAACTGATCCTCCCCCTACAATATTATACTACTTCACAAAATCAAATATTTTATTCCACTAAATATTTCCTGAAAATTACCGTATTTATAAGAGTAGATTTAAAAAAAAAAAAAAAGTCTGGCACAAAGTTTTCAGTCAGGTGAGGAAATGTGGTGGTTAAACTTGCATAATTTGGCAATTCATGACGAGAAAAGGCATTTCAAAAAACTCCCTCCGAGCGCATCTAAATACTGCTTGCAACAGAATAAAACACACATAGTAACCGGGGATAACATTTACTCCTAGTCTACTGAAAATGATGCACCCTCCCCTTTTTTATAACACTGATCCAGTGAACTTTAATCACACAAATAAAAGAAAAAAAGGAAGAATTGCTGGGTCAAAGTAACACTAAATGAACGTATGCAGACATCAGGATCTGGAGAGTCATTCTGGAGGATAAAATTGTTATTCCAGACTGCAGAGGCATACGCAGTGGTCATGCTATCTGAAGACGCTTTAGTGTATGGGACAGTATTGTGATTACATGTCTGAAGCACTGATGTGTCTGAAGTTTAGAGCGATGATCAGAGTGCTGAGATCTCTCAGAGTCCTGAGGGGTACGATGCTTCAGAGTGTAAACTGAGTCAATGAATCTGATATTCAAATAAAGAATGTAAGTGTTACTCAACAAATCAAAGAGTGAAATAGAAAAAAACAACAACCCAAAAACAAACAGCGCATCAGATTTCATCTCGGACGCATTGAATGTGTGTCTCTTTGCAAAAACAGAAGCACAGATAACACAAGTTTGGTTATTTAATCGTATCTTCCAGGCTTGATGTGTCGTGACCACACTGCACAGGAGCCATGTGTGACCAGCACTAATGGTAAGCTGTCATCCTGTTGAAACAGCAGCAGCTGTAGCAGCTACACTTACAGGCCCGCTGCTGTCTAATTGATGGATCATTTTGCTCTTAATTTGACCTCCTAAGGCTGGTAATGCCAAGGCTTCTTCTCTCTTTGTAGAAGCTCGCACTGTGCTATTATACCCTTTCAGAAAAAAAATACAGTTGCTCTTCACTGAAGAACATGTACAATCTCCTCTAAGCACCATATACAGATCTCCATGCCTCCACCCTTTACCATAATGACACCGATCAAGTGCCTTCAAAGTGTCCCACAGGACATGCTGCCGTTCTGCGTTTTGGGATTCCTTCAGGGACTCTGGATGACAACACGGGAGAAAAAGACTAACATCCAGCTACTGAGAGAGAAATGAACTCTGTCACTCAGTCAATTCACTCAAAATGCCAATGTGTAATTGATTGCACATCTCTTGCCTTGCGGTGCTGCTCCCCATCTAATCAATATTATCATTACCCTAATTATGCTGCGGGTTAGCTTTGGGGCACCCGTGAACCGATGGTCCCTATTAAGAGAGAGATATGCTGGCACTTGGAGGTGAGGAAAGAGAAGCAGGAGGGAGGAGGAGAAATAGGAGGGGAGTCTGCTCCCGCCTGCTGAGAGCAGCTGGAGGAGCTTGGCAGTGGAAGAGGGCACGACCCGGGAGGGACCACTGTGACACGCCGATGGAAATTTTTACAACTGCTGTCAGGCTCATTTGTATATTTTATTAAGCAGTTACAGATGCTGTGCTGTTTTACTGCTGCGTATCCAGCTCAGCCGGGTGGCACTTTTACCACAGTGCTTTATGGTCAGATTATCTGTACTATCAAGGCTTTAATGATGACATGGAATGAGTCGCAATGACGATCAATTATGGAACCGCAACACGCTGGCAAGAACAGAGGACAGCAACGCTTGGCTAAATACGCTCTGGTTCTTTTGATGTCTGCTTTGAGAAAAGGTTACTGTGTCACTTTTGGCACTAAAGGACTGCTTTCTTCTTCTTCTGACACAATAACACAGACGGATCATGCTTCCGAGATGAAATGCTGCGATGCGGATGACGTAACGAGAGGCAAAAGAATATATCTGAACATGCCCGAAGCAATGTCTAACCCATGTATTCTACGGCACTAAAATAGTATAGCTTTACTTTTTTTTTTAATACATTTTTCTGTTTTGTTTTAATATTTTCAAACCCAGTAACTATAAATGTGAAAGGAAAAAAAAAATCAAAAACCCTTGCTCTTTTTTTTTTTCAACCTGAAGCTAGTGTTTCTTCTTAAGTTTAACTTGTAATATTATTAGTAGTAGTTTGCAGTATTAGTATCATTAATACTATATATTACTGTTCAGAACAATAAAAATGTTTGGTCCTTTGGTCCCTTAGGGGTGAAAGATTTGCAGTCTTATTGTTGCTAATGGAAACCTCAGTGGCTGCACTTCTGCGCTTACTGAGAGAGACGGGGAGAGAATAAGAGAAAGAGGGAAAGAGAAAGAAAGTCTGTCAGTGGACATATAGAATAGTTTCTTTTTTTCCACTGGTTTTTTTTTTGATCTTCAAGTTTGAACCCTCATTTGTCCAGTACAGTAAAAGCCACAAGCGCCTCTTTCCTTATATATATATATGTGTGTATATAATATGTATATAGAAATCTATTTGTTGTTGCTGCTTTTCGTTTGTTAGTTTGTTGCTTAATTAACAATTCAAGTCTCAACAAGAAAAAGTTCTGTTGTTCAGTTTCATCACTTCTTTTTTTCCAGTTTTTTTTTTCTTCTCGTCTTTCTTGCACTGTGCCATCTGTTACTGTTAACGTCCCCCGGTGAAGCGCCTCCTCACTTCGCATCTTCCTCTTCTGCCGTAACCTACATCTTCATAAGTAAATGCTGATATGTCTTCAAAAATTCCATATGTGTTGATTTTTTTTTAAAACATATTTTGCTTTCAAAGAGAGAGAGAAAAAAAAAGTTGAACTCCTCCAAAGATAATATCTTCACGTGTCCTCTAAAACCTAGAAACAAAAAAAAAAGAAGAAAAAAGAAAAGAAAAAGAAGAAAAAGGCCATTTCAAATCTCACTGCTCATTAAACTGTCAATCTAAAGATCAATTTCTTTAAACTTTGAGTTGTTCAGTATGGTTCTATTATATCAGTCTAATGGTCTGGAGAGAACTAACCCACGCTGCCACACCAATCAATCATCGTCAGTCACAGTGATGACAGATTTCTCCTTAATTAATATGCCTACAGTGCTGCACATCAAATCAACCCCTCTACATTTCTTCAAATATTAAAACTGTAGAAACCTTTAATGTTTAAGCTTTGCATTCACAGAACATATAGCAACCCAATACTTATCAGTCTAACGATATTTACTTTCCAGGAACAGTCAGGTGGCATTATTTGAACCTTAGTTGCATCGTGAGCGTAAAAGGACAGAGTGGTGAAAATCAGCAATACTCTTATGGGCTCACCTGTGCTGCTGCGATGAATACTGAAGGTAGGCTGTGTCAGTAAGGGCGGCTGGCATCCTTCGGTCTCTTTAACTGGACTTTCAACCTCTTCATCCCAATCTGAAAGCCATTCATGGCTTGAATAGCTGCCTGTGCGCTAGCAGGGTTGTCGAAGCTCACAAAACCTGTGTAAGAAAAGCAAAACTTCATTTACACTAACTAAGAATAATGTAGGCTAGGGCTGTTTGATATAACGATATATATCGGATGACGATATAAAAACGTCTATGTTTCATTTTACGCTATCGTTTGTTTCGTGGTGTCGCAAAATAAACTGTTTACGGCAATATTTTTTTCATCGTTTTGATGGTCACTGTAGTGGCTATATTCATTTCTTAAAGTCCTCTCTTTCTCTTATATTTAATATAACCACACTACAGACGGACAAGCGCCTGTTTTTATGCGTTGTCGTTAGCAACAACGATGGTAAAACCATCGCATGTCCGCTTGTTTATTTTCCACATAAACCTTTCACAATAAAGCTCAAGATGCTGTTGAGAATTTTCAAAATAAACGGAACCACATGAAAAAGTATGCAGAGTATTGATGGATGAGAAGCAAAAAAAAGTTGTCAGGTGCTAAAAAATAAACCTTAGACTCAAACGTTAGAACAGGCTTTTCCCGCAGCACGCCGTGTAATAAATACTCACGAAAAAAACGGCGGCCTTACAACCTATGTCTAAAAATGTGTAGTTTCATGCATCGGTTAAAACACTCGACTCCAGGTACAAGACGCGCAGCTGGAAACACTTCACCTACCCGAGATTCACAGAATTTACAGAAAATATTAAATTTTTTGTGATTTATATCGTTATCGGACGATAGATGTTTTATACCGGGATATGAGATTTTGGTCATATCGCACAGCCCTAATGTAGGCACCTTAACAAGCGTTTAGGGGAGAATTTTAGTAATTTTTTATGAATAATATTTACTGTAAATTACTCTGTTAAAAAAAGAAACGGGTGGAAAAAAAGGCAATCATAATGAAAATGTAAGTGTTCTGTTGGTTTCCTCATCACGTCCTGTGTACCTCTAACGGAAGTCTAGATGGCGTTATTGATGCAGGAAGGACTGCGGTGCGGCCTAACAGCTGCTCAGAGCTCGTGACAGCCGGACACGAGGTGGCTTTTTAATGAAAAATAGGCCACGAAAAGTTTGGGGCTGTTACTGCCAAATGACATCGCTCTGCGCTCACGCTCTCTCCTAGTTGACTGTTTTTGTTTGGGAATATAATATTAAGCTGCATTCAGAGATGAAGACATGTCCAGGATTTGGATAAGAAGCATGCATTTGTTGATTTTGTGCGGTGTAATAAAATGATGAAACAGTGCAGAGAACCAATGACCCTAACTCGAAATAAACGTTATATTTTATAGCATGAAGACACTTTCTTTACAGCTGCGTGGATTTTGAACCTTCGAAATTTAATGACTGAGGGTTAACACGCCTACAAAGTTTCATTGACTCAGTGCTATTCTTTTAATTTTCTGACCTGTGAATGAGTGAAAGAGAAAAAAAAAATCACTGAATAAATGAGTTTGATCAAAACAAGAGCAAACACAGAACGATGATCATAGGAGACAAATCTGCTGCAGACACACAAAACCTCCCCGCGATAAACCACCTCCTCAAACTTATGAACATCCTGTTTCCATCATGTGTAAAAATAAAGCCTTGAGAATTCAGTGACCAGAAATTTCAGTGGAGTGTGTCTCCGCTGATGCGCTCCGCTGTGTCTGTGGTGTCATTAGGAACAGCTGATGACCCATGAAAAAAACAGCAGGAGACTCTCCACGTCCACCACCACATGGGAGGGAGTCTACATGGCCTGCTTGGCTCAGGTTTGGCCCATTACGGGGGAAAAGTTGCGCTACAAAGAGCCGAGCTGAACGGAAGTCTGAAGAAAGTATAGAGGTGGGATACGGAGGTGACCTCCTAACCCGCCATCACCTTAATGCGTTCAGGCTAGAAACAGAGAGGAGATACCTGTTTAGAGGTCTAAGCTCAGTTTCTCTGTCTTTTACACCCCATCAATCTAAGTTTATTCCCTCTTTCTCCTTTCTAGATTAATTACACACGTGTTCCCTCCTTCCCCAGGCCTAACATTATGTTGTAAATGCATAGTGCATAAGTCAATACTGCAAATAGCTCCTCTTTCATGAATTTATATATTATTAAGTCCCCCAAGGGAGACGGAACTGGTGATCAATTTCGCCCAAGGTTCTTTGGTTCCCTGAAGTGAAAACAAAAGCTGATCTATAATTGTCCTTTTCCTTCCTTCCCCTCAACCATCACTGCCTGCCTTTTTGTAAGCCCTGGGGTTGGACGCGCATGTAGGCTGCCAGAGCTAAATGGGACAAGAGGTGTGGAAATGTGTGAATCAGCCTCAGCGGTGAAGGTATTGACAGATATTGGGGTTACACAATGGTGATGAGGATGCTGATGCAGCACCTCAAGGTTTCCAGGTCACACAGCCGGCAAGCAGAAACAAGGACGTGCGGTCTGATCGACTACATCCCGATTATTTTGGCTGCAATGTACTCTGCGCATTGCTTTAAAAGCGCCGGTGCCAAAACACAACAGTCATCAAGATGCAAAATTAGGTCAGTCTGTCAGGGGTAAGATCGCTCAGTCCTCCAGGTCTGTGAGCTGTCAAATGTCATCAGAGGCAATGGTATATACATTATATATATAACAAATTTAGTGTTGTGTGTTTGAAAATAAAGAAAAGACAAACATTTTACTATTTAACCTGTATACACTAAGACTGATTTATTATTATTAGATTTATTCAGAACCAAGTGTCTTTATCTCTCAAGCCGGGGTCAATACAAATTGACTTGATATAATTTCATATTGTATCAAGTCGGTCTTGGACTGTGTGCATGTTGCACTGTAGGACTCACCAAAGCACTTGCTCTGGTTGGTTGCCCTGTCCATGAAGACCTTAGAGGAGATGACGGTACCGAAGGGCAGAAACATTTGCATGAGTTCATTGTCTCCAAACTCCTGTGGCAGGTGGTAGATGAACAGGTTACAACCCTCTGGACCTGGTTGCAGAGATACAGCGAAAGTTTGATAGAAAAAGAGAGAAACAGCAGTCAGTTTGTCTTTTTCAGACCTACATATCACCCAAAATAAATACAGAATATGTGCAAAGAGCTGTCTCAGACATATGTGGCACTACCCATCATACAAAAAAATAAATGATTAATTAACATTGGTAGAATTAGACAGTACAGGCTGCAATGAGCATTCATGCATGAGCATCCACTCTCATGATTCCTTCATATGTGGCCTTTAGATGTATCTTCACCGTTCCTGCATACACCTGGCACAGGCTCAAATCATAATTAAAATATACATTATGTGTTGCTATTTTATATATTTTATTTAATAAAAACGCAACAGGAGTTTATTAAAATCATCACATTGCAAGCTGAAAATCTTCAAATAAGCTGTCCCAATTTGCCTGCAACCATATTTTCATTGATGTTGTTTATATGTGTGTTTCATCCACACTTACTGTCACAGCTGGCTATTATAACAGATATGCTACTACTTATCACTATTACTATATATTAGTATAATACTACTCTACATCAATCCCCATGTTTTATGTCGAGACGAGACCTGTTTACAGTCTCACACAGTCCGCTCTGTTTATCTATTAAACACAATGAAAATGATGTTAGAGTGTTTTTCTTCTCTCGCTGTACAACAAGACTCAAAATGAAGTGTGTACAGTGTAAAAGCAAAGCAAGACTGGTCTCTCGTGCTCGTCTCCCCGTTTAGCCATTACAAAGTATGAGGCATGTGAAGTGTAAAAGCAATAATGTTCTCTCACCCTCACCTTCTCTCTGCTGCTGCTGCTGGATGACCTGTGCTGGTTGGGGCAGCGTTTGGCCAATGGGAGTCAGCGTAGTGGCCGGGTAGATCGCTGCGGACGCGAAGCAGTAGAACAAGGAAGGAAGGAGGGAATGTGAGAGAGATGAGTGTAAAATCGGGGATCCCACAGAGAACGGTGTCAAGGATGCTTAAGGTCGATCACACAAGTGTAACACGTAATCAAAGCCTCTCTGATGTTTCGTTCTGAGGCGCTGTCCTACACTATCTGAATACATACCACCTCACGCTACTCACGCACCACATAGCCTGCAGTTATTGTCTCATAGCTGCTACTCATTTATAGTGTTTACACGCCAGTGCAAAACCTCAGAATAACAGAATCGTAAACAAAGCCGTTCTGTCTCCTACCTGTGTACTGCTGTACACCAGTGAAGGCTTGCTGGAGGGTGTCGGCAGCAGTGGGGCTCTGGGTGGAGTAGGGCGGCAGGCCGTTGGTGTAAACGGTCTCCACGGCAGGGTGTCCGTTGGGCTGATGAGGGATGCCGGTGAATCCGTTGACGATAGGCGTGACGATGCTGGGTACAGCGGAGGTGGTGATGTTGGCTGGTGGAGAACTGAGGCCTGCTGGGAAAAAGGTTGGCTGTTGAGCACTTCATCTGGATCTCTGCGCATAATACTACAAGAGTTGTACAGCACTCAGACTTACACTAGCAGGCAGACACCCTTTTTCTCATAAAGTGCCGAGAAAAACAGTTCTCTGTACACACACGCACACACTCACACATTAAACACACAAAACTCGTGACCACGAGCTACACTGTGTCTTCTCTCTAATGCAAGGACACGGGTGCAACGTGAATCTGTCACATATCCGCCGTTTGTCGTGACACATCCTGCAGGATAGCTGGGGAGTCAACCTGTGAAAAATGAGCCTGTCTGTAGTGTTTGTGCGATACCCTGCTGGCTTGTACTGCTCAAGATGATGAAACCACTATGCAACTTCTGAGTAAAAAAAAAGAAAAGAAAAGAAAAAGGCGAAACAGATCTAGACTAGATAGAAGAAGATTACAGGGGGAGATTTGCTTGAATGAGCAGGTAGCAAATACACAAAGATGTCTCGTACTTTTACACATCATAAAAAAAAAAAAGAAGACAAAAGAACAACAGTTGGCAGTTTGACAAATGGGTGGGTCATAACATATATGGCGCACGCCTGAAAGGCAGCTGCAGAAGGGTTCATGAGTGGAATCAAAATTGGATGCTCCGTGTTCTCTGTCATTCAATGCATTTTAAAAAGGACCCTCCTTTAGAAAGTGCTTCCAATTATGGCGGGGACGTCAAAGTGCCCATTCTCAGCAGAATCTCACTTTGTGATGGTCTCTCTAAAAGCGCTTCTCTGTGGCAAAGCATCCAAGCTCATTGAAGTACAGCTCCCCTGAGGACCACCTCTCAATCTCAAAGCCCTCACCCTGATTGGACAGAAAGCCCAGGTTGTCACAGAAACCCTTCAGCAGCATATTTCCACAATCTGGGACCTCGATAAGGGACTTCTTATGAGTAGATTAGATAGAGTACACAATCACAACCAGCTCACGCAAATTGTACACTGAGATATGTGGCAATGCAAACAAAAAGACGCAGTATCACCAGAGCTGGGGTCTTACTCAAAAGCATTACATCACCCCAAAACTACATTACCAGCTGAAACCTCCTACTGCTGACTCCTATCATCTATGTTGGATTATTTTTATTGCTTTCTATCAATAATTGCCCCTTTGTCTTCAATCCTCACCTCTCCTACTCTGTTTTATTCTCCATCGTCTCTCCCTGTCTCAGCATTTAAACCATGAGGAAGCTGACAGTGGAGGAGGCAGATGCAGTGACCAGGGGAGTTGCCCCAGTCCAGCGAGAGCTGTTGTGTCTTTTGCACTGATTTTCTTTTACTTTTTTTTTTTTTTTTTTTATCTCTTTTTTTTATGAAGCCTCCCCATGATTGCTTGTTTCCTGCAGAGCTGTGATGAATTAGACTGCAGCTTCAGCCCATTCTCCTACCAGGACCCAGGAGAGCGCCGCTCCTATTCTGAGGGCTAGAGACAGCCAGTCTGCTCAGGCCACACGCACTTTACTGTACCACCAGATAATGCACCCTCTCCATCATCAGGCAAATTCATTTTCCAAGCCTTAGCCATAGTGTGGGAGCACACGCCTATGTATTTGCAGCAGTTGTGCAGTGATAGCAGGAGTAGCAGCAGAAGAAGTACTCGGTGGTAGCACGGACCCCTTATGTGCAATTTCATGAGTTCCGAGGTCAGCAATTACATATGACATCGGTACTGAAGGAGAACACACGAGAGAAGTCGCAGATTGGGGCCACTGAGTCCAGTCTGTTCATCATGTTGGAAATGCCACAGCAAGGAATGAACAGAAGTCTTATAAACACTATATTATCACACCACAGTCAGTAAAGAGTGAAAAAGGGAAGTATTACTAAGTCTCCTGAACTAGATATTTTCATTTTATCCCTCAGTGGACACATAGTTCTTGCATTGTGAAAAACTGCATTCATAGCTTGTTTACAATGCGCACCCAAGAGCGCTGATATACATGTGGCTGTCAGGATGTTTTGCAACTATCAGGCTGTAATGACATGTTGTTCTTCACTCTGGCATGAGTGAATACAAAGCTGTAGGACAGAGGATTACATATTCCATACATTTTGCTCTGAACTATAAATTTACTGTTCTTTATGACTTCACCAAGGAACACTGCAACGCTAAACAGTATCCATATGTGTTTGTCCAATACATATATTTATGTTGTGGAAGCAAAATTGCTCTCATCTTCTTGAAAGCTTCTTCTTAGAGGGAAAAACAGTTGATTTGCTCCTTGCTAAGGAGAAAAAGGCTTCACATGCAACAGAAGTATTTATTATGCTAATTATATATTGAAATCAACAAGGAATGCTATACCCAAACTGGAGAGTGCAGTCATTACCGGCAGAAGGACTGTCTTTTGCCAGAGCAAGTAATAAGTACTCAAAACAGATGCTTTCATCTAACTGATTTGAAATGCGACGCATTTAGAGTCAAAGAGAAAATGTCTGTCTTCTGTGAATAACACTGTGAGGGTGGGGGTAGCTTTCAAAGTCCAGTTGTGATCCTAAGAAGAACTCTGACTTTCAATGCTGCCCTTTAGATAAGGAATAAATATTTATAAAGCAAATCAAGTGTGACACAAAACAAATGAACTTCCAAATGAATGTTTTATTGTTACAGAGTTTAATATAATTTTTCATCTAGTGAATATTTCAAAGCACATAAGTAGTTTTCAGTCAGTACGCTAATTATTTGTGAAATCCTCCCCCTTGCTTGTCATCTCCACAGATCATTTAATAAATGGTTTTGAAAATGCAAGTGTACGCTGATGACTTAACTCTGATCAGCCGTGCCGCAACAGCTTTTCTGGCTTAAGTAGCAGTGAGCCCAAACAAATAACCAAATAATAGCCAGGGTAAAAAATAAATACTAGTAAAATTGCAGTGGACATAGCCACTATGGTTTCTGAACTTCCATTATGAAGTGACAATTCCAACATCTGGCCCGGATCTGGTATCAAGCCGGCACTGCTGGCTGACTTCTGGCATGATAAGACGTATGTCATCCAGATATGGGACAGGCCTGAAGTAGATGGCACCGTCTATGAGATGGCATGCCATATCTGGCTCGATTATGGTTTTGTTTATGTGGCCCAGGCCCATAGAAAACAGGTCTGGCCCGGATCCAGCATCTAGCTGACACTTCTGACTGACTGGTGTCCTGGCAGGGTGTATGTCAACCAGATGTGGGCCAGGTCTGGCATTGATGGCACTATTTATGTTCCTATTTTCCTATTTTAGTGAGCAGACCCAAATGCCATGTTGCAATACTATACTGCTGTGGTAGCCAACGTTTCAAATACAGATTTGACAGGTTCGTGAGTGTAAACTTTATCGAAAACCTAGTGACGGTTTACTCATCTTTCCTTGTAGGTGGCCGTAGCTCAGGAGGTAGAGCAGGCCACCTACTGATAGGAAGGTTAGTGGTTCGAACCCAGTCTCTGCTAGAGTCTCAGTTTAGAGAAAGTGTGTGATTGGGTGAATGTGGCATGTTGTAGAGGGCACTTTGAGGAATCCTGAAGAGTAGGAAAGTGCTATATAAGAATCATTCCATTCATTGTCTGAATGGAGATTTTCCATGTTACTTTTGCACTATTATGTTCCGCCACTTGTTGTTATTACATGGTTTGATTAAGGTACACATTAGGCTGTCATCTGGGGCATCACAGGGCCAGCAGTGTTTCTGCAACTGGCCCATTTGTGGGCCACCTCTGGCAAACCAGATCTGGGCCACCAAAGGGCCGTTATTCTTTGCGATATGTGGGGACGTGTAAGCACATTGTGTGGTCCAGATTGGGGCCATACCATTTTTGCTATGCGGGGACATTCCGACTGAGAGTAACCATTGACTGTCTATTTTTGTTTATTCTAAAAACAATCATCCTTCTTTACTAAATAAGACTTGAAGAATGGCGATTGAAAACATAAATTTAAGAAGAAAATGTGCAATGAGATTATAAACCAAGCGAGAAGCAGAGCAGCTCCTGCATTAAATTTTATACTAACTTTACTGTTGGTCATCGAAAGGAAGGCAAGTTTAAGGAACCTCAACATTAGCTCCACTTTACAGATCCTGGGGCTACTTTAGTTTTGTTATACTGAGTACATATGATACGTGATGAAATCCCAACAGAAGAAAGACTCAAAAGCATGGAACTCCAAAAAAAAGAAAAAATTCTTACTCATGGTAGATTTTTAGTACATAGAAAAAACACTGGAGGCAGCAGTACGGAAATAATGCAAGGAAAAGTTTGAAACGGAAGTTATGCAGAAAGAAAAATGCGTGGAACATTATTCACATAAGGAAAAAAGGCAGCATACAGATGAAAGGGAAGGACAAGGTTGGCATGAACTACGGCAGGTCAGGTATTCACAATGGGTGGGTGGGAACATGAGTACAGAAGGTAAAAATATATGAAACAGCACAAGTGATATTTAAAATAAAAACGGCAAATGAGAGCTAAACAAACAAGAAACTGAAAAAAATCCAACAGCAGACTGGGATCTAACACACAATACACCTGAGGAAAAGGATTCCAGCAAAGATTGAACTGCACTTTAATGATGCCAGCGTCTAGCATCTGTTGGGAACAAATCCCATAGCGTAAAAGTTCAAACACCTAATCAACATCTTCCTCATGGGGAGAAACCAGTGGCCACAGCTTGAGCCACAGTCTGTAAATCGCATATCTATAGTGTCTTGGAGGGTGCTTCACTTACAGTCCTCACTTTGGCATGCTTGATAAAATTAATAAAAATGCAACTACTGAAAGGATCCCCTGACCATATGTTATATGCAATGCTAATCTATTTCCAGACTCATTTGCACTCTAGGCTCAGCAGCACCTTCTCGTACAGAATCTTCCTCCAAACTGCAATTCAAATATGAAACAAGTTCCCCAAGTACAGAGCTGGACAGATAACAGAGAGAGACCTCCAAGCCTTTCAGGCAAGCGTAAACACACACTTCTAGACCACACAATTTATTTCCCTGCACACTGCAATGAGCAAAGTGAGCCGCCAGAAAAAGGATTCCAACCTCTAAATGTATAATCATGTGATATACAATCTTAATTTGCTTTAGTTTATACGAAAAAATATTATAACATATTTTTTCAGCTGATATTAAAATGAAACTATGTGAAACTCGACAAATCATTTATTACTAAATGAATATTAGATAATAAAACAAAAACAAAAACCTTCCAGACTACCAAGCCTCCAGTGCTTCCTGCTCTACTTCTGAAGCTCATATGCATTCAATACACTGACCAAAGCAATGTGCCTGGCTTTCAGATGCCTGAGCAGACCAGCTGGGCAGCTTGTGAAGCTCCACTGCCTGCGTGCACCGGAGATCAAATCTGGTCAAGGCAAGAGGAGTGCCTGTGGCCTCTGAACAAACTTGAAGGCAACAGAAAAAGGGCTACCTTTTTCTCACTTCTAATTTTGAGAAATGTAATTATTTTGATGCCAGAGTCACGGTTTAATCTAAAAGCTGAGAAGAAACATTTGCATTTAAGGAACAATGGCAACTCATCCGTCAGACAAAGTGTCATGAAAAACAAGCCATTTTTTTTAAAATTTTATTTTTTTACCTTTGCCTGCACTGGAAAGACATCTCTACAGCCTTAAAGAAAGCACTTAGAGTAAAAGCATATTTCAGACTAAGAAGGACTGAAAGCTCGAGGTCACACCATCACTTGGGACACACAGGTATTCATCTTTCCAGCTGTTTCCTTTGGCTCTGAACAGACTGTCGCTATCCTTGGATGTGATGTTTTGATCTAAACGTGAAGGATAGTTGACGCTTTGTTCTAAATAAATATCTTCGCTTACCTGTCCTTTGATTGTTTGTGTTAGAATTAGTCCTTGCCAGTGCAAGGAAGCCATAGAGGACAGGTGGCATTAAGAAAGATCATCACGTCAAACAGCTCATTAGTTTCCTGGTGCTTTGTCACCACCGAAGTGTTCCGTATCCATGGTGTAGCCATGTTTGAATCCAGCAGGGATGTTGTGGCACATTCGGGCTGGCTCTAAGTGTAACGGGCTCGTCTCTTGCTGTGGAGCATCTGCACTATACTTTGTGTAATATGCACTTGTGCATGCACATCTTCAGTGTAGAGCAGCACCATGCAACAGAACATTAGAGCGACTTTGATTACACACTTCTCACATCCTAACAAAGCATTCTTGACACTGCGTGTTCCTCACCACATATACCCAGCGGGATTCACATCTCTCTCCATTTCTCCTTCCTCTCCTCCCTCACCCTCTTTATCCCCCCCCCTCTTAATCCAGCTTTTCCTCTCTCTCTCTTCTTTTGTTTAACTTTTATTTCTTCTGCAGCACTCAGGGAGCGGCACCTGGTGAACATTATTTTCAAAAAGCATCATCATGCATCATTGTAAGGATACATGCTCTAATCAGCTGAACCATCTGGCAAACGGCTTATGCACCATCAAGCTTAAATGCTGTGCATCTGTTGATCAAATGGATGTCTCATTGTTTTCAGGGTAACACCCTTAACCTCGGAGCCTCTTTGTACTTAAGCCTGCTGTCAAACAAGGTTTGGTATGTTGCAGAGGTTATGGAGATCATTTAAATAAAAGACTAGTGTCCCATCACACTTTTATCCCAAGATCGGGAAGGGTTTTCATCTATAAAACCATTATTGGAGCTTCATGTTAATGCAGAGCAGTATGTGTCACTCAGAAAGGCAGTAGTATGGCTATCAATAGGTAATAGCTCTCGTTTCACAAGGAAAGGGGACATTAACCTTTCTACCTTTTATGCTTTTGTACACAACTGCCAAATGTCAGAATTTAATTAAGCTGATGAGATGTCTTAATGCATAAATTAAACCTCTGTTGAAGCAGAGAAGCGCTGTGCTCCCAGACCCCAAAAAACAGATTCTGATATTACAATGAATAATTCCACTGACTCGTGGCAGACATCCTACAGTCTCTCAGTAGTGTCAGAGTCTCTTGGCCTACTTATACAGACAGCCTTGCCAGTAATGTTATGTATTCAATGAACTCTAAATAAGTCATAGCCACAAGTGTGAGAAGGGAGAGAGAAAATAGCTGTGTATACCAAAGCAGCACGTTAGTCTACCACTGCTGCAACTGCTGGCAACCACACTCATAATAACCAATGAAGAAAGGGGAAATAAGATATTTTATATTAATGATAGTCCTTGGAACTTCACGAAATTGATGATTTCTCTCAGGGATTAAAAATGTATTACATGGAATAATAAAAGTTAATCAGTGAATGGAAGCTTGCATAGAGGCATGGTCAAAATACATAAATAGCACCACTTCATACACATCAGGATCACGGGCTTAAAGACACTTGTGATTCTCCTCTTACGCCCCATGACCACAAATATCTTGCTCTCTATTGTTTTCCCAAGAACTGATAACTATCTATAACACTGAATTACAGACAAAAGCAAAATCAGCATTACTTCCTTTAGAGTTAGACACTGATTTTCAGTGCAGAAGAGAAGAGACTGGACAAAGCCCTCACACACACACACACAGACACACACACACACACAATGTGTTTTCATATCTTTGTGGGGACATTTAATTGACATAATGCATTCCCTAGCCGCTTACCCTAACCATCAAAAACCTAATCCTTACCCTCAGCCTAAACCTAACTGTAACCCAATTGTAACCCTGACACTAAAACCACATTTTGAGTCTGAAAAATGTCTTCAAACTCATGGGAAGGGCTGTTGGTTCCCAACAAGCATCGTAAACATCCGATTTTTGGTCCCCACAAAGCTATGTATACACGGACACACACGCACACGCAGAGATAGGGGAAGATAGAAGGGCAGGGAGGCAGGGAGAGATGTTCCTAGCCTTTCAGTTGCACTGTCTTTCATCAGCACTATTGTGTTGCCAAATACAGGTATGCATGCTGAACACAAAGATGTGAATTCGAGCACTGTCAGAGGTATACGCATCAAAATATGAGTTTCTCAGCAACGCTTAGCTCCACATTTAATCACTGTCTCGGATTGATTACGGCCACCCCAAAAGTGCACACACTGCACTGAAAACATCACTGTGCATTTTTGACAAATGGGTCTCCTCTCTGGATATATTTGCTGAAGGTGAAAATTATACGTTACACATACGGCATGTGTGCCCACTGCCATGTTCCATTCTTTCACTTTTTGTAAATGTATATAAATTGATTTTAAAGGGTAAATTTAATGGTTAAGAAGAGTCCCTAACATTTCATTTTCTCACTTATTAATCCAACTGACTGTTGGTTGTGTTAAGCTGGACGACAGAAAAATTGTAAATTAAAAAAAATACCAACTTTTTTTTTTCCCCCCAACGTAAACTGCAGTTCAGCAGGAATTTGATAAAGCACAGCAATTTCTGCAGAAACGGGATTCTTATGATGCCTATAAAGAAAACCCTAAACTAGGCCTTGTTGTGCTGATGATGCTCACACTGACTGGTTTAAAGTTACCAAAGACATCACCTTAAAAACTCAATACTGCAGTGTTGGCAAAGTAGATGAGGGGAGCACAACAAAGACTTTGCTACTGTATTATTTATTTTGGCTCATGCTTTTGTTGAGTGGAGAATCTTGAAGTTCTCTGTCTCAAGAAAAATGAAACACTGCTGAATAAGCAAATGTTAGGCAGTAGGTAGGTGTTTCAAAGTCCTTCCCTTTCCTCTGTAATGGATCTGCATAGGAGGTGTTTGTTATGGAAAACAAAACCAAGTGCATGCAGATCATGCACAAGTGCTTCAAAGCACAAGGTCAAAATACTACGGGGAAATTAGCGGCTTATCTGTAAAGTTACTTATTGATATTCCTTCTTCTGCTGCTACTAAACTAACCCCAAATATTGTTAGCATTCACAAACAACATAAACATGCAAATCCCACTTTTTTATTCATTTTTTCTCCCTCCAGAGGAATCATGTTGGATCACCAGAAATGAGGCACGCTTTCGTTTGGCTTGTGCACATAAAGGCTAACATGTAAATGCACATACAGGCATGTTCCATTCACTGGTCTGGTACAAAGAAACAAACATAAGCAAGAGGAAAGGGAATGAAACTGTTTGCTCACCCAGGGTTTGATGAAACTCACCCGACACCGGGGTCATGGGGGTGGGCGGGAGGCTGTTGATGTTGAGCGCCCCCATCTGGTGGATCTGTGTGGCGGGGAAAGCCACACTAGGCGTGAGGTAACCTCCGTGGCTTGCTGCCATGATGGCTGCCTGCTGCTGCATGAGCTAAAGAAGAGGGACACGGAGAGATGGGTGGAGGAAAGGATGGTCGGATGGGGCGTGTGAGACAGGAGGGAGCAGCAGGTAGAAGGGATGTAAGGAAGGTCAGGGGAGGACAGATGGTAATGAAAAATATAGTAAGTTGCAAAGTAGTCAAAAAATGACGGGAGAAGGAGCGCAAGAGAGAAACATAGCACGGGTAGAACAGAGGGGAGGGATGTATGTTGAGGTTGATGGATGGATAGTGCATGAAAAGTACAGAGAAAGTAGAGCGGAATAAAAGAAAGAGAAGAAAAAAGAAGCCTGTCAACCTATGTTTAGTGAATCTGTCTCTCCTCCCAGCTGGAAGCCTGTCACCAGCTGCAGAAACGATTTAATAGCTGTCTGTTGGGCTCACACAAATCAAGGCATTGACATGTGCACATTATCTCTGTACTCAGGGAACAGGCAAAGTTTGCAGAGTTGCAATGCTTTTTCCCCCCCTTACAATTGTCAAACTTCACAATACTGTTTGCTGTTGCTATAGAAATGCCACAGACGTCCCCTCCCCCTGCTCCTCGGACTCATTCCTAATTTCTGTGATGTATTTGTGATGATGTATCCTGACATTCATCCATATTTTAAGTTTCTCTTGTTTTTTAATTCAGGCAGAAACCAGTAACAAAACAAAAGGCGGAATATATTTGGGATTGGGATTTCAGTAAATGACCAAAGTCTTTGCCACTGAAAAGTTATTCATTGCCGAAAATGTTGTTTGACTCTGTTTTCAGACTGTGACTCATCAAACGAATGTTTTAATGTCAGCTTAGCGAGCAACTCGGGTTTCAGACTATGTTAGTAATATACAGTCAGTTGGTTAATAGCAGTCAATTTTCACCCACTGGCCGATCCCACAAAGAGATCAAATCAATAGTCTTTCATTCGCTCTGCATTTCTGCTTAGCATGAAGTAAGAAGTGAGCGCTGAAGCTATTTTCCATCAAACGCAGAGTGCTTATTCATGTGCACAGGAAATGCTCACATGCACCGCTGCCTTGAAGTGCACCCACACATATACTCACCTGTTCACACAACATGCATGACAGAGAATATTTGAGCTTCTGCGCTTAACTTAAACTCTTCGTGTGCAAACCCCAAGCTGAATACTGAAATCAGAAGAAAATCCATCTTGGTACATTCATGTGTACAGTTTGTGAACCTGTGGGTTTATCTGGGGATTCAACAATCTTTTGCAGGCTGTGAAGCTTCCCATCAGACATGCAGAACTGTGCGGTATAGGAATACAAACACAGCTGGACCAGCTTCTTGCCCTCGTCTCTGCATCTGTTTAATACTGCATAGCTTGTATCTCTTTGGAGAGCCACCGATGGCCATGGCCTGAGACTCGTATGAGCAGAAATCAAACTCCTCCGCCACTGGGACTAATGCTAATGATGACATTGTGAGACAGCGAAGGTATAGAATGTCACTCTGCTTGTATTTGCATGTGGACTCTGCAACGGAAAAGCCAATTATTTTCCCTTAGTGCCCCTGTCAGGTAACCTGAAAGCAGCTGTCCTGCTGTAGAATGCCCAGCGCTGGCATCTCATCCATTAACCACATGCCTTGCCATTGCAATCTATTAACGCCTTTTGTCATTTGCATAATTTTATCAGCATGACAAATGGGGATCATCCATTTCTTTCCAAATAAGATGAATTGAGGCTTTAAGAGGATATAGCTGAAAGAGCCTGAAATGGAACAAGAAACTAAACAAAAGCAGTGGCATAGAAACAAATAGGTCCAGAGGTTCTAGGGCTCACTTGCTTTGGCAATTTTGTGATTGCCCTCCTATTAGGACGTGAACAGGGTTGGACATCAGGAGGAAGAGTCTTACTGAAACACCACCTATTGTTTATTTATTTATTTATTTATTTAGTCTTGAGGTACCAGGGACTTTGGGATGACTCTAATAAGCTTGAACCCATTGGCAGCCCTGTGACCTTGTACAACCTGCAGGTCCGGATGCTGTAATAACGCAGTGGAAGTAAATATTGGCATGCCCAGAATACTATCTTCTCTCCCAAGGCATGTTTTAGATAATGCAATCCTTCATGCCGGCCGTCAGATTGTCATGGATAGCAGCTCTCGAATTAATTGATGCTTCAGCAAATCAATTCATACCAGCAAATTGGAAACTGAAGCATGCAGTTATGTTGGAATGAAGTGGTTATTACACTCTGGTCTTTAATAATAAATAAAATAAAGACCATAGTGGTTATGTTGACTGAAATTTTCAAAGTCATTCCATTTTATGTTTCATATGTCTACGCTTTCCCCCTTCCTTTTGTGCAAAATTTCAAAGGCATTATATTCAAAAGCCATTCCTCTTCCTTTATTTATGCACTACCCAACAGATAGCAAATGTCTCTGGCAAAGAATGAGCACAACTGAGTCTTCATCATCATCAGACTCAACCTTTTCTTCCATTTTTCTTTTCCTCTCGGAAGAGGAAAGGAACAGGCGGACAGAAACAACGGGGACAAAAGAGACACGTGCGAGATGAAAGGGAGCAAAGAAAGTTGCCCAGGCTCCAGCAACATTCATTTAGTGTCCGACATCTGCTTTTTTATTGCAACCTGATGGCATTACTCTCCCCTGGTGCTAGCAGGCAATCACCTCTTTATCACATGGCAATTATCTCTGTAGCGCTGCTCTGTGACTCGCTGACTCTCAGCACTGTCACATGTGACCCCTTATAGCCCAACCAGCCAGTGACGGAGCGAGAGGGGAGGAGAGAGAGGGGGTGAAATAGGTTGGAAAAAAAAAAAAATAAGTGAGCGAGAGAGACAGTGGGTCAATGAGGATAACTAAAAGACTGAAGGATAAAACTCAAGGGCCTCATTTGTTACCGCCATGCTCGAAGGCTGTATTTTCACAGAAAGATTATAATAGGTTCTTTCATCTCTGATGCACTTTGCTGTACCGTGCATGTGTGTGTGTCTAGACGCATGCAGGAGCTGTCCAAAGCCTGTCCTCACAGTGAAATCAGGCCACACACATGCTGGTGCATACGTGCGGGGGCAGTTTATAGTACAGCCAAATGATGCAGTAATCTGTAACCATCATTTCTCATGTGTGCCTTTTGAATGCGAGTCCCTCCAACAGGGGGAGATGTTTCCTAATGTGAGTTTATAGCCATCATTCTCCCTTCTGATCCACCCACACACTGTCACTATTAGCAGCAAGTTAAACCATTTGCTTTCCTCTAGTTTAGCTATCTCACGCTCTGTCTAATGCATCTTTGAGGGAGGCAAGGCGGCCAAAGTGCTGGAGGAAACTTCTCACTTTAACTCAAACACAGAGGAACCAGGGAAAGCTGAAACGGCCAGCCTCACAAAGAGACGCCACTTAAGATGATGAGAGAAGAAAAGTGACTTTTGTCACATCTCACTGTGTGCCAATGTGATGTTTGTGTCGTGAAGGGGAAATACAAAAAGCAATAAAAGCTGGTTTTACCACTCGCATTCAGCGTTTCACGGGAGAACTATTATAACTCATCACTAACGCTGGACTGAAACATGGAATCTCACTCTCGTTTTCCTTTGCCTTGTGTTTTATAAAATCACCTTTTGCAAATAGGATGTCTCCTGTCAGAGCACACCGGTGTCTGTGTCGATCGTGAAAATGGCACATTTCTCATTTTTGGCATATGTTGTCAGTGTTGTACCCCCTCCAATTTGTGTTCAGAGCCCCCTCCTCCTCCTGGTTTGACTAAAATCCAATTTACTGGCTGTCAGCTCAACTCTATAATCCTATCCACTGCTGTAGTGGAGAGGTAGCTCTTTGAATTTACCATTTACTGTATTTGTTGGTTATGACTATATATACGAGCTCTCCCAATGTCTGTATTCCATACCGTGCCACCTCTTCTTCTCTTGGCTAGTGTATATGGAGAGTAGGAAAACGCATAGCGTGTCTTTAGAGATAAACTCTTTTTTTTTCTCTGTCACTGCAGCTTTTTGGTTTTTGGGGAATATATGTAGTTTATCTTGCAGCAAAGAAACATTCATCGTATCGTTTCAGCACCCTCCTTGCGGCTACAGGCGAAGCAAGGCTGCACGCCGCGTGCATTTAGTCAGCACCAGTGATGCAACTGTACTCATAACTGCTGCACACCTGCATGCAAGACAACTAATATTCCTCTTTATTCCACATTATTTCTTACCTAACAGACCCTACCAGTATTTAGATTCATTTAGTAAGGAAGATATGAAAATAAGCGCCTTGCTGATAATCCATTGCTGTCTGTTGCACACTCATTACTTTATCAAAAGCTGGAATGAGTTTATCTCCAAGGTTGGCCTGCCTCAGCGTTTCTAAACCAACTTTCTTTATTTTGGCAAAGTGATTATATGCTATTACATAGCATACATAATACAAAGGAGAATTTCACCTTCACTAACATCTTTCATGCTGTGTAATCTTTCTGTCAAGAAACCATATATGTGCAATTTCTCCTTTAGATTTAATGGTAATTGATTCTCTCTAATGCCAAAGTATCCCCCGTGCCCTTGTTACGTTCACTCCGAACTCAATTTCCTCGCATCATCCTGCTGTTTGTCGTATTATATGTATATATGAGGGGGGGTGGGGAGGGGAGTGAGAAAGAGCATTTACTGCGCACTGTGCGTGAGTGTGTATACTCTTGTGTGTGCCTGTATGAGTCGACACGGGTCTGTGCCACAGTAAATAAGAGTCATGGCCAACCTGTGCGGGGCACAATGGTCTCCCTGCAGACCGCTACTGCCTCCACCACCCCTTAAACATTTGCATTTCTCCACATTTTCTGGGAAAGGGCTGCATTTCATGAATGGTAATGAAGGTGGGAGTTTTACTGGAGAGAGCACAAGAGATGGCCTTGCAATTACTCGGGGATGGTCAATTTGCACATTTCACAGTGGGTCCCATGGCTGTGATATGAAAATGAGGGAAATGGATAAGCCCCCAAGACCCGGCTAACATCAACAATTAATCCTAGCATTTAGAAATTGGAAAAAATATTTAACTTTAACAACCAAGTAAGTACAGGAGAAGATGATTTTGCACTGCTCCTTCTTTGTAAATTATATTTTCCACAGATGATCGCGTGCATTTAGGCGACTAAAGCCCAGGTATTTATCACAGAGTCGGACAGAAAGCATTTCATCCAACCCAATTCAATTGATTTTAGTTTTCTTCAAGTAGTTAGTGTGTCTGTATGTGCATGCGGTGGCATATGCACCGAGGGGGTGCATGTGTGTGCTCTGCCTCAGCAGGAGAGAAGAAAGTTTGTGTGCAGATAAGTTGCCCATGGAATATTCTGAGTCAACTGTGTCCCCTGAAGCATCTCATGGGCCCAGAGGGAGGGACAGTGGGAGGGAGAGGGGAAGGGTAGAGAAGCAGTGTGATAGTGGGTAGAGGGGGCGATTGGTGAGAGGGGCTGCACAGGCTGTCTGAACTCATCAAAGAGCCGAGGGTCTGCTGTGTGCGTGTATGGTGCCATGCCCTGGGGGGGTGGGTGGGCGGTGGTGGGAGGGCAGAGTGAAGCTGATGAAGGGGTTGGAGGGTACAAGCTAACCAAATGTGTGCGCGTCTACGTGCTGAGAGTGCTGAAATCCAGGCACTAATGGAATGGCAGTACTGTTTAAGAGTAGAAGAGCTGAAAGTGGTGTTGATGGCAGTGATGATAGTTTGCCAGGCTAATTTTCACCTACAACAATATCCGCTAAGTAAGGAAAAACAGGGAAAAAAGCAGCGAACAAAGAGTCTGCGTGCAGTGAATTCGCTCAAAGACGTTTCACTGCAACAGCAGAATCCTCATTTAATTATTTGCCTGTGTGACTGATGTAAATTCTAACACTTTGGTCAGTCATCATCCCAACATGGATTATTAAGTAAAAGATGTTAAAAAGCCTACGTTCAAACCACTAACATGTTTCCCTTTTTTAGAACTTTGATTTCAGAATTTTTGTAGATTTATACTGGAAAAAAATGGAGTCCAAGCCACATTAAAATTACACTATTTTGTTATTCTGCCTTCATACCTAAAATCTAATTGTTTTAAATGAAATGAGTTATGATGATGGCACAAAGGTATAAATTCTCCAGATGTTGGCTCCAAATATAATATCTACCATCTGCAGCTTTCATTGGGTGTTGGAACAAATTCTTGAATTAAACACGATTTCACATATCTTCTGGCCACTTGGGGGCAGTGTAAACAACTGCCCCCAATACAGAAGATACTGCGAGCGCAGCACTTTAATATATTGCCTTTCAGGTTAATAAGTCAAAAATTAATTAGCTTTATGTCTGCTTGATAAAGAGTTAATGTCGCTTTGTATTAATCAAAAGCAGGATTTATGCTGAGCGTTTCCAGCCACCGATGAATGAGGCCCAATCGTAGTCACTCTGGTCTGCTGTTTACCACATTTCTGTCTTTTCAGCTGATAAATGTGCCACTATGCACGAGTTAAAAGCAAGTTAATTGCTAGGTTTTATCCAATGCCTGCTGTGGCTAAAAATGATAAAATAAGAGTTTTAAAGCAAAACAGTTCCACCATGAGGGGAATGACATAGTCGCTGGACATCTCATTGTGGTTGTTGATTTGTCGCTAGCAACTCCAGCTGCTTAGGTAACCCTGTAATATGTTTACTACCTCGTCAGATGTTGAAATACATCGTGGCTTGTTTTTGTTGATAGTCGCTTCAACTGCCTCGATATTGAGAAAAATTGAAGTTGGAGCCACTTGGACTCGCTGAATGCTACTGACTTTCTACGATTTCCAGTCGCCACATCGCTTATTCCTTGCCTACTCAAATGCAAATACATGCTTATGGTGATTAATGATAGTAGATAAAATATTTTTAACATTTTTCTTCCAGTGTTAGGTACAGTATATCAAATCCTTTAAAATGTCATTGTTTGAGAGTGAAGATGTGAAACATTGCCAGAATATGAAACTCACTGCTACTAAAATTTTAAGTATGTGTACTACAAAGTAATACGATCCATTATCCATGCATAAAATGAAATATAATCTTATTGTTTCTCCCTTTAAAGTCTACTGTGTGTGCTACATATGCCTTTTCCAACTCACCGCATGTGCGTAAGAGCTGTAGGTGCTGAAGGGAAGGGCGATGGCTGGGTTAAAGATGCCAAACTGCCCAACCATCTGCTGCATACGTCTGATGGTGCGCTCCTTGTCTGTGTCGGCGAATTTGACCACCAAGCTAGAGGAAGCACCCTGAGTGAGTTAGAAGGAAAGAAAGAAAAAAAGGGAAGAAATCAGATGAGGGAACAAACAGCCACTTAACTGCATGTAGCCCTCACACTTACACTCAGCAAATGAATGTGGTACATACATATACGCAAAAGGCCTTGAGAAAATTAGCATTTATGATTAACTACACATTTAGAGACAGCTGTGAACCAACACTTAAAAAAAAAACTGCATTAAGAACGTTAGTGGTTATTATTTCAAATTTCTTAGTCTGCCATGTTCATTTGCAACAACAACTGCTGTTAACATCGATACCTAGTGAGCATCTCTAATTGTGTGTCAGAGATTTGCTTTTCATTACTGCAGAAAATTGTGGCTGGCATACATAAACATGAAACGGACAGCTGCGTTAAGAATAAAAATGTTCTATTTATTGAGTGAAAAGCTCAGATATGCAGACAGGATCAGCCTGCTTTCTTTCAGTCAGAGAGAGACATACACAAAGTCACTCAGGGCAAAGCCGACTCACTGTTTATATCATAAATAGTTTATATCCCTCACGCCCTTCCAGGCTTTTCCCTATCCGGTACGGTACATATATGTAACATCAGAGCTACTTTGTTAAGGTTAAAAGATCTGCAATGCACAGCAGTTCCTACTGGCCTGGGTAGAAGTGCTCTTCAAAGAAAATTCTTCTTTTCAGGGCGATTTCTCTCCTTCTGCCCAGCTTCCGTTTGAGTCTCCTCCTCGTTTCTGTGTCTTTGGCAATTCATTTCTATATCAAAACTATTACCCCTTTTTGCAGCCCAATAATGAAACCAGCAGGTGTGTCTGCCACACACCCTTCATTAAAGAATCTTCAAATGATTTAGCGCTACAGTTGACCTTTTGTGTGCTCCGCCTCTCCTCCCCTCTGCGCCCCCAAACAGGCCAATCGATCCACATAAAAGGCCGAAATATTACTCTGATCTGACAGTGTAGAAAGGTTGTGTGTCAGTCACGATAAGAGGCTCCCTGAAATTGATGCAAGATTGTCAATAGCAGTGGTGACTGGTAAAGCGCCTGGACTGGGTTATAGTTTTCAAACTTCTAAAGGTGGTAATGTTTTGGATCTGAGTCAAATATCGAAGAAGCTGTGTTGGACAACAGGTGCATAGTTACAAATGGCATCTGCATTAGCAGGTTATTATTGCATAATTAATTTGACTTTATTATGCTCTTTTCTGTGTGTTTTCCCTTACTGAGGTATCGCTCTAATAAAGATATCTACAGACAGCAAAAAACGGTCAAAGACAGGCATTGGACCTTTTCGACTGTAGCATATGGATTTTATGTTCTTCCTTTCCCTTTCTCCCCACATTTCTCAATATTCCCACAAGCCCTCTCCGCCAGGCTAACTCACTGGTTGAATTACAGGCTTGCAGTACTATATGTCAATGGTCAATTGGTTAGTTGGCTGTGTGACTAAAAGACTGACTGTATAGCTAGTTGAGTGACAGTTAGCCAACTAGCCTGGCTAGCTGGTTGAATTACAGGCTTGCAGTACTATATGTCAATGGTCAGTTGGTTAGTTGGCTGTGTGACTAAAAGACTGACTGTATAGCTAGTTGAGTGACTGACTGACTGGCAGGCTAGTTGGCTAACAGACGAATTGAGCACTTACTGGCTCTGGCTAATGAGAAATTAGCTTGTGCAGTGCTAATGCCATTCTATCAGATGGGAATAAGATGCCTTGCATTCATTCTGACTCATATACGATTCTATAACAAATACAGAAACAAGAGATAGAAAAACACAATAAAAAAAAAATTCTTAATGCTTCTCAATCTCTTAAGCAAAACCTCACATATTAACACTAAGCTGAGACACTTCAAGGTTGACAGTGACACAATTGCAAGTTTAGCGTTTGTTGTTGTCGAGCATTTTACTATCTGTACGATTAACCTTGCTATGAGGTTTCACTTTGGGAGTGTGCAGCAGAATACAGACAAGATGCTCTAGTATATATTGAATATTTTACCTCGCCTTCACAGTTAAAGAAGCTATTTAAGGTCGCTCTTTGGTAATGAGAACTATGAGTTTTTCCTCTGGTTAAGGAGATTAAGTTGGAACTTTGCAGTCAGCCCTTTGCCATCTAGAACTAAAGTGTCCCTTCTTGAGAAACAAAGTTTATTGGCCTGTCTTATTATACAAGGGCCTTGTGCCATTTTCTTTCATACGCTTGCATGTATGTCCCACTAGCTGCAAAGCTTTTTTTCAAGGTCTCTACACTGAGACTGCCCTCCCACTGTTTCTCCTAAGGACACGTAAATTTTATGGCTTGTCGGCTAAGCGTCCATTGCCACATTTGTTTATCTCAGAGGTTTTCCCATTTAGGCCTGTCAGGATATCAGCGAGCAGAATCTCCATTGCTATAAAGAGAAGAGGATGAAGTGTGAAGTGAAAGTCTCATTAAATTTTTAAGCTGCCAAGTGTGAGCAGAATCCCCCTGCCGGGTGTCTCCCAGCTGCCTAGAGAGCCACTGAAGAAGCGGGAGTTAAACAGGAAGGATAAAAAGCTACTACAGAGACTTAGAACCAAAAGGAAAGTCTGCCTCTTTATGGCTTCTTCTCGTTGCCAAGGATGGTTGTGTTGGTGTCTGCTCAAGCTGCAAACCCTCATGTGAATGAAGGAGATAAAGCCTCATACCTAGTGATATATATTTCATATTCTTTTAACTTTAATGCCTGCTTGCATTTGATAACTTAGAAGGAAGATTGGTTCTCTGTCCAGTACTGGGAGATACAGTCGCTGTCTTGGCTTCAAGTGTCTCACAGTGAAGACCTTTATGGTGTTACTGTATTTTGGGGTCAGTCATGTTGTAACTTTGTTCGCACACCTATTAAGAAATACTTTAAAAATTTTACAACACTCCAAATCAACATAATACAGTCAGAATGTTTTTCACATTTATTTTAAGAAGCTCTGCCATGGTCCAGCAACCTGTCCACAACAGGATGTCAGGAGTTTGAAGGCAACAGCTTCTGTTTATATGTTTGTTTGTTTTTTTTCAAATTTAACTGCAAACTGTGAGCTGAAAAAAAGCAGATGGTGATAGTTTCACTCTCTCTGAGTCACTCTTTTACTTTCACTCTCATCATGTTTGGTCAGCAGGAAGCTCGAAGGATGTTGGTTTGGTGTAAGTTCTAATTATACTTGCAGTAACAACTTGTTGTTGTCAACGCAGCAACATGTATGTTAAATGTGATTGCATTTCAGCTGCCTCCTGTCAGCTCCGCACCCTCGTGAGGAGGAAAGGAAAAACTGCTGTGACTGTAAATGACAGCAGATTTCAGCAGACTAATGACTCTCGCGCTGATCTGAAATAAGACAGGTGCACATAAGTTAGATTTTTCATATCAACAATTCAGAAAATTTATATTTATATATTCAGAATCTGCTGATGTTTCCTTATATGTAAAGTATAATTTAACATTTCTTTCTCACAGTGAGGAAAACACACTAAACTTAAACACTGGTATCACATTGGTACTTGGTATTAACATATTTTCACAGCCAAGGCATCTCAGGATCAGAACATCCTAAGCCTCCTGTCCAGTGTTTTCAAACGCCGTGACAGGCTTCAGCTCGCTACAAACCATAATTCAGTGTGATGGAAAGATGGATATAAAAGAAAAGTGTATTAATGACACAAAACACTTTATTAATAGGAGTAAGTTATTCAGACTGTAAAAAGAAGAGTCTACAGAGAGCTTTAAATCTCTTTAATGCGAGTGCCAAAATCTGTCAAATTGCTAATTTTGTTACTCAGTCGCAGCAGGTCATTCAGTCATTCATTCAACTTTTCAATCATTTCAAGACAAAGGACCTCAACTTAGAGAAACTAAAGATCTGAAAAAATTTAATTAGTAACATTGAGTTACTAATTTAATATATGCAATCTTTTAACAAAACTCAAAGAATATTTCAAAATATGCATACTGACTCTATGTAATTTGATTACATGTACATTTTCTGTATAATCTTTCCTTTGTTTAGTTTTTATACAAGTACAGTGGCAGTCTGTTACAGGGCCTCACCATTGGCACCAGTCACACTCATATTCACACCTATGGCTGATTTACAATCACCAGTTAACAGAATTTACGGCACTTTTAATAATTAAGCGCCAAGTCATAATAACAGGTGCCTCAAGGCACTTATGTTGTTATGTAGATGCCCTACAATACTAAAGAGAACCACAGGAAACCCAAACCATCTCCTGTGAGTGGTCGGGGTGAAAGGAGGAAGACAGGACAGAGACACACTGTGAAAGAGAAGTGTAAAAACACAGTGAGTAAAAAAGGTGAATGAAGAAGAAACATTGGGAATCCCTCAGCAGCCTACACCTATGCAGCATAACTAAAGGAGGATTCAGGGTCACCTGATCCAGCCCTAACTATATTCTTTAGCAAAAAGGAAAGTTTTAAGCCTAATCTTAAAAGTAGAGATAGTGTCTGTCTCCTGAATCCAGGAGAAGGGTCTAAAAGTTGAAGGCTCTGCCTCCCATTCTACTTTTAAATACTCTATGTAAGCCTGCAGTCTGAGAGCGAAGTGCTCCGTTGGGGTGATATGGTGCTATGAGATCTTTAAGATAAGATGGGGCCTGATTATTCAGGACCTTGTATGTGAGGAGCAGGATTTTAAATTTGATTCTGGATTTAACAGGGAGCCAGTGAAGGGAAGCCAATATAAGAGAAATATGCTCTCTCTTTCTAGTTTGTGTCAGTACCTTTGCTGCAGCTCAGTTAACCTAACATGGAGATCTTTGGACTGTAGGAGGAACCTGCAGAGAACACGAATGTCCATGATCTCCGTAGTTTGTTCTAAATACACGGTGAAAGGCATTTCCTTCACTCATGTTCAGAATTATACTAAAGCTGTATAGAGTACTCTTATATGATATAACTATTAATTTTTGGCATTTGCACGGAGTTACTCTATGGTTGTTTTTCCAGTGAGGCCAACCATTACACTACCCCAGCTAGCCATAGAAGGATAAATGGACTTCCTATTCAAGCTTAGCTCTTATAATAATGGATGACTGGGAACTTGTTTGGTTATTAGAATGTAAATTGAGTTGCTAGAAACAATACTGATTGAAATTAAAGACCTAAGTTAAATAAAAGCAGAATGTTGTTTAGGGAGCAGCAACACAAAGATTAATCAACCCTGTGAAAGACTGACATTAACACTCCACATTTCATTGAGTACACAACAAGATTATTACTTATGCCAGTATCTATATGTATACCGCTGCATCGGCTGCCTCTTTCATTTCATTAAAAGACGTGCCTTATTGGGTATTAAATCCTGGCACTCGTAGCACTTGCATATGTACTCTGTTCTCTGTCTGAAGTAACTGACAAGATTCAGGAGATGGGGAATCACATTTAGATGAATTTTAAACTTCTTTTTTTCTTCTCTTGCACTCTCAATCATCTAGCTCTCTCTTCTAAGCAAGCGTTACCTCATTTGCTTTCTTTTGTTGTGCGCTTATCCTTCCATCATCCTGCTCTGCTGCTTATATCTCAGTTCCTGTGTCAGCTGAAACTGCCTCGAACTCAGCTGCTGCGCATACGGAGTGAAAAAAAAAAATCAGCATGGCTCTGCGGACCTGACCCACACCCCCGTCATCTCTGTGTAATTTTGTCCTGAGACTTTCTTCCTACATCACCCTGCTGAATTCCAGCAATTTGCTCTACAGCGCTAGAATTTAAATGTTTAATTGAGGCACTCGTGGCCTGAACTTTGGTGGTGCGTGCACACCAGTGATAGCAGCTGGTGATCAAGGGATGGTGGCAGAGTATACGGGAGAAGAGATATTTATGCTTGAATTATGATGGGTTAGAGTGTGATTGGCCGCTGATGCCGGATGGGTAGTTCCACATATGGAACAAATGCAAGTGTATGTACACTCACAATGGACTTCTAAGCATGCAGCGGCCAGCACTCTTCGTGCAGTCTCTTGATGCAGATTTCCTTTTTCATTTCCAACTCACACACAGATTAATACATACAAAATGCCCACTCCTTCTCTACATGAATAACACAAATGTATTCAGCTCAAGTCCTCCGAGCTGGAAAATAAGATCAGTCAGGGAGCCTTTGACCCTAGTCCGTGGCTGGACGTGGATGTGGCAGTGAGCGGTATAGAACGAGTGTGCATGCATGTGCTCATGCAAATGTTTTACCCACAAAGTGCTTCTATTTGTAGATATTTATGCATGCGCACACATGCATTCGTGTACGTCTGTGTGCACACGCATAAAATCTAAGAAGCAAGTGTTCATGCTCTGGGGCGCTGGCGTTCATTTGCTGTAGTGTTAATATTCTGTGCGGTACACCTCAGCCACTGCTGCTATAGGTCTTTATTATTGTCATCTTTTTGACTGAAATATGAAGGAATGAGGGAATTGCTTCTTTGATTTGCCTGATAATAAATTCTCTGTCTCTTTGGCTGTCAGTGGCATTTATTTCTTTGTTTGATTTCTTCATTTTTAATCCACTTCAACATTTGGTAAATAAATGCTTTTTCATTCAGTTAACATGCTTGTACATGACTTCTTTTTGCAGTTGTGGCTCGACTGCAATCGAAACGATGTTAAATTAACACACAGGATGTGCGGCCCATGTTTTTTCCAGGATCTTTGCTACACTGACGGACACGCTGCTCTGAATAGAACTGTCCTGCTGAGGCATAATAGACCATCGGAGGTCCACTAATCTCAGCAAGGCAGGCGCACTGTGCCTGCTCCTCCAGCAGCCACAGGATATGAGATGCTGATCAGATTTCTATAATCAATTTACCAGAGCAGGAGGTATAAATCCTGTCCATTCACTCATTCTCTCTCTGCCCCCTCGCTCTCTGTCTCATTCTCCCTCTCTCTCCAAGTCTCCCCCCCTCATCCTTTCAGCACCCTGCTTATAGTTGGATGAATAATTCAGCAGCCAATGTGGTGAAAGGTGGAGTAAACAAGTCTATTGCCTAATATCCCGAGAGGCTGCCAAAGAGAGACGAGCGAGGGCAGAGAGGTAGCAGAGATAGGGGAATGGAGCAACACAGAAGGAGGGTATCTATGGAAAATGGACATCCAGAGTCTTTCCTCATGACCTGCAGTCATTTGCACTTAGATTGACTCAGAGGTTGCGCCAAAATGGCACAGCTGGCTTCAAGTGGTTCTCTCTGCTCCTCTCTCTCGAGCCACACATTGGCAACCATTAATAATGAAATCATACAGTGAAACACAACACCTGTGAGATAGGGTGGGAGGGAGTTCACTGTCCCAGCCTTTCTGAGACGAGAGCTGCCGAAACAAAAACGAGGATGAAAGCAAAGTATACTTCAGGCTACTGTATAAAACAAGTCATGACTCTCTGTCCACTCGCCGAATGTCATGGAGAATAACTCTATTCAGGTTTGAAGTGCAGAGTAAGTAGCTTTTATTTTGACACAATCAGGTATACAGGGACCCTGCTTAAACACGAGACACATACAAATGAGCAGTACAGCTTTTTGTGCTCGCAGTAAAGCTAGTGCGGAGAGAATTCAGAGGACACAGTGTGCTTACATAAGGAGCTAATGTAATCTCACACTGGGGTTCTATCCACTGATTATGCAAACAGAACTACTGATTGATGACTCATCCAAAATTCAATTATCACTCTAAACAGTTTTATCTGGAAATCAGATTAGGATTTTTTTTCAAGTACCGTGTTAATTACAAAGACAGCAGAATATTTGTTTTTGGATCTTTTTTAAAAATCTGCCATATTTATAAAGATGGATTCAGTTGATTCAAACGTCGAAGCTGAGAATTTAAAGCTCCATAGCAAGACACGTGGACTGCAGCTATTGAAGTGTTGTGGATGTTACAGATGCTTTGTGGCCTGAGTGGGTTTCTGTGCTTTTATATGAGGGAGACAGCTGTACTCACTGGCATAGTCTGGCTGCCGTGGAGCGCGCTGATTGCAGACTGAGCCTCGGTGTGTGTGGAGAACTTAACGAAGGCGCAACCTGGAAGAAAGAGCAGATGCACACCGCACACAGGTAAACACACACAAACATACAAAGAAGTACATTTACACATGTATATATTAATATAGAGAGAAATATATTGTATATCCTGTACAGTGTTCACTCAAGTGAGCCTTTAACAGTGTACAATATATTAATAAATTAATAATAATAATAGTTGAATTATATTTGACACCACAGAAATCGCTGTGCAGTGAGAGCCTCTCATTGCACAGCAGGCTGCCCAACTCCAGGCATTAGGCAGGCAGACAAGCAGGCAGAAGCTGCAGGCAAGAGATTGCACTGATGAAGCAGAAAAGCATGCTATTTAGCACCACATGCCTGTCTGTGCATATTAAACACGAGCTAAACTGGCTAAACTTAACTAGCAAACCATCTAGGTTCTCAGAACAATTAATTGTTTCTACGACAAGATGTTCTGATCACTTCTTCTGATTTGAACAAGGCCCGAAACATTCAAACCTCTTTGCTGTACTGTCCTTAAAGAACTATGATTTTCTCTCTTTAGGGTCTGGCTATGATACCTTTTTCTTTCAAAATCAACCAAGAAAGTACTCTTAGTAGAAATGATTGAAGGGGCAGAAACTAAAAGATGCATCACCATCTAATTCAAGACAAAAGAAAATGCATTCTCTGTGAAACTTGCAGTAACTGTCCAGCCGACTGCTCATGCAGGTCTCTGAGCTCAGTTTATTAAAATGTGAGAAAGCTAGAGCGAATAAAGATGCCCAGCGACTGACACAGAAACACATGTGGACTAAATCTGGGTCTGTTGTCTGAGCTAGCAGGACTATCCACTGAGCCACCGTGTCCTTTTATAATTACACCCCATTTTACCTAATTTCATTTTTTCATGTTAAGTTTCCTTTTTTAAAATTATTTAATCTGTCATACTGTCAGTCTCCTTATCATCTTCTCTGCTTGACCCAGTCACCCTGCCATTCTTCCTCTGTTAATGGGCTTACGCCTATGGACACCAGGCTATCACGATGCCCATTCAGCTGTCAAAGCACTGCCCCCCCTATTGAGATATGAATAGATCGGGGCTAGAGCTCGCGATGACCTGGACAAGGATTTTGCCACAGTAGTACAAACCATACATCAGTATAATTATGCATTTAACACTTCCTGCACCTTTTTAAATAAACTAAAAAAACTGAACGTGTGAAGCGGTGAGGAGGCATAAAATATTCTCTACATGTCATTTTGTATCACAGGACTTTGAGATGCAACATGGTGATGAATTTTTTTTCACTTGTTTAGATGTTTTTTATTTGATATGATATAATTATACTACTAGTACTGCTACTGCTACTACTACTACTACTAATTATTACTATAAAAAGACTTTCAAATGATACTCTCAGCCATTACCAGAAAAAAAGAATTGTGATGATGTAATAGAGGATAATGACTTGAGTGTTGACAGTTAACTTAGACGGAGCATAAATACTGCACAGCCACAAAGAAGAATGCAACTCGTTCCCATCCCCACAGTGGGGACACTTGAATCGTTTTGACATCCGTCTTTCTTTTCTCCTCCTCCAGCGTACTGCAGAGTCAGAATGTTCTTCAAACCCTTTTAGATATAATTCCATAACGATTTCCATAAGCGCCGGCTGGGGAATAGGCTTTAGAGACATGAAAAACCACTGGTCTCTTTGCTCTTTGTTGCATGGCTATCTCAGAAAGGGCTTCGGGATATCAACACTTCAGTACCTGCGTAAAGTCCAGCGGTACATTCAAAACAATAGACAGCAGCAGGATAATGACTGGGATTTTGTTATGCAGGAAATTCAGGTAAATACTGAAAAAGTGTTTGCAAAGCCAACAGGGTCATTTTTAAATCATTGCTGAATTAGGTGGGATCACAGCAAGATATCACATGTGGTGAGAGAGCTGGGTTTTCCAGGACTAGTAGCAAGACTAAAAGCAAAAACATTGTCCTAATTAGAGTAACGATAAATTTAAATATGGCATCTTTTAGAAACTATTAGACTTTGACAATCCCGTGTCCCAAACAACATAACGTTAAATTTTTGACATCAATTAACCAGTCGGGCTACTTGACCTATATCTGATGGATGTGCCGCACAGATTTGAGACACCGCAGCTGACACACACACACACTCGGATGCACTGTCACTTCTTTGTCAGTGACCTAAATAATGCTGTCAGCTGTATCACGGCTCTTACCTTTGCTGTTTCCGTCAGGACCTCTTAGGACCGTGCACTCTTCGATGACTCCGTAAGGCTCGAAGAGGCGGTAGACATCCTCCTCGGTCTGTTGTTTGTTCAGCATCCCAACAAACAACTTCCTGTCTTCTGGAACAAAAACAAGAGTCAAAAGATTACATTACAACTTTGACCTCAATTATGAAACCAATTTAAGAGCATACAATAGTGAATTGTACAGTAGAGTCACCGTTGGTGGAACAGAGACAGCAATTTAAAAAGGAAGTCTCATTTTCCGCAGGAACAAAGACACTTTCGTGGAGCCTCGGTACAGTAAAGTAACTGTCTAGTTTATTTAGTGCAGGTTGGCCTCGAGTCACATTGTATTATCTCTTTTCCCAGACTGATCATTTTAAATCTCCACTATAAGTGGGTTTAGTCCCATGTGGGCACATATACTATAGCAGCAGGGGGTAAGTGAGTGGTCAGGGGCTGGAAAGAAGAAAGGAGGGAAATGGTAGACTAATGAAGAGGTTTCTCACATGCTCACACACGCAGCCACAGAGACCCAAGACAATGAGAGAGTCTTTGGTCCTTTTAAAAGCAGGAAGGGGCTCCAGGCAGCTCTAACCTCCTACACACCACACTGTACTGGCTGAAAGCTCCAGTTCTCTCCCTCTTTCTCCTTCCCCTTTATTCATCTATCTCTTTCCTGCGTTCTTATTCTCTCGCTGATTCTACATTTTTCCCCTCATTCTTTTTCAACTGCCCGCCTCCCTCCCTTCCTCCCTTTATCTCTCTCTTACTCTACTAATTGCTGCTGATCCAGTGTTTTTTGTGCAGCCAGAGAAATATTTCAGTGTGCTCTTCAGTGAACAATGGCGTGTCTCTCCAGTGAGCAACGAAGGCTGGGAGACACGCCATGAATAACGCTGACTTTTCAACAGATAGCCCGTACGCCACCGAGTCCTGTTAAATGCTTTGGGATCTGATCTTTACCTTGACCTGACACGCTGTGTTTACTGATGTACTCTGGCCTTCCATGATTAATGCCACAGTGCAGCATGTCTCAGTTGGCAGCAGAAGCTCTAAAAATCTTCCTTTTATACAGATTGTTTCTCCAACACTGACCTGTGCCGTCACAGGAGACTGAGCGAGAGGCAGGACAGCAGCAAAAAAAAAATTGCCGCCAGGGGTATTGCCCGGTGTCGGGGTGACCTGCGACGGCTATCGATTGTGTCGTGCCGTTGCTGCTCTCTGACCCTGAGCCGAGCTGATACCCACATTCCTGCAGCGAGCACGGCAGAGAGTGTGTATGGACATGGCGCCCAGCTTCGGTTTCAGCGCTCAGCAACCCCAATGATGCACCTTTAAAATAATCACCCGTGTCAGAGCGTTGTCTAGGGAGGGGCATCCCTGGTGCCGGCTCCTTATTGCAAGTGGCAGGATCAGAGGCTATGTATCAAAATGGAAGTGATGCAATGTGACATCTGTCAGGGTGGATTGGAGAGCATTTATCTGCAAAAAAAGAAAAGCCCTGAACTGGAAAATGAAAGGCCAAGATGGTCCTTCCTTTTGCTGGAGGGAGAATATAAATTCTGAGGTTGGATCAGCGAGATGAGTCAAGAGTGGGGGATGGGGCTGGACTGCACATATTTCCCTGAATGCCGTCAGACCAAATCTTACATACGGTCCTGTGACAGAGAGGAGGCCATCTGAGCTCCTACTGTACCTACTTTGGCTCTAGGTAGTAGCTTATGCGGGTCTGAAAAGTACCAGTGCAGAACCTTTAACAGTTCTGTGCCTTTCATTCTTTATTGTATCACAATATCAGTTCACAGTGAATTACACAAAAGCCTCACAGTGTTATTGTCTTTTAAAATTGTGTTTATTCTAATTTATTTTTGCATTATGTGTGACAGAGGTATGGAGACATGTGCAGATGGTGACTGCAGAGTATCTGCTTCTTTTGTATTTAGCAGAAGTTCCTAATCTGCAGCTGCGAGAGAGAAAGAGATGGAGTACATGTTGTGGAACATAAATGTGCTTTGAAAACAAGCTAACAATGCATGAAAACAGATCATCTAGTAGATCTGTTCCACTGTCTAGGATTCTGCTCTGGCTGCTCTCAACTAAAACGCTCCCTTGGGAATTCAGGTCTTGTGTTCATTGCCAATAGAAACATTATCTCATTTATCTACAACGCTGCAGCACAGGCGGTGTGCAAACAGACACAAACAGAGTGAAAACACCTACAGTCATTTACAGATATCTGACAGGGGAGGGAAAAAAACGAACAAATGAGGGACAAAGGGAGGGAGAAAAAAATTAGACGCAGAAACAAGGATACCCTTGCATCCCTTGATACAACGGATTAGAGATAACAGCTCTCCCCCCATGACCACACGCACAGTATACACATGAGTGCATGCCCCACTGTTAACTATCTTGTAACTACAGAGTATTGACATTTTCTCGGTAATCACCTTAACCCGCCTGAGTGCTGCCGACTGCTATTGCTGCTAACTTCCATCCGCTAACTGCAGCTACAAAACTCTCACAGCACCCAAGGCTGCTGCTAATTGCAAAGCCGCTGCTAGCTGCAAGTGTAGTTAATACTAATCTCTTGTTTAATCACTGCTGTGTTACAAGCTGCAGCACATATTACAAATAATCTGCATTTTCACTGCAGTGCAAAGCTATATACATATGTCTGTTTGTGTGAATGATACTGATTTAAACAGAGGGGGGAAAGGTTGTCTTTTCCTTTGGTTTCGTCAATACCTTGTTTCATTACATTTCTGAATCTGGATCTTTTAAAGAATCTGGACACAGTGATATAAATTGGCATAGCCTCTGTTACTTCTTCCCTTTACTGTTTGTTTTTTTTTGTATGCTCTTCTTTCATAAATCCCGAACTAATACGATGAAATACTCAATTTTTCCCTTTCTCCATTTCTTCTAGAGAGTATCTTTCTTTCATATTTAGTGTAAAAAAAAGCTTTTGACAGAAACAGCGATCTACCAATTCATGGCTAAAGATGAGATTCAGAAGAGTGCCATGCTTATGCATGCTTTTATAAGTCTAATAAAAGGAATGTGTATTTATGCTTCTGCCTTTGTGCATACATAAAATAGTAGCCGTTTTTGACTGAGTACTGTTTTAACTGAATATTAGGTCACATACACCCGTAAAACAATGCAAAAGGCTAAAATTGCTAGCAACTAGCATTCCTCTTTCACTACCTTTAAAAACACATGCCTTAGCAATAGCTGTTCGAGGCTAGCAAATTGCTCCAACTGTGCAGTTTAACACAGAAAAACTGAGGAAAATAGTTGTATTGTGGTCTCCTTACATCATAATGCAACCTAGTCAAGTTGAATATCATATTAAATTAGAGAGACTCTGCGGGTTCTGTAGTTATTAAGAAGAAATATCATCACCTAAAGAATTCAGGGGTCCAATAACCACCAGCAAGTTCGCTGTGAAAACTGTACTGCATGCTGGCATTAAGATGCATTTACAGCTCACTGTAGCAGAGTACTGTATTCAACTTCAGTGACACACCACTGATGTCCTGATATTCAGCTCCCCATCATGTTTAATTTACTCTGAGTTACTAAACAGATGCTTGTTTAGAATAAATGCATTGGAAATTAAACTCCAGAATAATGAATTGGCAGTGTGCTGTCTCGTTATAAATATTGATTTCCTATAAGATTTATAGGTCCATTTGAAGCTGCTCTAATCAATATAAACTTTTCAGACTAAGCATGTTGGCCCTGCGTGAACTCTTAGAGTTAACAGCACTAAAGCAAATTAAATCAGTAATATTTCATATCTCAATTTTTCATGCTGTTGCCTAACCATTAAACTACGTGCATGACAAACAATAGCGCAGTAATCCCTTTCTCATGCGTGTGTTCTCAAGCTCAAAAGCACAATACTTTCTTCTCTTTGTTTCCACTGGAAGTTTAAAAAAAAAAACTCCTCTTCACAATAAACAAAAATACACCACATCTCCAGCACAGTCTAATATACTGTAGACTTATTGCGCTGCGTTTGATGATTACGCTACATTACTATGCAAGAATTTGACAGTGGATTGAGACTTTGTGAATAGCAATGGGGCAGAATGGGAGTTTTTGGAGCAACAAGATGAAAAGAAAAAAAGAGAGAAGCCGGGGAAGAAGAGACGCAGAGAGAGGGAGAGAGTAAATGTGTGGGAGAGTGGGAGTGATGAGCCCATACTGTAAGTTGCTGTGCATACAGTCCTGTAGTCCTTGATAAGCCAGGATGGATGAAAGAGGCAAACCATTGGAGTGGGTAAATCATTGTCAGCGGCGGGTAGGATGAAGGAAGCAAAGGGACGTGAGACAGGAAGGGAATGGGATGGAAATGGGAGTGAAGGGAGGAGGGAAAGCATACCAACAGCTTTAGGCGCTCCCTTGTTTTCAAATTTCCCTTTTCTAACTGTCTCTTTCTCAATTATTTGCAGCGGAAAGGCAGTATTATGGAAGGAGTGAGAGATATTGTGACAGAGGGAGAGCGTGCGCTATAGAGAAAAAGTACTTGTCGTAAGGATGGGGCGGTTGCTATGACAACTACTTATACAGCGGGCTGTCAGTCATGTTTCATTGGAGTTTGGAGAGGAGGAGATGAATGAAAGGAGCAGAGGAGTTGGGGAAGGAGGGGTTGGAAAAGGGTCATTTCTCCATCTGTCTGCTGAGCCCGAGTGTAAATTTGACTGTCAGGCTTGCAGATAAGGACAAATTATGAACAATATTAGCAGGCTGATAAAAGGGAACAATAATGAATGGATAAATATATTAAAACCAAATGAGATAGCATCCAGGCAGAAACAGGGGCCCTGAGAAGCCATCCAGGTTTTCTCATTTGAAGGGGAAGATAAGAGCCAGGGAGAGGCTATGAAGGGGAAGGATCTACCATATTAGAGTTAGCTACTGTAGCATACTTCCTTGTCAGAAGAAAGAAAGAACCAAAAATCACCCTGTAGCAGGAATACCAAACACTCTCCCTCCTTCACAAGCCTATTATACTTCTCCAGTGAGCAGGATGCCACACAATAACAGTGTCAGCATGTGTTCAAGCATAAAAAACACAGACTGAATGGAATGAAATTAATTAACCCTAAGAGATCACAGTTCTTAGCCAGTGGAATTGAATCCAATTTATTACATATAGGGCTCTAACTAGGGTTGTGTTTGCATTAATGAGATGCGTGCATGGATGTGTGCAAGTACAGCACGTGTGCACTCTTGTGTATAGGTGTGCTGAGGGCATCCTCTCCTACCCTGGGTATAGCAAGGACCACTGATAAGAATGGAGACCAATAAGGCAGCGAGCCTGAGGTTTGGCTCGGCCTCGAGATGAGAAAACCCTGCCAAATTGACGTCTGAATAATGAGTCTTTTATGTGCTGCATTAATGCCACAGAGAGGATGGACACATTTTGTCATAATGTTGGAGCCACATCACACACAACCCAGTTAGCAGGTTCCACCAGCACACCTTTAACTAAGGAAGAAATATGGGTTGATGGAATAGTTTGTTTACCAATTTCTAAACTAAATTAGCACTCCTGTGTGTGTGCAGCTGTCTTTTGAAGTTTGCATGCTAACCCACTGAGTTGACAGCACAAACCGTAAGGCCTACCATGCGCCCGCCCTAATGAGGTAGCTTATTAGCGCTGTTTCCCTTACGACTTCAGATGTTGCTTGGAAACAGCACAGCAAAGAAAACAATAGTGTAGATCCAACCAAAAAGCCATCAAACCTGGAGCTCGCTGATGTGCAAATTCAACACATTGTTGAACCTCATATGACTGAATGAAGAATGAAAACTAGATTTACTGACTGAATTTAATTGTTTATGAATGCTAAACACACTGTATTTTATTTTGATGCTCTACAGTCTACAGCACCGTCAACCATACAATTCTACAATTCATTTTTGACACGTTAGCTTTAACAGGCGCTACAGACCTGCTTCTCTAACTCTTGCAGCGCCTGTGGTGACAATGGCTTGACTTCATGTCATAGTGTCATCATGTTGGTGTCGAGGCTTGTCATCGGCAGCCGCAGCCCGTAAAACCCATCAGTAAAAATGCCATACAGCGGTGCACACAAGGCCTTGATAGTAATTCTTCAGAAACAGTGCATCCCTCAGTAAGCACCCCTCTGGGACAGATTCCGCTTCACCGCTTTAACATACATATAGGTATACGCTGCAAACATGCGGGAAGCAACACACAAAGTATGCAATTATCTAAACACACAGACACACGCACGCACAGAACAGCAACTACATCAACAGGCACACTAAAAGAAACATTTACTATGCATGGTCCATGTATCGTATACACCGAGAGCCAAAAACACTGTACAAACAAACATGATCGCAATGAGTAGGAGGCTGCGGTTGGTAAGTGTTGCATCACAAGCCCTATAGCGTTTTAATCGGGCCAAAGAGCTTAAGATCAAACGGTAACGTGTTACCAAACAGCAGCCTCATAAGAAAAGACAGCTTCTATATGCCACAAACGTCCCCCACACACCAACCGAGTCTTCTCCATTTCTGAGGGGATTTGGAAACTAGTGATCATGAATTCTTTCTGTGCGCTGGCAGAAATAATGATGGATAGCATATATGACACCTAAAAGACTCACCTGTGCATCTACACACGCTCACACATGTTTGTATATAAATGCGCATATAAACACATAAAATGCACATACAGCAAAGATTGTACGCATTAATGCGATCTAATGGCTGCTTTGTTCGGTGCTGCTGGCTGGGGGATCCCAGCAGCATCTTGGCCCCCACTGGAAGCCTTGAACATACAATTACAGGCCCCTGAATTGGTTCTCCCTCCTCTAAACGTTCCATCTAAGACCTCTGAGGTGTGTAAGTGTGAATCTTGGCGTGCACGGTTGTTTTGTGCGCTCTTGCTTTCGGTACAGTTACAGTCAGCTCATCGCCCAGTTGACAGCTTACACTCCCACCTCAGAGGAGAGCAGCTGAAAGGAGAAGAATAGAAGCAGAAATTGCTTAAAATATTTTATCGCCGCCATATACGTCTCAGCAAATTTACACTCAATATGATAACAAATGTGAAATATTACTCACAGCTTTGTGTCGACTTCAGTGCATTAAGGCGCTGGTCATAAATCCTGAAACTGCTGTGCAACTTGCCTACGTAGCTACTGTATATAAACATTTACAATATGGCTCTGCTATTTATATTCTCTCCCTTCATAATGCCATCTGAAGGGCATTTTGGCATCCGTTATATTATGGATTTTTTTCTCCCACATTTTCCTCTATCCCATTTATTGCCATTCTTCTTTCCCGTCCAGATTGTATTTCTATACAGTAGAAGGCCTTTTACCTTTGGCAGTATTCAACACAGCGCTAGCCTGTTTCTTAATTATTTTCTCATCGCTCCACTGACACTGATTCATGAGGGTAACGGTGGACACACCCCCATGGCCAGCCCCCTCGCCCAGCCTCCTCCCCACCACCCCTTCACATAGTTTTTCTCTCTTTCCTACCTCTTCCTTACAGTAGAGTTGTTCTCAGCTTACAGATTCAATCATCTCCCGGACGTTATTTTTCTTTCTCTCTGGTCCCATTTTTGGCCCCTTCTGCCTCAGCATCTCCATGTCTTTTCCTTCTCTCACATTACCCTGTGATTATCTTGGCTGGCTAATGAGTTACCTTCATGGCAACTCATTAGCCAGCCAAGATAATGCTTATTTTCAATTAATTCACTTTGTCTTATATGGAGAGGAAATAATGGACTTCATAAAGAGATGACTAAGGACTTCACCATACATTGAATCAAACCAAGCTCCACAATCCCCCCTACGATGTGTCATATCAGTATCCTCTGACTTCTTGACCTCTCACCCCAAACAGCCTGGTTCTGCCGGAGGGTTTGTTCCTGTTAAAAGGGAGTTTTTCCTTCCCACTGTCGCCAAAGTGCTTGCTCATAAGGGTTATATGAATGTAGGGTTTTTTTCTGTATGTTTTACTGAAGGGTCTATCATTAGGAAAACCATCATCAGAAAAAGGACAATAGGAATTTTCGCGGTAACGCAAAGCCGAACTAATATCTTAGAGAGCAACACAGTAAAGCAAGTAAAAGTGAATAGAAATGATGGGAAAATGGGCGCATGAGTTTGCCAGAGAGAGAGAAATGAACCAAAGGAAGCTTAGGAGGAGAGAGCGAGGGGCCATGCCTAACTCCAGCTCAAGAGAGAGTGAGGACGTACCAGAATATGGGCTATCTCTCTGAAGCTTTGTCTGCAAGAGCAACTGAGCTGGCAGATGACTCTGCTGCACATGGACAAAAGAGGCTTACAGGCCACCCTGCATGTCAGCTTTCCCCAGCCAGAAGTGTGAGAGCTGTAGGGGAATATAAGGTGCACTCATGCACTCACCTGACTAGACCTACAGAGACCTCGGTGAAAGTGGATTCAGATTTTCTCTATGACTATACAGAATGACATCAGCCAGCAACTTTGGTTTCCATAAATTGTAGTCTGGGGCAGAGCGTTTCTTTACTCGAAAAAAAAAAAACTGCAGTGTTAACAGTTATAAGATGGGGGGGAAATGATGTATGAGGCGAGGGTGCAAATACATAAGTAAATGCATAAGCTCTAAAGCATGTTACTGGCATATTTTTTATACTTTACTGTTTCCATATTATTAGCTGGAGCAGATTTTTCAGGAGGCAAGATGCTAAACTTGGAGGTGCTTTTTTGGGAACCTTTTCCCTACTTTTTCTCGTGTGTTTTTTGTATGCACAGCCTCTGTACTGCTGATATGACTGCAGGGGGAGGACCTAACACTGTCAGTCACATTGACAGCTAAGCTGCCTTATCTGCTCTCTGCTGGTGCACTTTTAATTGGCTAGACGGTCAATCTGCACCTTTTAGAGGATGTAATTGCACCAAAAGCATTTCATAATCCAGGACAGCCACACTGTTTTTTGGGCCTAAGGCGAGCATGTGCACGAGGCTTTCATATTCTTGTGATTTTTTTTTATTTTTATCCCTACTTGTAAGAATAATCATTTTGGGGAGTTCTGCACCACTGTACTAATGAACTCCTGCAAAGGTTTTTATAGCAGAGCATTTATAGCAGAGAAATGTGTGTGATGACTGAAGGTATCTGCACGATTATTACTGTAGATACAGCACGAAGCTTACGTTGGAGGCTCCTGACACAAAAATTTGACGTGAGCTGCTTGCTGTTGAAAAAAAAGAAAAAGAAAAAGCTGTGCTGGTTTGTGTTTTATCAACACGACAAAAATTGTTACAGGTTTGTAAGGAGCAGAACTATAAGAAAGGAAAGATGCATCGCCATCTTCATCAAAGCTAATGCTAGTGGATGAAGCAACATCATACACCAGCCGAGCAGGTAGTTCTTTGCAGCATATTTGTAAGAATATTTCACCGGAGAGAAAAATAATATGCATTTGACAATATAACAATGTACTTGCTTTTCTCTTTCACTTGTATTTTCTCTGCCATCCCGGATAAAGGCATTTCAATTTTCTCAAAAAAAAAAGCAGCCGTACATGCTAAAAAACACACTATTGTTGCAGATGAGAGGCTGAGTGACATTACAAATCTTAGAACGTTGAGGCATGTTCCTTTTTTGGGGGGGCTGGTATGGAGGATGAGTCGATTGATATCAGAACTGAGAAAGATGAGTGTGGATATGCACATGTTTGAAAGCACACACTGAGTCTTGTGCATGTGTGTAAATTTGTGTTTCTTCAGCTTGCACACTCGTTGGAATGGGCAGCTCTCTTTGTCTACCTCCCTAATTTCCCTGACAGCCCATTTGTTTTCATTTCGAGGATATTTTGCTTCATATATAATGAAATAAACATCTATATGTTGTGCAAATCATCAAGAGGAAAGCTGGCATTCCTCATCCGATGTCAGATACATGTTGGCATTGCTATTATACTTCATCCATCAGTTTTATTGGATTTGTTTATTGTCACAGCAAATCATCTAGTGTCCTGTATTAAAGGAAATTACAAAGCCTACACCCTGTCTAAGAAACCAGTGAACTGTAAGACTACCATACTTTCCGATTTAGCGTGCAGAATGTGTATCTTGGAATAGGATTTTTTTTTGAGGTAGTGAAAAAAATTTGAACCCGTCAAGCTAGCACGTTACAGCATTACTTTGGAAAAGGACTGTCTTTTCTTTTTCATCAGCTTAGACCAAACTATCAGGCAGATGGCCTTTTCCTCTACCCCTCTCTCTTCTTTGCTTCCTCTCTCTCTTACTGACAAACCTTACAGTAAGCATTTTAATTCCCCCTGACCTTTACTGATCTCACCCAGGCAGTTTTGCCCATTGCTTAGGGCCAAAACAAAATGAAATTTGAATTTCCGCTCAGAATAATTTAAGAAGATCCTTTCTATACAGGGAGTCTCAACTATTTTGTAGTTTGGGTGCTGCCAACTTACTAAATAGACTTTCCGTAAGAGCTCTCTCTCTCCCTCTATTTTTCTTTCGCCTGTGGGACTGGGGGATCACATATAGTGTGATTTGAGCGTGTGAGAATGGGAAAGACGGGGGAGACTGAGTGAGCACAACATCCCCAACCAAGTCCTCTGTTTCGCATGTATGTGTGCACAAGCACATAGCATACACACAAACACAGACGTGCTCCAACTCCAGCACACTGAGCACCAGAGGGCTTTGTGTGCAAGGCTGAGAAATGCCATGTCAGCACGTACCACATGGAAGTTTAGAGGGGAGGGAAAAGCTAAATAGTATAAAAAAAAAAAGGGAGTGTGTGATGAAAAATGCATGGAGGGGAAAGGGGGACAGAGGCTCCCTGTACACAGCTGTCTACTAGGAAGCTCCTAAGGATCTTTACACTCTTTATCCAGTTGCCTCTACTGACAGTGCCCGCTTCCCTGACTGACCACACACCTCTAAAAGTGAAACTACATAAACTTATGCATCCTCAAACAAGAAATATTTGTAGATATTGCAGCTGTAACACCAGTGGTTTACACTCAATTCTGCAAAACAGTGAAGAACTGCAGTTAGTAGCTGAAAAACTATTTTAACTTTATTTCCATCCATAAATGCAAATGCACAGAGCTTTATCCGTGTAGCACAAAATACTAAACCAAGGTGACTTTTTCTAAAAGCGTGCTCATGTGCAAAATTAGTTTGGAAGGAAAATAAAACATATATTAATTATATACAAACAACTGATTTAGAATGTAATAAGATGCCTTTCTCCTGCTAAAAAAGGTTGCTTCAAAGCACAGCACAGCATAAAATAGATGCTCAAATACTCCTCCAACCCACTTTCAGTTTAGTTGATTGCAAACCTTGTAAGCTGTCATGCCGCAGTCTGGTGCTGGTTATAATCAAAGAAGTACTGTTCGGCTCTATTCTTCTCTATTCTCCCAGACAACCTTCACAAGTCTCCTTAATCACACTGTAGAGGTGACGTAAGGATAGAGAAACACTGGTAATTAGACACCTGCAGAACAACTCAATTAATCTGAAATAAACCATCTTGTCCAACTGTGCTCATATAAGAAAAAGGTGATTTGTCAACATATGTATTTATGCTATGGATATTCATTTTCCACTACAGGTATTTTGGTTAACTATCTTTTCCCACGGTGTTCGTTTTTACTGCATAACTGCACGACAACGTTAATCTGCAAAAGACGCCCATGTTGACAAACCCAGTTATAGAGCTTTAGGGGGGAAAGGTTGGGTATCAACACAGAAACGGAATGTAAATCGGCAAAGCTCTTGTAAGACACACCTCGAATGAGCCTACTAGACCAAACCCTGCTCTTTCAAATTAATTCATCGTAGCTTGGGCATTTATGCACGCTAGTAATTGTGGTTCGTGCTTAAGGTAATGTCGCTGTGCACGTGTTATGTTCTGGGTGTTGTTATGACAGGTCATGCTTGTCAGACGGCACGTAGACATGTTGAGCTCGAATTTGATTTTAATCCTCTCAGTGCTTCATCAGCGCTTTATCAATCACACCACCTGTTCTGGGAGGATTGGGTGTTAGTGAGTCAAAAGAGACGAGGGACGTCTGCATTTCAAATATCAATCACCGCCCAGTTTATTGAAGGATTATCTGAAATTAGTTTAGTTAATTCATCATTTTAAAGGACAGTTGCTTTGCTCCTGATTAGTTATTGTACACACTTGTCAATTACAGATCCCTGGAGAGTCTGTGCTGTGAGGAAAAGAAAGAAAGGAGACAGTCTGGTAGAGGAGTCAGAGAAATAATTAGAGAATAAAATACAGAAGGAACGGACTCGGCCATCACCTCACTGAAATTAAAGATAAATATTTTCGTCTCCCTGCTAATACGTTGATATAGCTGCAGAGTAAATAAAAAAAATGAAGGCACTAAATATTTTTTCTGGTTTGTTTGTGGAGGTGGATGTTGTGTGGCGGATGCGGTTATAGATGTTGTGAATTAAAAGAATCAATGTGTGAGCCTTTGTACAAAGAGGCCAAGTGGAGACCATCGCATTGACCTCTCCGCAGGTTTCTATTCCCATAGTTACTGTTGCTACGATACTGGGCTCAGCTCACCACGATATAAATGGCTAAACAGAGAAACCCTGTCAAAACCCGGTCAGAGACAAACACTGAATGAGGACGTACAGTAACGTATTTAATGCAATTTCAAATGTACAGTTCATTTTTTCCCATCTATCATAAATGATATGACTAAATAACATAGCAAGCAGTTTTTAAAAAAATGAATGTGAGGTCAATATTGAAGTGTGAAAAACACTATTTTAGGTTTATTTGACATTGAACAAGCATGCCAACTTCTACAACCATATATCATGAACACAATAGGTTTTTAAACCAGCGTGTCTGTCCAGAAAACATGTTTTAAAAGCACAAATCATCGGAGAAGGACAAGGAGAAAAATATAAACAAGCTTAAAATGTCCGCGGACAACAAGGACACTGTTCTTTCCAAACTCTGTTTTAAAATGATTTCAACTACCACACCCAAAATAACAATAGCTCAAATCTATTCATGCATTGTTTGCACCTGAACAACACAGGGACGACTGATTTTGCTTTACAGTGGCTGTTTGTCCTGTTTCAGTAACCCACAATATTCATTTCTCCTTTTTCTCTCGTCGATGTTACCATCTCGATGTAAATAACGGTGGGCAAAATATATCTCATCTAATAGCAAAACATTTTGACGACCTGCCTAATGTTGTATTCGTCCTCCTCTTAGTGCCAAAACAGCTGTGACCTATCGAGGCATGGGTAACTCGACCTCTGAAGCTGTGCTGTGTTATCTGCGCCAACATGTTAGCGACACATCCTTTAAATGCTGTAAGTTGTGAGGTTCCATGTATCGGACTTGTTTGTCCAGCACATCCCACAGACGCTCGACTGGATTGAGATCTGGGAAATTGGGAGGCCGAGTCAACACCTTATTTTTGTGCACCTCAAACCTCATGTGCCCGTTGTTGCCGCTTTCGGCGGTGGATAGAGGTCAGTGTGACTGGCACCCTGACTGGTCTGCTGCTATGCAGCCCCATACACAACAAACTGTATTCTGACACCTTTCTGTCCGAATCAGCATTCAATTTTGGGGCAAAACGAGCTACAGTAACTCATCTAACATAACCATGAGGACAAAATGTTCATTTGCTCCCTAATATATCTCACCTGCTAACAGGTGCCACGGTCAGTATTTTTCACCTCACCTGTACATTTCTGCCAGCTCTGTAAGTACCTGTAAATATAGCTACAGGTATCACACATCATTAAAACAAGTCATTTTAATTGGCTGTTGAAAAATCCTGAGCCTCTTGCAGTCAGTAACAGGCACTACTTATACACCTCATAGATATCTCATACTAAACACCTGGGGCACGCTGGGGCTTCCAGACAGAATATTATATAATGATCACTTTTAATAATCAGCAGCTCTCTATAGGAAGTCCAATTTCTTCTTCTAGAGTGTTGATTCATTTTACATGGAGGTTTTTGCATTACTATTTCAATACGTTTTGCAATTCAGCGCCAAAGTGAGAAATGACGTTAAGTGTGTGTCCCTGTCACTTCAATGCACATGTTTCATGGCGCATATCAAAGGAAGAAAGAAAATGGATCCTAAGGTAAGCTACATGGTTGGTTTCAGTGAGAGCTGGCGGGGAGCAGGGTTTCTATTGCAAACCAGCCCAGTTAGAAGTCAAAGCTCGTGTGAAATTAACAGAACATTGAATATACTGTGTTATGTCAACCCTGTCTGCCTCTTTCTACCTGGACTCCTCCAAACCACTTTCACTCAATTCACTATTGCTCCGGTACCTCGCCCCTTCCCCGAAGGTAAAATATCCCAGGAAGCAATCCAACAAAATTTGACCCAATGTTCTCCTTGTAAAAGCAAAACTAACCCCATGTGCACAGAGGCAGGGCAGAGAAAATGGAGAGGGCTTTCATAAATGCAAACCAGTGTGCTCTAAAACCACAGGGGTGAATATAACCTTTTGCATCAGAGGACAGAGTTATTAGCAAAGCCAAAGTCAGAGCAGTCATTTAACTGTCTTCACAGTAACTGCTTCTCCCATTTGTTTCGGTGGTGAATCCTAAAAAAATAAATAAATACAAAGAAGGTAAGGAAAGTACAAATGCCAGAAAATGAAATAATGGAGTGTTTCTAAAATTTCCAATTCAATTTCCTCATGCTGACCTGCTGGTACAAGAGAAATCAATGCAGCTTGGAGTAAAGCGTTCTGAAGTGAGGGATGGCAATAGTCTCCTTTTTTCTCGTAAAAGCAAAGACCGTCTTTGTTTTGGAAGATCACTCGCTGAAAAAAATAAATCTCTCTAGAGTAAAATACTCGTACTTTGGCTGTCTGCAGGAGCAGGCGCTAACCTATGCGCTCTCTCCAGCTTTCAAGCGTGGCCATTACATCACAGCTTTTGAACTCCTACATTGTAATGTGCTCAGCGTTGTTTCGAATCGAAACAAGAAAAATTAGGCACACAGATGTACATATTTTGTCAGGATGAGGCAAAGAAAATACCATTAACCTCGAGTGTTTCATCAGAAGGCTTCAGCGGCAAAGGGAATTAGCACAAATGTCAATAAAAAAAAACAAAAAACAGACAGCAATTTCCTAATACTTCTTGTCACACTCGTGTGAAAAGGGAGCAAAATGAGAGATATTTACCTTTCCCTCCGCCTAAGGCGAAACCCATCCATCACCCGTGTCGTCAACACAACAATGTGGCCTGCAGGATTGTGCTGTGTACACCCTTTGCAGGCCTAAATTAAATCCTTGATCAGAGGTGTTACCTGGGATTAATTCAGGTGCCTCCTTTGAACACAGGAGGCTTAGACAAGAAATCCGGACCAGAATTACAGCCCTAACTTCACTCTATAGACATCAAAGACGCAGGGATAATAGAGGAACGAGAGGGAGACAAAAGTACTGTCTCCATGGCAGCCGGTGATGGAGACCTCGCCTACTGGGACTGGCTGAACATCACATCTGCTGACTTGAATGAGAGAACAGACCTTCAGAAACACTACTCTCTAGCTCGGAAGTAAGCTTTAAGGCGTGTCAGAAAAAGTAACGACTTTTTGCATTGGCACACAGACTGTATAAAAGAAAACGAATATATAGTTGAAATTTCAAGTCACTGTGGAAGTGCCTTAAACCAGAAATCACTCATCTAGCCAGCAGATGGTTGCTAAAGAAGTGCAGTTTTACAGAAGTCATTCAGAAGATCACCCTATCACCGAAGACGACTGTGGTTAGAATGCTAAAGCTGAGGGTTTAAAATGCAGATTCATGAACCAAAGGGTGACAGTGGTAGCATCCATCATTTATATACAGGCCATACAATGGCAATGCCTTTCGTTCTTTGTTGCATAATTTGTGTTGTGCTTATGCAGTGAAAGTGAATGAGCATGACGCTTGTCTCGCTCACACTTTCTCTCTGTGTTGGACGAATCAAAAGACACTTTATGGTTAAAAATACTGGGCCGCCTACGCATTACGCCTACAGAAGCTGCTCGCCCATGAGCAGCTGGCAGCCTGCAAAGGTGGCATCCTATTACATGCTTGAATTCAATAAGCTCTTTAGAGCGACCCATTCTTTCACAAATATTTGGAAAGGCCAACTGTCATGGTCCTGGGTCGTTGACCCAGCGTTTTGTGTTTATTCTGATTTTGTATTAGTTTAGGGTTGAACCTGAAGTTTGGTGTATATTCAGCCCTACCTGTGTCTGTCCTTGGTGCTCTGTTCATGTCCCCGTGTTGTGTTGTAAATCAGTCTGTGTGTTTCCTGCTTTACTTTGAAGGCTCGTGTCCTAGATTTCCTGTTTTGTTCTGAAAGTCTGTGTCTGTTGTCATTGTGTTCAGCTTGTCTCCTCC
>NW_005187424.1:1156051-1259537 GCF_000239375.1 Pundamilia nyererei | reverse complement strand
TGTGTGTGTGTGTGTGTGTGTGTGTGTGTGTGTGTGTGTGTGTCGGTCTGTGTTCGTTGTCGGCTCGTCTGCGTTCTATGGTGTTCTGTTCCTGTCTCTGCGTCTCCCCTTTTGTATGGTCTCAGGTTTATCATTTAGTTCTCCCAGTTTAGGTTTCTTCAGTTGTTTTGTCATGCCTCACTGCCTGTTTTTGCCACTCCACCGCTTGTAAATAAACACTCGAATCATCAGTCACTGCCGCATTTTGGGTCCTCCTTTTCCCCCACACCACACGGCTCACCCCGCCAGCCGTGACACCAACTACATGCCTAGGTGTTGATTTCACACACCTGGGCTAACGGGACTGAAAACACCTGAATTCAAACATCAAGAAGTGTAGCTCAATAATTCGGTCTATATAGGGTACAGCCAATACAACAAAAGAACGACCAGCCTCCTCTTACAGTCCAAATAAATGCATCCCAGGTAAAGTGGGGATTAAATTGACTGCGTGGATATCTCTGCGCAATAGAACCGCACTTTTAAAATCCACTTTAAGTGACGAAATATTAAGGAACTATACTTTATTTATATTTACACTGAGCTGCATATTATACAGAACACACCATATTAACAGGTGCACCTATGAGTGTAACAGTTTAGTGGCTAAGTGCAGCAACAAGCAGAAACAGTGTATCTAGTCAAAAATAAGAGTATGTTATGAAGAAAAATGTAAAGAATTGTGAATAGTTCATGAAACTCGTTGTACCGGCCACAGATGAAATAAACACATTACACTACACTCTTGTGTCTGAACTCTGACCTGGCCATGTAAATCAATCAAGTTCCAAAGGTCCTTATTTTGCTGCTTATTCTTGTCAAAATATGGAAACACTGAGAGAGAGACCTTTCTTGTATTTGAAAGAAAACAGAGGACGCTGACTGACTGGCCAGAATAAAAAGCCACATAACTGTTTAAGCATGAATGTCTGAAAATGTTCTTTTCCTCTTCCTTTTAGAGCAAAGGAAGCTTTCAAGGTCCAGAGATTGTGAAATGTTATTTTTCATCTGCCTTTGCTGAGGCAAAAGAAACCCTGAAAAGCCATGGTTACAGCAGTTTAGTAACCATACTATTTCAAAATTGAGGTCTTTTCAGATGTTGTGTGCCATTCAGACCTCCTGGGACTCTCTGCAGTGTGCTGCACGAGGCCTACCATGCCTACTGGATAAAATTGTGGAAATTTTTTCTTTTTTCCCCTCAAATACACTATACCATCACATATTTCTTCCTTAGCAGTTCACAGTTTCCTTGGAACCATGCAGAGTAGCAATGGAGCTAATGTGTTCTGGTGTAAATGAGTGCTCCATTTGTTCAGCCTTACTCACTTTTGTTTTTGTGCCCTAAACTTGTAATTCAATGCACAATCATTGCATATCTCTTGCATCAATTTGTGTATATTGCCAAAGTCTGTAGTTGTGTATGTTCTGCTGCTCTGGTTGGTAATTTCCGAGCTCCGATTCATGCAATCGGCGTTTGGGCTCTGAGATGCCTTATCTGCTGTGACAAATAACTGTTGAGCAGCAACAACAACAGCAGATTATCATGCAGAACAGAGCCTTTAATGCAGCGGCGATACAAAATGAAAAAGCTGCGAAGAGGCATGATGTTATAAACCACTCACTTAATTTGCTGCAGAACAGTTTCCTTCTATCACATTAGAGCTGTTAAACAGGACCGAGTGCTGCACAGAGATGTTTTGTCCCCACTATATGAAAACTCATCTTCTCATCAGTAGTGCCTCCCAAGACTATTGTCTTCACTCATCAGTAGATGAACAATAAACTTGTTGTGCTCCAGATATCCTTGATAGTTATCTTCAAAAAAATACCACTGGGATTAGGCCTAAGAAGAAGTGTATGAAATATACACCATGGTAATGCAACTATCAGAAAAATAATAATATTTCTTGATTTTTACTTAACCCTATTCCCCACCTCGCCCATCTCCAGCTCCAACAGACAATTTAGGCTTGTCCTTGGCTCAAAGGCAGTACCGCTTGAAGTGCCTTTATATTTGGTGCAGACACACACATCAAAGAGACCAGGAGCTTATTTTCAAGTATTTTGCACCCTGAGGCTAGGAACTACTTCTAAGGCCGCTGTATTCACTGTAAATAGCTTGGTTTTCTGTTCCAGCAAAGCACCATCTACCAGACAGCTGTGGGCATGGGCTTCCGTGCTCTCCTATCAGAGGTAAGATGGAAAAATAACTGTGCACAATAGTTCTGATGATTGCTTTCCTAAGGTGTTGATCGGTAACGCTCACAACAGCTAAAGCAAGTCAGCCAGGGGAAAGGCATCCAGAGTATGTTCTGCCTCTCACCTTTGAAAGATCAAACTTCTAGTTGTGTATTTGATGGTGCGGCCCAGTGATGCACTACAAGTTTCTAAGCATTCCAGGTCTCTTTTATCCAGTGTTAGTCTTGCGAGGACGTAAACACGTTTGACATCATGGGACTGGATATAAAGAGCGTGCAACTCGGGGCAGATTTTATAGGAAGTCTGCGTATTTTAAGCTGTTATTTTGCAGATTGACATTAAACACAAAAAAGTTAGGGGTTTGTGTTCAAGGCATGACAGGTGAAAAGCAAAAATGGGTAATGATAAAATGAGATATGACTTGGCGCATCCTGATGCCAGGTTGAATAAACGGAGGTTAAATTTGATAGGATACGACATGAATTTTACCATCGGATACTGTCAAACTAACAAATCAAATATAAACGTGGCGTAGCATTTGTCATATAAATGTTTAGCACAGTTGTGGTTGCATTGCTTAGTCAGATTGAGAACAATAAATAAATACAGTTTCATAATCTTATGTAGATTGTATGTATTGTGTCTCTCCTGAGTTAAACTGCACAGAGGTAAATTGGTGAGATTCAGCTCAGGTACTCAGTAGACTGAGGAAAATAAGCCGAAAGAACAGAAAAACAGGCCAAGAATTGAATGTCAGAAGCTATCTTTTCCCTCCCTCTTTCAAATAGCATCAATCAACATTAAAGATAATGGTATCGTCTTCACTTGGTAGTAGAAGCGTGCCCTTTAAAGAGAGCTGTTTCAGTTTGCTGTATCTATTGCTTTGTCTAAGAGCATCCCCTTTATAGTGATGCCTTTCTGTTTTTGTAACGACTTCTGTCAGACAGCAATTCTGATGCCTCGGAGTGCTTAACATCATCCAGACTTCTTCCTGTGATTAGCCCCATGCCTTCAACCTTATATGAAAATTCATTCTAAATGTCCTCTACAACCTATAAAACATCCATACTGACTTGCGGCTGCCAAGCTGCAGGGTGTTGCTAATCAGTTCCCTCTATGGTCCATTTAGCCTCTGTGTCATTAAAGATAATACAAATAAAATAACAGTTAACATGAAGGCACTTTGAATCATTCCCCTAAAAAAAGCAAAATCTGCCTCCTTCACTAACTGTCAACGATTTGCACTGGAAGAAAATTTTATTTTATTTTTTACTTTCCTAGTCTTGCCGTTCGTTTGTGCTGAACAGATTCCAGTTAATTACAAGGCAAATGGTACAAAATGTGCTCTGTGACCATTACAATCCTGTTTGCCACGCTCAGCAAGGATGCATCGCTCATCACACCCACACGAGCGCTGTGCACAGATAAACGAAAACATATAAAGACCCCAGTTAACACACATATGTACACTTCTGTAAAGCATCCATGAGCATGGGTGTCTGTCTTTCCTGATTAGACACATGCATCATTTCAGCTTCACACAGATGCAGGATTTCAACACTTTGCTCTACCCTCTCTTGACTTTGACCAATATTGTGAAATTGTGGTATTCAGCAATGGAACTTTAATGAAAGGTTTTGCAACGAGGAATAGACGCTTGGTTGATCTAATGAGATCCCTAACTGTTTCTGCCATCTGCCAGACCCAAGTCATGACATTAACTATGCAGCCATGCTAAGCTTTAAACCTCTTTTAGATGAAGCAGCCCTCTTTGCTTTATGCAAAATGCTGATGGACCAACAAATGCACACATATCTACTTTCAATAAAACAGTAAGTGCACTGCAGTCATTGTATGCTCACAAAGAAAAACGACCCGCTTGCCTCTGTGCAAAGCAAACTTTCTATCTTATTTCACTTTTGTAGTAGTATTAATGTATCCCACGTATGACGCCTTGCTTTAAGCTATACTCATCTGCAGTATTCAAGGGTGCCATTGTTCCACCTGGTTGGGGAGAGGTCACTGCAAGGGAGGGGAATAAATGCTTAGTGATTGACTAGTCTCTGTTGGAGAAATGAGTTCTCCATTCAGTCCCAGGCTTCCAGAGGTGAAATGTCCTTCACAAAAGCAAACACAATCTGACAGGGCCCTGCAACAGACTCAAAGGCGCAGCATGGCACACGAGTATGAAGGCTCCACGATCCTATCCCTTTCCTGCGACCTGTCTCCAATTTGCACACTCACTTAGGAATCTGAAAACATTAATATGATCATTTGGGGTGTGATGGCATCAGCCACACAGGGGTAAATTAGTCCATTTTTTACTTTATTAGTTTGCTTTGTAGTTTTCTTTATTAATCATTTGGTTAAACCTAACACTGGTATTATGAGGCGCGCACATAGTAACATTGTGTGGTTTTTCTAAAATGTTTTGTCATATTAATTATGTTTCTCTTTCTTTGAGTTACCTGGGTTTGGGCGGTGGCTGTTTCCTGTCTGGGCAAAAGGCGTGGCTGAGGACTCTGGGGACAAAATGCCTGCTCAGCAGGACCAACCATGGGCTTACCAGGAGCAGGGGTGTTTTAGGTTTAGTTAGGTTATTCTGTGCTTAGTTAATATTAGTGTGTGTTTTTCCCCCTATTGTGTTCAAATGGTTTGGCCAAATCATTATAAAAGCTACCCTCATGTGTCTTTGTAATTAGGTCAGTTTGTGAGTTAAGTTGTGTTTCACTTTGTTTTGTTTAAGTTTCTGGAAAGTCTTTTTTGTAGAGTTATATTTAGTTGACCTCTTTTATGGGCCTGCTAAGTATGTTTTTGAATTTTGTTAATTTTGGACTTTTTGAGGGTTAAAATAAAGAAAACCCTTTTTGAAGATATTTTTTTGCCTGTGTCCTCTTTGCTTTGGCTGCTTGGTCCCTCACAGGGGACTTTTCCATGAGTGTACAGATATGTGTAATGTTAACATCAAGCTTAGATTTGTCTTTGAAATATAAATGGAGCGCATTTATCTAAAGAGACAGACTGATCGTTTATTTTCGGTAGAGCATACAGTATCACGGCAGTTCTCACAGGCTACCGCTGTTCCAGGTTGGGCCAGATCTGGAGTCCCTCCTGGAAAGTAAATTAAAACCCGGAGCACCCATCAGAGACTAGTTTTCCCTTCCATGCTTTAATTGCAGTAATCGCTGCTGCATATCACATCTGCAACTAACTGATGGATTTGCCAGTAGACCTGAGAATGGCTCGGCTCAACTGTGAGCTGCCGTTCATGTTCAGAAGGCAGCAGCTTTAACCCTTCTGTGGCTGGCGCTAGGAAGAATTGAAGGCTATTGAATCTTGAAGGCTAGTCCTAACATTTGCCCACAAAGTCTGCTTAATTAGAGAAGAAGATGTGCCTGGGTTTCTGTTATACATTGGTTTTGCATGAATAATTCAAGCCACACGAGGCTCACCGTTGTTTTTCAGGCCCCCTTTTGCTATTCACGTTACAGAAGAAGCTCCAGCGGAATAAAGTAGAATAAAGGAGAGTTTCATTCTTTCAAAGCAAAAAAGAAAAAGAAAATGCTTACATGAAAAATCATCACAGTCATGAAAGTTTAACTCATGGCTACTAGCTTGTAAAGGCTCGTCAGTAGTCAGAAATGTTCTCTTACTTATTGTGAAGATAGAGACAAGTCCCTTTAGTCGCAGACATGCAGTGTAATAGAGCAAGGCTTGTTTAGGAGGCCAAACTACAGAACTAGCAACAAATTATCTCTGTACAAAAAGGAAAAAGAAGAGTAAACACAGTGTGTGTTCATGTATATGAAAGAGAAAAATAAGCGAAAGACACGTTTGCACACGTGCAGGAATATTTGAAAATAGTTGCACAAAAAAGGCATACGTTATGCATGTGTTTGGAGATGTGCTGTGTGTTGTGGTTGAGGCAAGCAGTGATCTATTCTTTCCCATTACCCTACTGCATACGTGTGGTTCATTTACATTCATGGTTATCCAGATAATGAAGCTTTCAATCCGGGGGATCCTGTGGTGAGAACAATGAACCCAATTACCTCCCGCCGCTTGTGAGATGGGATGGCAGACTCTGAGACAGATGGGAGAGGCTACACTCGGCCGGCAATCCAATCACATTCATCTTGCCTGCTTCCCGTTTCCCCCGTTCATGTGTTCTTCAGCAACTTATCAACAGGCAGGGGCCAGAGAACCTGGGATCATTACATCACACGCAACAATTCTGCAAACACACACGTGCACGAACGAATTCCCCGGGGTCCACTCGAGCCTCCGCTGCCTCGCTCTCCATGCCCCACTGCTGTCATGCACATCAGGGTTCTCGCTTCCTTCGAACACAGCGCTTCGCAATGATCTGTGATGAGTTTGCATCCTTCACTTGCCGTAGGAGGAGGAGAAGGAGGTAGGATAAAGGTTTTGTGGGTGAGGTAATATCTACCTCAATCTTGATCTCCTTATCAGTCAGCCAGGGTATGCCTAAGAACATTCCTAATGAATAATGCAATATACTCAACTTTCCTTTTTCTAGCATAAAATATGCTCCGACTGTATAATCATATGCTCTGCCTGACATATTTCAATGATCCACTCAGCAAAAATTACTCACTGTAACATCAGCCCTCGCCTGTGTGTGCAGCATCATGGCAGATAATGGATAAAGTGTAAACAAGAAGTTAAACAAGCTTAATGAGCAACGATTTTCATTGTGTCTCTGATGCCCTCCCAATAACTAAAACACTGTTGAATGTGTTTATTTACTAAAGACTTTCTATGTAAAAATATAAAACTACATATATAATAATAAAAACAAAACATAAACGTCTGGCCGCTTATGTGATTTTATTCAGCTAGAAAGTTTGCCTACTTTTTATGCATCTTCCCGAAGTTTCCGAGCTAAGAAAAAGTCTAATATAGCTCCTCTAAGTGAGGGCTTGACATTCAACAGTAGCCAATGATACAGACTGTGCCTGGACTTAGACGATGCTTGAGGGAATGTATTCCACTACTAGATAATTAGCTGGTGATTGCATGAAAGCTGATACCGATTCTGCATAATACTCCAATATTTTCTGCATGCGTCATGCAAAATATACCCTTATCTCATATTCTTAACCCCCTTTGGCCCCTAATTTTGACACTGTGATCAATAGTAATTGACTTTTTGATCAATGTGTCTCTTGAAGTTTTCCGTGAGTACTGCCACCACTTATGTCCGCACTGGTGTAGGGCAGTGTATGGTTTGCTAGTGAAGATGTGCATGTTAATGTTTATAGCAGTGACACAGATGTGGCAAATAGGTGATGAGGTGACGATGAGAGTTGTTGTCTCGTGTGTGCATTTACACACCCACATCTCTGCCCAGGCACGCCTATGTGTTTCTACACGCGCACGCACACTAGACACACAAAGGCAGACAAAGACTTGCGCATACACTGAACCCTTGGATGCATTATTGATAAGCTACTAATTACGCTTGTTGCAATTTCAGCTGACCTTTCCCGGGAACATCCAGGATCATTAGAAGCTGAATTCTCCCTTGAAATTGCAAAGGTAATCTACAATCCAGCTTCCTCGTTCTCCTTTTACCCCCAAAACTACCACAATCCTTGCTTCCAGAGATTCACTGCAGAATGAAGACGTGTTCTTCCATCTCAAAACAGTAACGGAAAAGATGGGAGAAAAAGCGATGAACGGCAGGCAATGGAATGAAGGAGAACAGTGGGAACACTACAGTACATCGCTGAGTTAATCTTAAACTTCTACACTCCTACACTTTAGGGTTATAATGATACATAGCTTTACAGACTTCGATTATGACCACTTGTTAATGTTATGATCTTTTAAAAAAGATTAAATACCTGCGAAGTTCGTTGGACAAACAAATTGCAAATCTAATAACCCTGGTGTAACATATTCAGTTCAGTTCAATTAAATTTTAATTATAGTGCCAAATTGCAACAATAGTCACCTCAAGGGATTTAATATTGTAAGGTCAAGACCCTGCTGTCAGATGACTGCCTATGAGCAAGCACTTGGCGACAGTGAGAAGAAAAAAAGCTCCCTTTAAACAGGAAGAAACCTCCGGCACAACCAGCTTCAGCGAGGGGGGAGGCGTCTGCAGTGACCGATTGGGGGTGAGGGGAGGGAGACAGGACAAAAGACAAGCTATAGAAGAGAGCCAGAGATTAATAATAACTAATGATTAAATGTAGAGTGGTGTATTATCACATATTGAGCGAAAAGAGATGAGTGAAGAAGAAGAAGCACTCAATGCATCATGAGAAGTGGGTGGAAGTGGGGGGGATTCAGGGTCACCCGATCCAGGCTATACGCTTCATCACTGGAGATGATTCCACAGAAGAGGGGCCTGAAAGCTGAAGGCTCTGCTTCCTATTCCACTTCTAAATACCCTTGTAGGCCTGCAGTCCATTAGTGTAGTGCTCATATTGAAATATGAGGTATTTAAGACAAGATGGGTCCTGATTATTCAAGACCTTGTATGTGAGGAGAAAGGTTTTAATTTTTTTTTCTGGATTTAATAGGGAGCCAATCAAGAGAAGCTAGTATGGGAGAAATATGCTCTCTGTTTCTAGTTCCTGACATAAACAAACAAATCAGATAATGAAGTAAAGTTTTTTGGGCTGAAATGTGCCATCAGGACAGCTTCAATATATCTAGCAGTAAAAAAAATGTTCTTCCAAAAAGTTATTCCTTCATTTCATGTTTCGATGGCACTGCCTAACACATCAGTCAAAAGGTCCCATAGGTGTTCAACTGGGTTGGCATCTGGGGACTGCAAAGGTCAGAGCGTTTGGTCCACATACTTTCATCCTCATTTACGCATCTTGTGAACTTTCATACTCCATGGATAAGGCACTGTGTCGTAGAATGAAATCATCAGGATAGATATGATTCATAAAAAGAAATAGGTGACCACCCAGAAACACTTTGTATTAATATGCAGTGATAAGTGGGCCTAAAAAAGGGGCCGGCAACCTGCGGCTCTTTAGTCTTTACTTTGCGGATCCGGGTGGTTTGGGAAATTAAATTAGGTATTAAGTATTTAGCTGAAGTGTATTTTATTTGTGTTTAGTTCTTTTTTAACTTGTAGTTCTAAATTGGAAGATTATTGTGATTTTGAAATATAAAAATAAAATTATATCTTATTATTTTTTTCATCGCTCAAAATAAGCGTCACACTCGCGGAAGCCGGTATACCCGCCGAAACGCCGTGCATTTATCGAGACTTTCGACCCCAGGTAGGCCAATTATGGATCTTCGGATCCACATTATGTCGGCAGCTGTTCTCCACCGTGAACTATGTTAAAAACAAACACCGCTCACGCCTCACAGTTGGTTGTTGTATGCATACAGCCGGCTGTAGCTTTTCAGCTCACAGCCTGACAACACAACAGCAGAGAGAGCGCAGACTTTAAGGCGGCGAGGCGTGACTGTGGGTGCCGCTCAGGTACGTCCTCCTAGACCACGCCCCGCCACACACATTAACCAGGTAAAATACATATTTAGGCAGAATTTTGCAAATATCTATTTTTCTTTTTTCAGCAGCAGAGTGCTTTTTTTCCAATTATTTTTTAAAAGTCAGCTCAAGGCTCCAAAAGCCCAAAGGCGATATAAGGGTGGCGGCTCACAACAGTTTTTGTTTGCTACATGGATCATTTTAGTTCAGCTGGGTGTCTTTCCTTTTGTTATATTTCTTTAAGAGTTCAAAATGTGTTAATTACATAAATAAAATGTAATTTTCTCTGTAGCACTTCATGGATTTCATAAGCAACACAACTTAGTTGTTCTGTGGATTCTTTTAAAAAGCAGTTTAAAACGTTTCTGTTCAAACAAGCCTTTTGTTGATCTACGTATTTTATATTATTTACATTATTTACATTTGATCTTTTACATTGTGTATAATGTCTATGGATTGTATTATTTATTTTAATATTTGTGTACAGCACTTTGTGACTGCCTGTCTGTGAAAAGCGCTTGATAAATAAACTTTACTTACTTTAGTTGTTCACACAAAACATAAAGGTAAAAAAAACAATATATACAGTGTTATCTTCATTTTAGATGTCAAAAAGTATTTGTGGTTCCCAGTGTTTTCTTTTGCGTGGAAACCGGGTCCAAGTGGCTCTTTGGGTGTTAAAGGTTGCTGACCCCTGGCCTAAACCATCCAAACAAAATGCTGACCTAAATCTCCTGGCTGTAGGGGAAGGTTACATTTCCCCAGTTTTTCCTTTAATTTGTCAAAAGTCTTTACAAGTTCTGTTTTAGAAGCCAAAGCAAGATCAATCCCAAAAAATAGGACAGGCAGGAAAATTAGACAATGCCCAATGTGTCAACACTAATGCTGATTTTTTTAAGCAGAAGCCAAAACCTACAACAATCACATTCTTCAAAAAAAACGGCTTTCTCTGATGATAAAGCGTAAGAAACAAAGAGTAGTAGCAAACAGCAATAAATCCTGCTACTGACTGGGTGTTATCTGCTATTATCTTTAATGAATAAATGCATGTACAAGTACTGTATCCTTGATGAATCATCTAAATACATACAATAATCCTCCTGCCTCCTAAAAGATGCAGAAGTTCAGAGGAATGTTATTCACATTTTTACAGAAAGAAAATATATCGAAACATTTCCAGTATGTCTGACAAACAACATATGTTTTATTTTTCTATATTCATGTTAAAAATAAACCTCTGTGGAAGCGTATGTTGAACATTTTAAAAGCTCACCACAGTACTCAAAGATCAAAGATCATTTCAGCGGTTGCAAACCTACCAAATAGCCTCCCACATGTGGGCATCCAGTAAAATGTCAATATCCACTGAGTGACCCTCCCCTGCTGCCTGATCTCACAATCTATTTCTTTTGTTTCAGTTCTTTGAATGTGCCTGTGGGAGACATTCTCTCTCATTGCTTGAAACAGTCTGGTCTGTCCCAGATCAGATTCAGATTCCTTTATCAGTCAGTGCATCGCAGATGTGTTGCCGAACGAAATTACGAACACAGAAAAACACAAAAAAACAATAACTATATTCTGTTATAAGGTTGGATATCTCTTTGAAAAGAAAACAATGTATATGAAGTAATGAGGTTAAAGCAGAGAGCTTCAAGGCCCTGTGAGTTTGCGCAGACTTAAAAAAAACAAAACAAACAAAAAAACCACACATAAACACGCCAATTCTACCCATAAGAAGCAAGCATACCTAAAGAATTATTTTACTCTTCGACTGCAATCAGATTTTGTTGGTGATGGGAACTGACTCGGAACCAAAATAAATAGATAGTAAGCAAAAAGGGCTGGGAACAGCAGTTTGCTGGCAGCGCTCTGAACCAGGTGAGCTGGTGCAGGCAGGGACGACACCAGCCAAAGGATTAATGGTCTCAGGGGAAGCCAAGGTAAGCCTGCTGCTCCTGCTTGACATCTTTGTACTTGTAAGAGCACAGAAATTAGCCAGGCAATGCAGTGAGTAATGGCCAGGGTGCTTCCATCAGTCCCATTTAACAATGCATGCAAAGCCAACAGAGGAAAATGCAGGGAGAGAGAAAGAAGTAAATGCTCTCTCGGGCATGTGTGCAGAGTTGCATTTAGCACTTTATCACATAATATATAGCGCTGTAAATGCAACAGAAATATTACACTTTCCCCCCGCCTAATAGGATACATACATCAAATATCAGACTTATAGAACAGGATTTATTTTCATATATCACTTTTAGTAGAATTCACTCATTTTATTTCCGTCGAAGACAAAAGAATGTGTGAAAAATGAATAAACAACAACACACTAAACGATTTCCCACAGCACGTTCTGTAGCTTTAATGTAATTTAGTGATTAAGATAAAAAGATTTTTGAAATTAATATTACTCTTTTGAACCGATTTAGCAGCGCATTCGTGCTTAAGGAACTTTATGATGGGATGATGTTTGAACATTACGATACTTTTGGAGTCGTTCAGTGATGTACAATCATCCGCCATAATGACTCACACTGGAAAAAATATCAAAACGCCCACATAGACTTCTAAAACCATTCCTGCAGCACAATCCACTTATCCACTATCCATCTGCTTGTTTGCTCCACTCATCATTTGTCAGTACTTTATCTGACATGAAGTCAAGCCGACCTCAGTCACTGCTGTCTGCAGAGAAAAAGTTGCCCCAGGGCCTTAAATGATGCTCAATAACGGCTCATTTTAAGAAATTTGTATAATCATTGATTCGGCATCTTTATAACAGAGATTTTTTTCATCTTTATACCAATTTCTTCTCCTCGCTACAGTTTTAAATACATTTTGATTATATGTCCTTTTCACAATTTGTGAGTTTTTCAAGCTAAAACACTGCTCATTGGCCTAACTGTTCTCTGTATGCTCTTTAACCCTTTAAGACCTACCATAGAACCAAGTCCGCCAGAACTTATATTATATTTTTACATGCTGTGGAGCCATTTTTGGGAGCATTTCAAGTTGCTATACATCAATACAACCATTATAGCCCAGATTTTAATAATATGTATTCATTAAGTGCATAGTAATTACATAAATTGCAAAAAAGTGCAATAAACTACAAAAAAATTGAAAATCGTTTTTGCTTTTTTAACATATATTTGTAGTTAGAGAAATTTAAGAGGCTTATCCCTCAAAACTGTAAATACAAAAAAGTTGCACAAAAGAGTTTCCCACACAGGAAATTTATTTTGAATGTCTTCATAGTTTTATTTTTGAAATACACCAATTTTTATACACTGCAGGAAAAACGAAAATAAATATTATACTGCAAATTTGCAAAAAAGCAGCATATGCATCAAAATAAACTATTTCCAGCAGTGCAATATGAGTCCTAAGCATCCCAGAAACGACATAGAAAGTCATAAAGTCAAAGATAACTTTTAAAAAGAGCAGTATAGGCCCTGAGGCCCTGATCGCAAAAAAGACTACATTTCCGCGAAAATGACGTCACTTCCGGTTTCGGGCAGGTAATGGCGGAAATTTCGCGGTTCGGTCTATTCCAACGTAGGAAGTGTTATGACCAGCTGATTGGATCGGTAAAGCGTGTTTCTGGAATATTATGTTTTTGTTCCTGCAAGCGCTTTTTATGCAGTTTTTGCAAAGCTTTATGTGGAAGGAAACCGTGACTGAGGACAAGCTGATGGCATAAGATGTAAGTACAACTCCTCCGGTTTCATATGCAAAAAAAAATTTTGCGCTAGCTTACGTGGTTGGAGTGCTACTGGGATTTAAAAATAGTTACGCAAAACAGAGCGTTCCCGCTCCGATCGGCTCTAAAGGGTTAAACAAGTATCTACATACGAACACGCAAAATCTGCAGGAAAGACACAAAATTTTAAGTACTATAAGGTCCACTTGTAGTCTGGGTTCTATTGGCCAATCACCAGTGTTGGGCAAGTTGCTTTGAAAAAGTAATTAATTATAGTTACTAGTTACTTCTTCAAAAAAGTAACTGATAGGTTTGTAGCTTGAACCCATCCGCTGGAACGTTGAAGACAATATAATTACACTGCAAAGCAAGACACAAGTAGGCAAGCTTCTTCATGTTTCTCGTGCACGGGAGAGAACCGGACAGGCGCCGTTCCTTCGCTTGACCCCAGTTGCTCTCGTCCGTTCTCCCGTACCACTGTTCTTTTATTTAGGTTACATGAATATGCATAAGTTCATTAACATATGACGTCTACATACACACAAAGAGTACCTTGCCTGTGTGTGTGTGTGTGTGTGTGTGTGTGTGTGTGTGTGTGTGTGTGTGGACTGCTAATCAAAGGGTCAAACATCCTTGGTCAGGAAGAGGGTAGCCTCCCCCTCACCCTAGATGGTTCATCCTAGATAACACGGTGAGGAAGTCTTGCAGTTCATCTAAACAAAGAGCACTTAGACTAGAACAGACGCAACTACGTTAATCCTACCATAAAACAATAAGACACGGTATGACCTCTCATGCTCCCAAAGTGCTGTCTAATACACACAAAGTTTGCAGACTATCAAGGATCAAAACCTCTACCAATCTACAACTAATTACAAAACTCTAAGCATATATAAGTAGATATTTCTAAGCATAAATGACAATCAACAATACAAATCTAACAGTAACTGAGTTAGTAACTGAGTTAAAAGATTCTAAAATTAATTAATTACTTGAAAAGTAACTATTGCGGACCCCAGAGGGTCAAACAATAGTTTGACCCTCTGGGGTCCAGGGTATAATTGGCCATTTTTAACTACTTTTGATTTTCCGTCTACATTTCACCTTTAAAAATGATTTACTTTGCCTTGTTTGGTATCATTCTTTTCAGCACAACCTCACGTGTCTGAATTTACAGTTCTGTTTTCATTTTGACATATTGTATTAACACAACTGATCTAAAATCAGACAAAAAAAACATAAAATTTGAGTAGAAAAAGTTATATTTTTTACTGTAATAACCACAAACATGTTTATTGAATTATATTTCGTAACTTTAAATGCAAATATAAATTGTCACTTTTAAAATCATATGCACAAGTTTTGCAAACAAAGTTATTTGCAGCCATTTACCTTTTACCCCCCTTTTTTTTATAACCATTTCAAACTATTTACAGAACAATCAGGTGTTCTGGATTCAATAAGATGCCGCACAAATTATTTGTGCCACTCCAAATATTTCTGCCCACTATAAGGGAGAACATCACAGCCTGATACCTGCAGGTCTGACAGCAGGTGTATCACTCCTGTTTCTACCTGGAGACAGCAGTCGCCTCATTGTTCTGACACACAACACAAAACTATCCACAACTCTACACACTACCTACACAAGACAACACATTAACTACACACTCCAAACACGCTAAACATCACAAATCGCTCACATCTCAAAACTCGCGCTCTCTTTTTCTGCTGTCTCTTTCTTTCTCTCTCTCTCTCACCCTCACCCCTAAAACTTCCCCCTCTTCCTAAACAACCAAATGTCATGTTGCCATATCGTTTTTGATTGCAAGAGAGTGCTCGCTGCGCTGTCCTTAGACATTAAACGTGACGAAACTATTGAGGAAAAAACGCCGCGTATATATCGTTTATCATGACTCTGGTTTTACGTGGCCTATCAGCACAATTTAAAAACTGGTATATATCACTTTGTTGCTTTGTCATCTTGAAGTGGTCATGTGATTGGCTTACCACGACTACTTTATTCTTCCTCAGTCAAACAGCCTCATGCGATTGTTTTGCCCCCTTAGCTCCAGGTGTTGTGCCAAAAAGTGATCATCGGGCAGAAAGTGATTGCCGTCCGCGGGAGCGCGTAGCAGCTTAAAGCTGTAGCGCCCAGATTACTTACAGCTACTTCCATGCAGCTGATATAAGATGCGGTAAGCTGAAGACAGCTTCAACCGTCTATTTGTTGAAAAATAGTAACGCGACCGCACCGCATTTTCTTTTTAGTAACGGTAACGGTGTTGTAACGATAGAAAAAGTAATTACTTAGATTACTCATTACCGAAAAAAGTAACGCCGTTATTTCCATCACTGCCAGTCACAGACGAGGCTTTGGATGCATGCATAGCAACAGAAGAAAACAGGCATTGCATTTGCTTAGGTGCCATATTGAAACTAGGCCCTGTTCTCTGATCGCAAAGCTTTTTTATCATCTAAACTTCATCTGCATGAGTGAAGAGTTTGTTTACACAAATAAATACTTGAAATTTATTTCAGCTATAATACATTTATTAAAATTTGAGTAGGCTGCCTTTCACTTCGTCCATATGTGCAATGTCTGTACTGTGAAAACGGGGACAACATATTATGGTGAGTTCTGACAGCAGTCCAGACCTATGTGGTGCTTAGGCCCCTCCAGATGTTCAGATACTGTATCATACTCACACTCCTCAGAGACTTATGTCCCTGTACACACCAAATGTCAGTGACTCGCAACGTGCTCAGAATTGTGCACACTCATATACACAAGATAACCACAAATGGTGCGCACTACTTACATTTTCTCAAGCACACTCAGCTGGGTATCAATGTATCTATATTTCTACCAATTTTGTTATTTTACACACAATTTTGGTTGCTTTGAAAAGAAATTCTAACCAATCGTATGCACAAAAAAAATCACGAAGACCCACACTGTGATTAGGCTTGGAAGCAGATTTTTGTCACCATTTGTTAAATCTAACCAAGGCATTGGCAACAGAATAAAACTGTCCTTGGTTTCATAGTTGCTTTCACAATGTGGACATTTTTGTAGTCACAAATTTTGAAGAACCATACTAAACAATTGGACCACAATATCTATCTGAACAAACAGATTTTCAGACATTCTTAAGCCTTCCTAGAAAAACATTGTCCTCTTGCACATTTTATTTCCTTCTGTATTTATTACTATAAACCTGCTTCTCACAGAGCACCAGCTAAACTGTTTCCAGTTGCCTCCAAAAGGCTAGTAAATATTTCTGTTGTAATAGAAGTTTTGCCACTACTATGTCTTGCAGCACTTTGACTTTCTCTCGTGCAATATTTTGACTAAATTTCCACTCAGTTCTTTTAATTGTGTCATAGGAGACACATGTGAGTATAATACAAAACAACCAAAACCGGTTTTCCTTATTCTTTTCCATATGGGTTAGTACTTCCACACTCGCCTATCCTACTTTTCGTGCGAGGAAATCAAGAATGCATAATCCTCCATGGACAAGAATGGATGAATGAAGAGATGGAGAAATGAAGGGATGAGGTTTGGTCTCCCAGCTGTATAAGGCTTAGGTTTACCCCAGCACGCTGGTTCCTACTAATGACCAGAGGCCCTGAATTCCTCTGGCTCCCCTGGGAAAACAGCTGCTGCCATCCCCAGCTTCTCCACAGGCTTTGAAGGAAACATGGCAGTAGTTGAGCGGGCTACACTCCTGCCAAGCAGAGCAGCAACTCAGGGATGGGGACAGACAGGCTTGTTGTGCCAGCAGGGTGGCTAAGCCTGCTGAAACCCTATCCAGCCAATTACTCCCTCCGAATGCCAAGCTAGCTCTCTAATGGAGAAACCGGGGACCACACGCTGTTTGGCCCCCTCGCAGGTTTGCAGGTTTTACAGGTAGGTGTTACCTAAGAGGCAGTAGCACTCCCTCTTCGGGTCATTTTTTTCCTGCCCTTTCTGACAGGTAAAACTGAACAGAAAATAAGTTTAGTATGAGTCTCTCCAAACCACTTTGTTTAAAATGACAAATTCTTTTTAGATCTCTTGTTTCAGTTTGCCATCCACTCACACATGGCCCCTGGTTGAGCTTACCCTTTAGACCATTTGCAGAGAAAAAGAAACTGCTTTACAGAAAAGTAGTGAAAATGGCCAGGCCAGAGGGGGTGGACGCCTATGGTTAGACTACCTAATCATTCTGTCCACGTTCCTACTGTTCAGATAAGCAGCACAGTGCCTCCAGTGAGCCTTTCCTCCATTGAAGGCATACATATACTTTAACACAGCTAATTTGTGCAAGTCTTGCAGCACTTGCACACCATTTAGAGATACACTTCAGATTTCACTAGAGAGCCAGTGGACCGTATGGCGGGATGGGGGTCAGAATAAATAGAGCTGCTACAACACGGGATGAATAAATTCCAAATAAGTATTGTTTCTCCAACCATTGTTCTCTGTCAAAGCTGTTGAAGTAGCAATCAATGCTACTGTTATTGTAAATGTCTTCTAGCAGCTGTCGGTAGACTTTAAATTGGGAATTGTTTAGCTGGAGTTACTTTTAATTAGGTTTGGATTGTTTAATCACAAAGAAATACCTGTGCTTTTCTGTAAAATTGTTAAAAACAACCAATCACGCTGAAGAGATATATGGAATTACACTGGCGAGAAATTAATTTTATTACACGTGGCAGCTTCTAGACTGTTCCTTTTCCCTTTGTGTTTATAAAACAATTTGGGAGAGTCCGCTGTAACAACTTTCCTAACAATGTGTTATCAGACTGAGAAAAACAAGAGAGAATCAATAGGACCTGTGGTCATGTATAATTTGCAGGACAAGCACTTGACTGCCAACAAATAAAGATTTTTTCCCCCCCTCTTTTCTGCACGTTGCATTCAAGGATATTTGTAATAGGTGGCTATTTTCACCAAGATCCTGCCTGCAAGTCAGCTGAAATGACGGAATTCCAGTGAGCATCGCTGTCCTCGTGTAACCAGGAGGCCTGAACGTGTTCTTCACTCCTGTGTTTATATCGATGCACAAGCTCAGCTGAGACACACTGACAAGCTGCACTTTGCACAGCTCCTAGCCAAACCACACTGGCAAAAAAAAGAAATCTTTTTAATTGCATGGAGAGTAGTGTGCAATTCCCAGCAATTTTTGTGCCGTGGAAAATCTTTGTCTAACCACAGCATGATGTTGTTTGTGTTTGCGAGTGTGAGTGCGTGCATGTGTGTCAGGTTGGTTGGCAGGCTGTAAGGCTGCCTTGGCTAGTCAGAGAGCTCTTCTGCCTGAACCAGCTGGGCCCTCCTGTCTCCCTCCAAAGCAGTCAGTGCAGACCACATGGTCTCACCCCACTCTGAAAGGTGCCACTGAGCCTCACACAGCTAGACACACACACACACAAACAGGATGACACATAGAGTGCAAGCCCTAAGGCCGACATATTCCAAGGAATACCTTCTGCTGTCTACACACTGCAACCTGACCTGTTCAGCTGAGCCATCCATTCACAATTATTTGGATAAAACAAGCCAGACAAACACATGTATGAGAGCACCAACAGAACCAACACGAACCAACATGAACAGAGTACAAGCCTGAATATTTCTGGTAACTTTACAATTTTTTTGATACGCAATTGGATATAAACAAATTTCTGAGTATTTGCTATTTACTGAATCAATTCTACATCTTCACATTTTATTTTTACGTTTGATTTTAGGTTATATGAAGATATTTTAGTAGCTTAATTTTTTGCCTTCTTTAGCCGTCCTTAAAAAGTCAGTCCATATACATAAATTCAGAACAAACAGGGATGAATCACTGGTATTTATCTGTGATTCTTTATTGTTGAGTCTTCATACATCTTTCACTGTGCGACTACAAATGTCCTCAGGTGATTTTTATGTATAGAAAAACACCCTATTTATACTTTGCTTTGTCAACTGTGTTATTCTACAACAAGGCTGAGCTTTTGAACTGACCCTTGTTTGATGGAGAAGCTATTTGCTCATCAGAGGTTAATTTTATCAGTCTCTCTGGATGAGGTCACTAAGGTGGATAAAGATAAAGAGACACGTTGTCTAGAGAAAAAAAAGCATGAAGAGGAGAAGAACAGCAAAAGCTAGATGCCGGGAGGTCCGTGTCACATGGTCGGCCCGGGACCTCGCGGTGGAGGAAGTGCACTTCCCCTGAGCCTTTTTTACCCTTTAGCTGCAGTCAGGCTGAGTGGACAGAGGTAGGTGGGGGGAGTGTAAGGAGAAGAGGGAACGGCAGAAAAAGCAAGACGAGTGAGCCGAAGAGAGAAATGTTGCATTGAATCCTAATGTCAGATCAGAGCTGAGCTGAACGTTGAGGAGATCTCTCCTGCCAGCAGCGTAAGAATAGGCATCTGTATCAAGGGTAAAAAATATTGTGATCTCTGATTATTCCCTGTTTCACCTTTCATTAATATCATCCAGATAGAAGGCAGAGCAGCTTGACATCCACACAGAAGCGGGGAAACATATTTCGCAGGCACGCTAGCGAGATAGCAGAGGATTCTGACAGAAGCCTTTGTTTTCTGTGTCTCTGCCGCTGTACATTACTTCTCTGCAGTTGTAGGTCACATTCGTTTCATACTGAGCTTTCTGTTGACTGCTTTCAGCTTTTCATGTTCTGTTTGTGGGCTCGTGTGATAAGAATGGAAAAGGGCAATTTGCACGGCGGTGAAGAGAGCTCAACCCACCGCCACTTAAGGCAACATGAGAAAAAAACCAAAAAAAAGCATATTAAGGAAACATCTTCATCAGTTTGAAAACATGTGCTGCAAATGTGCACGAGTCAAGCAACAAAGACACACAGCCAAAAACAGAAATGCGTAGACCCAACACATGTGACACGTAGCACGCTTCACAAACTTAAAAAGCCACAAAGGATTGAACAACAAGCATTTCCCAGCTGGGTTTCGCACTTTTTCTGTCGTGTGCAAGCATGTCTGTTGCTGTATTTGCCTATTAACAGGAGAGTTTGCATGCAATTTCCTCACAGTAAATATAACCATGTATGAATATATGAATGAATCGTATTAAAATACTGCAAAAGTGGCCACTTTAACGAGTAAATCATGCTACGAACAATATATGTTTTATTAGGTATAAACACTATGGCAAATATTGTTTTTTTGATTTTTATTTAAAGGCAGGCTCACTTTGTTTATATTTTAATTAGATGGCACAAATAAAATCCTGTTTCCACTGTCATGCAGGGATCCCATTTCTCCATATAAATAATTCAGATTGTACACGCTGGCAGGCCAAGAATAGATTCCTAAAATAACACAAGGCAGGAGGGATGGAGGAAGGTGGGTTGTAGAAAGGAGTAAGGCCGAAGGGGCTGACAGTCAGTGAGCCTGGGACTTTGGCATCCCTGAGCACCTCAACCTCCACTCCTTCTTGACCTGAGAAAGGAGGCAGCTGTTGATATAATTACTGTATTAGCCATAACTACACCCACCATGGAACCAAAAGATGCCATCTTCCTGTCTCATACCTGGATTTAACATGTTCACCATGCCATCCCCTGCTCCCCTCGCTGTCAGGCTGGTCTTGCTAAACAGAGCTGTCATATATTAAGAGACCCTTTCAGATTAGGATGCCAAATAGCCTTGCAAAACATCTCTTGCTCCAACAGTCAAAGTAGTGCTTCAAGGTTTCACTTTAACATTCAGGAATCAATCCATGTTTCCAATCCAGCATATTAGGCTGATGTGTGCCAGCAGTCCATGCAGGCAGCTGTCCAGAGCCGTACCTTTCCCTAAAGCACATTGTGCCTGCACTGCTTCCCGATTCCCTGATAACATTAATGCCAGACAGATGTCGCTGAACTAGTCCAGACATTTTCTCAATATCAGAGTTGGAGGCTGGCCTCCTTTCTTAGCCCCTGCTGAATTTCCTGAAAATCTCCCATGGCTTTTAAGAGCACTACAGTATTGACCCACAATATCTTCCACATCAACAACAGTCGAGCCATTCCTCTCCCTAATGGTAAGAAAATCAATAGGTGACGAATGGATTTATTTGTATTTCAAGCAAGTTTTTGTCATATTTTTGTTTTGTTTTTCTGACAAGTTTATTGCTGCAGGGGATGCGGAGCACAGGAGGATAGAGTTTGCAATATAGTCATGAACAAAAAAGGAGAAGGAAACAGATCTGTGGACCTCTATCAGCTGTTGTCATTCGACAACCGGTAACATCATTTCCAGATGGGATCTCTTCCTTATCACAAACACTGCTTTGCTTCTGTCATTAGCCCAACTCAGAAGCTAATCTAGAATGAAAAGACAGTTTGACCGTCAGATCTCGCCCAATAACCCTCTCCACCATCAAAGCGTTCTTTGAAGTTCACATTCCCTAAAATTGGTGTCAGGTCAGAGCTTTAGCAGCCAAAGGTAGAGCAGTCATATGAAAGCTTGTTCCTCTCTCTGCTCACAGCGTTCACTAGTGCAGCCTTTAGAAAGGGACGTTCTTCACGTTTATTGCAAAAAGGCAATCAGGATGGCCTGGATTTGGATTTGGCCACAGGATGAACCAAAGTCTCTGGGGCTATGTTCAAGAACTTTTTTATATGGAGTCCCATTCGCCAGTCATCCCTGACAATGCCAGTTCGCCTGATAGACTCATCATTGAGCTGGGGCCAGGGGAGAAGTCAAAAGAGTGTGGAAGAAGAAGGCTAAAGGGAAGAAAAGGAAAACAAAGCACACTTTGGGGGATAGTATAAACCTTGTACAAATATCAGTGCAAGATCTAAGGGATCAAGTGAGAGAAGAGAAATATAGTAAGGGTTTTGTTTTTTGTGTGTTTTTATCTCATTTATTTATTTATTTTGAAGAAATAAAGGAGAAAAAAAACAACTCTTACATGATGAGCTGCCACGGTCAGGCCATGGCAGTTTGAGCATAACCACGTGTACACTTAAGGCAGCGGTGTCGAATACACACATGAATACTTATGAATAATGTTAAAACACCTTCTTCCTCGGCGTATCAAACCAAAGGTTACCCCAATCATCTTTTCAGCTGCTGCAGTTTTACAGCCCCAGAATCACTGCTTCTCTCTCCATTAGCTCTGCACTTGTTTGACTGGCACATGGGTGGGAAGAGGGTGAATAGAGAGTGGGCGGGTGGGTAATCACACGACTGTGTGTCACAGTGCGTGCATGCTCACTATTTGTCGTTTCAGCAGGTGAAACGGGAAAGGCAGGTGAGATGTGGCTGGGCCTAATTTAAAAGCCTCTTTACGGTGCCCACTGAACCAATGTTGGCATTCACTAATGGTGCATCACAAGCATGTTATCCAATGCTATTCCTCCTTGTCCTTATGTCCTGTGTCCTTGTCTGATGTCGCTGCTTTAATAGCTCCCAGAGCTGAAGTCACAGACAATATAGGCATAACAAAACAGTAATGAATTTTATGCTAATTTAATATTCCACTAAAAACTGTATTTTTTGACCTAATCGCGCTTTAATCCACTGCGCCCGTATCCGTGCCTGAATCATTTGGTTGGAGCAAGTGTCCTTTCCAGTCTAGTGGTACCATGGCGCAGTGATTTAAGTGAAGTGACTGACAGTGAGAGGCAGAGGGTGCTACGAGAGGCTAATGGAGTTAAAATACTGAGATGAAGAGATAGAGGGAACGAGCGACTGGAGGGACAGACGTGGAAAGCTAGCGGAGTTACAGGTATTGTAATGAAGATCTAATTTGGTTTTCTCAGTAACTTTGTTTCATGTTTTGCTAACTTTATGAACCTGCGTCTGGTTTATACTTTGCAGAGTCTAAACATCCTCCAAAATCTAATCTTGTTTTCACACATCAAGCCTAATGTGTAAAACTTTGATTTTAGATTTAAAAACAAATATTAAAATACACGAGCTGACATTTTTATTCATCTGGAAGTGGCATATTGTTACATTCAATTTCCCCACGCAAAAGTGCTCGTCTAACGCTCTCAGAGTGAAATTGTACTGATGTACAATTAGAGTGACAGGACTGCATATATTTTGACTTCTCTTTAATACTGACTGAAAAGGCATTTTCTTTGTGTTCATATCCTGAGGTAGAAGATGCTCTTGTTTTCTTGTTTCCTGTCTCTTTCTTTGTCATCACTTTTTTTCTTTTGTTGCCTTGGCATTTTTCTCTTATGCGCTCCCATTTTCTTTGTCACTCCTATTTTTTTTGACAGGTTACTCCCAATGTATAATAACCTAAAATAAAAAATAAATATGTCCTACATACAAAGCACATTTGAAAATAATGCAAATGTGTAAACACTTCATGAATGTAAACAGGTTAATTTAGACGCTTAAGAAATGTAATGTAAAATATGATTTGTGTCCAACTATTTATTTGTACACTTGCGGTTTGTGTGGATTTAAATGGGCCAATTTCGGTTGCTCATACACAATTGTTGTTTCCCTTCTGTCGGTTTTTCTTTACCGCAAAGCTCCTAATAGGCTTTTTCCTCTCTCGGTGAACAAACAGGACATTTTCTTTCCACATGGAGTGCATGGGAGCAAAGGTCTCACAAAATTAGGGCACCGAATTCAGGGCTGGGAAGAGGCCAGCCTGTGAAGAAAGGAGAGCAAATCTTACTCCACTGTCGGGGAGAAAAATATCAAAACATCTAAGAGCGCTACCCCAAAAATCTGCTGCTAAAAGCAATCGCTCGTCCGCTGTTGGGTTGTGTACCGACTTGTTTACTTCAGTCCACATCGTAACTAACTCAATTTAACTCAAAACAAACCGGACAGCAAAACCTGCATCCGTGATGTATTAGTGTTACGTGCGCAAATGTGAACAAATTTCCCTGCATGCATTCGTCTCCGGTCTGCTTTAATCTCCTCCCATCTGCTAGTGGACCTCCTCTCCCTGTTCGGAGGCCTGCCGCGCCCCCGCCTGATCTGCCAAGTCTGACCTCACTGTGTATATGTGTACGTGTAGGTGACTGTGTGAGCGAGAGTGTGTGTGGGTTACTTGATGAGCCCGATTCCTTATGAAGTGGTGTCATTAAAGCCGAGAGAAGAAGCAAACGGGTGATTGCAGTGATTTGGCAAAGGTTGCAAAGACTCTGCCGTCCAATCAGAGCCTTTGCCTGGCCTCCTCCAGCTCCACTGCAATCACAGAGCAGCAAGTCCGCGGAGAGCAGGCACACACTTATGCTCACACAAATCGACACATCAGTTTATCAGCCGCAGGTACGGGCTTGGCATTGCTATTATCAGCTTAAACTGTGGAAGACAGACTATACAACCAGAAGATCTCACGTCAGGTGTTCATAGAGATCTCCTAATAGGGAATATGTTTGGTCATACCTATTAAAAATGTAATGTAATGATAAACAGGTTAATGCAGAATGTTCTTAGGTGAAAGGAAGTGAGATGATGAGGTCTAAATGAGGCAAACCCTAAAAAAGTCAGTTTTCTTATTTGAGTTTGTGTCACTGAAAGTGTTTGCCTTGCAAGCCTTGTTAAGCTAGTGTGTAAGCATGCATGAGCTTCCACAAAGACCTAATTTATCAAAGTCCACATTTAGAGTATAGTGCAATGAGAACGAATCAAATTTGCACATAAGTCTTGCAAGAAATCGTGCAAAATGATGTTGTGTCCAGATGAAATTTTTTGGAATAATTTAAAGTTAAGTATTGCTAAAGATAATCATTTTTCTCTTTTTTAGTGACAGTGGCACAAAGGATTATGGTATGTATTATACTTTAAATAAATATTGACCCTGAACTGTTGTATATTATCTAGAGTTCCAGTGTTTTCAAAGGGCACTGAGGGAAAAGAACACAGAAGAAGGAGGGGCGTCAAAGAGAGAGAAAAAAGGGAGAATGAAATACAAAGTGTAGAGAATTGAGTACTAAATTGACCTGGGGTCTGTCTGTCCCCAAAGAGGTGGAGTTGCTGTAATGAGAATGGCATACCAGATGCATACGAGGGCCGTCTCTTCCCTCTCCTCATCCCTCTCTCAAAGAAGACAAGTTTGTTTCTCAAGGTGATTGTTGCAGTGATAAGGGAGAGGGTGTTATTAAGGGTGACAGCGAAGGGGCTGAGAGGCAGTGGCTGACTGGATAACCTTGTCCCCATCCCCGCCTCGCTTCCTTCTTCATGAGCATCTCCACCACCGGCCTGCCTGCTCGTCTGAACGCAATCTGCTGGCTGGAATTACCTCCCGGCCCCAGGAAAACTAAACATGATTTCTGACCTTTCCTTTCTGTGTTCAACAGTAACCTTTGCTGATCCGCCCACGCTACAAGACCAATGCAACGAGCAAAGGACGAAAAGGAGGGGATTTTTTTATTTATTTATTTTTTTTAAGGAGCGCAAGGATGAATGTGTGTTTAGCTGAATTTATGTATGCATGAATATTTATGGGCAAGTACAAAGTGTAGACGAAATACCTGAAGCATGAAACAGTTGTACAATCAAAAAAACACTGCAGTAAAAACTACTAAGGTGTTTCAGTGTTCACGTTCTCTTTTTTTTAAGTTTGCGATGTGTTATACTGCAAAAGTCTTCCTGGTATTTTGTCCACTGTCTGTACGCTGATGCTGCTTCTGCGTATGCTGACCGAGTATCACAGAAGCTGCCACTATAGTGTGTTTGCCTCGGAAAAAAAAAAGAGCACAAGCTAGTGTGTTTGCAGAAATACTGTATCTTTCAACTGGCTAAATTCATTACATCATCACTCTGAGCTCTTGTTGTTCTTTGCCTTGTCAGCAAGTTTTGCATTGGTATTATCATTAGTAGTTTGTAAGATAAGGCTAATTGATCTCCACCTACCCAGTGTATTAGTGAATTGTTGTGCTACTCCTTCCACTGACTCTGCATAACTCCTACAGCCTCAGCACAATCTGACCCACAGGAGCAAAGCACATCCCTATAGAAATTATTTCATCATCTCTCTCTCTCTCTGTGTTGCTCTCCTGCCTTCTCTCTCCTTGTCTGTCATTCGTAAACCCAATTCACCCCACCCCTCCCCTTCAAAACAGCCCAGTTCGTGCTGATGTGAGGGTAAATGTAAGAGCTTACGGGCAGAGTGACCTGAACATCCCAGGCAGACTCGGTGGAGTTAGCTGACTGAACTCTTGGTGAGCAAAGGCCTGTGTATCAGTATTGTTTGTGTAAGAGCACCAGAGGGGATTTGGACAAGGAGTTTGAGCTCTGAATGTGTGACCCAGAGCTGGCTTTACTATTGGATTAGCTCACCCTGATCCCCACAACCTCTGAACATACTCCCTAGTATTTCAAGATCTCTCCATTTATGCCCAGCCAAGCACATTGTGACCAGTAATCTATAGTTTTCGTCTCTCCAAAGGGAGAAGATATACTGTTCAGCTTTTTTGCTTTGCCCCTATCGTTCCTCCCTCCATCTCACTGGTTTAGCCATACTTTTCTCTATTTTGCACTCGGTCTGTGTGCGTGCGTATGTGTTTGTGTGTCTCTCCCACTTTCTATATCTCAGAACAAATTCCTATTGTCCACCTCTCTATTTTTGCGGTTTCTTTTTTTTTTTTCCAACCGATTGCTCTTGCTCTAACTACCTCTTTCTCCTTCATTCCTCCTCGCTTTTCTAAAGGGGATCAGTAGAGCTTAGAGGCCTTCCTGTTGGTTCATTACTAAGCTCCTCTGACACAGAGAACTTGTCTCTCTAGTAAAAAGGGAGAAGAAGAAGAGCACAGACCACTGTGTTGTTTTTTATACCACATAAAAAAAACCTGAGCACAGAACAGCAACGTTGCATGTACCCTGCAGTCTCAATCTAGACTTCTAATCTTTCTCCGCACTCCCTTATCTTCACTTTCCATTTTACTTATTTCCTCTTGTTCTGGTTCTATCCTCCTCTCTCTTCTTGTTCCGTCACATCTCAGTGACCTGCAGCAAACCTTTTCATTGTCCTTCAGTTTGAGTAAACATAAAAACGAAATGCAATGCTGCTGCTGGGCCCACAATATAAAACACAGCTCATGAAAGGAAAACAGACCCGTGCCACTCAGCATATGTGCACACCGTATGAGTCTACGTGTAAATATGTAACCTATAGTGGGCATGTCTCTTTGTGTGCGTATGTGTTCCTATTATCATCCAAATCCGACTTCCCACTGAGTGTGTGGTCGCGTGAGAGAGAAAGTGTGTATGTGCGTTAGAGCTGCATGGGTATGTATGAATTCGCCTGTTTGTCCTCTCTGTGTGGGTGTGCGTGTGGGCGGCAGGCCTGCCTTGAAAATGCCAGAGCCTGTTTCTAATCCAGGCCTCCTCAGTGGGCTGTAGCTCTAGCTGTGCCAGGCAGGCCTGCTGCAACACCAACAGAGCCCCAGCTGACAGCTCGCCTGCTCCTCTTTCTGCTTTCTGGACAATATTTGAGCTTAAAACTTTAAGAGTAGGTTAAGCTGGAAAATACAAAGAGCCACAGAGGAATACAAAAATGCAGCACTTGCACAGAAATATCATTTAGCCCGTGAGCAGAATGGATCTTTAAAAAAAGCCTGATACAAAAGACAAAATCAAATGAAATGACAGTCTACAAAGGAAGGAAACACTAAGGGGCAGGCGGTAATGATGGAACGCTAAAAGACGAGCTGCTGGTAAAAGGTTTAGGATGAAATCAAAGTGGTTAAAGCTGATTTATCTTGCCTAAGAACGCCAAACTCTCTAAGGAGGGACTGAACAGCCTTTCAAAAATGAAATATCAGCAGCAGACAGTGCCAGTCATCAGTGCCATGTGTGATGGAAAATCAATCTATTTCATATCAGAGACCTGCGAGGAGAAAATGAGAGAGACAGGTCCCTGCTGCCTCCTTGCTGTGCCTCTTTAAACGTCTCCCCAACAGAAACATCCCAGAACGATCTGCGTCATCGGTGACGGAGACGTTCACAGCGCTGGTGGCTCAATGTGTAACGGCTGCTGTTCTGCTAGATTAGGTAGGTGATTGGCCATTAATATTCATTTCACAGTGTGTCTTTGTTAGGCGGCAGCAGGGGCTGACAGTGTTTGGATGGATTTACTCTACCATATATATTTCCTTTAGTTCTATAGTGCAGTGCAGTTTCCTGATATGGATTCTGTCAAGCTACCTATTGGCCGAGTCTTCTCCAATTCTCATAAATTTGCTGTAAATATCAAACAAAAGTGAACGCTCCATAAAAAGGTAAAAAGGGAAATGCTCAGTTTTGCTCAGGTATCCAAGAGTCATCAAATATTTAGTGGAATAAGGAGAATATGTTCTACCTTATTCCTGTGTGAGGTCATTTCAGTTTTTACTGCAATAATAATCAGGGATAGTGCGCTGTGCTCACCTGGGCCTGTCTGGGCTTAATAACAGCAGAGAGTTGCTCCCACTGAAGCGGAGGTCCAGCAGGCATAAAACCACAGTAACAGGTCTTTCCCTCATGGATGGAAACCTAGTGCAGGTGATCTGAACTGTCCTCCTCATAATGAGATTAAGGGACTAATTAGGATGACTGTGTGTTTTAGTGTGACTGTGTGCACTGAGGAATATATGCCCCCTATCGGACTAGCGGCGTGGCCCCTGAGAGAGCAGGCCACGCTGAGTCTGTCCCTCGTGTCCCTCCCTCCACTGCACTAAGAGCCTAATTAATATTTTTGCATCCGCTCTGCAGTACACTGGGTTGATTTATACTCTAGAAGTTACTGATCTGGACGGTGAAGGCAGGCAGATAAGCACAAAAAACAAATAATAATAATACTGAAGGTAGTTAAATTTAGCAGTGATTACTGAGAAAATCAGAATTACAGCGAATAAGATGCTAAAGCTTGTGAAAGTAGGGCATAACACAGGCTATTAGCTAACATAAATGATCTTTGCCAATAATTACAAAGGAAAGAATTCAGGACAGCATACTAGAAGAAGAAGAGCAGATTTTAAAATGACAGTCAGATCGTTCCCCTCCCCACAAACTACGTCTCCCTGCTTTCACTTCTGTCTTAACCTGTTAAAGTCACGCTTGTGTTTGATTGCCCCTGTGGTGGCACTCTGACCTGTTCATTTAAGATGATGTGCGACTCTCAGGTCTGTTCCAGCACTCATTTGTTCCTCAGCGGGGTCCCCACGGCCAGCCACTAAGAAGACCCCATACTGACCAAAGTGCCCTGGGAGCTCTAAACCCAGCTACTCACAACCAAGTAAAGAGACAGCTGAGTGTCATTGTTAATGTGGACACACAGCACCACAATGGCAAAATCAATGGAGCTATAGGGGACATCAATCTTGACAGCACAAGACCCTTGTGCTTGTCTCACCACTCCTGTAAATGTTTTAGAGAAAGAGGGAGGATGGCATAGAAAGAAAGAAAGAACGAAAGACAGACAGAAAGAAAGAACGAACGAATGAAAGCATGGGGGACTGACAGTGATCTTTATTGGCCTTTCCTCCATTCATCTCAAGGGGTTATGCTGTCCTTTGAAGATTGTGCATGTGACAGGCAGCCAAGTGGCCAGCAATCCTAATTCACCCAAAACAGGCAGGGGTTTTTAGGTAAAGCCTCAGAAGTGCTGCACAGCAGCTGCACACATTTGGCATCATTTTTGCATTTTCTCTGCCTCTGTTTTAACCATCCAAACCTCTCTCTTTGCACCAGGATGACAAATACTGAACAGCATCCCTCCTTTAAATAACAAAAAGGAACTTGCTTTGTTACGTGGTGACACGAGATGAGATGCACACCAAATAATAACAGTGAGGTTTTGTTGTTTCTGCCACTGACTTGAAGGATGCCTCTGCATCCCATTAACATATATGCAGAGAGACAGTGAGTACATAAAAGCCTCCAAATATGGGAGAGATCAAAGAGGACAGAATTAAGGCCAAATAATGAGGATCTTGGCAAGATCCCTGCACATTTATTGATTGTTTGGCAAGCTGAACAAGCTTCTGCTCCATTTTTCCTGTCTATACTATTTAGTCTTGTGATTCAAATGCACAAGATCAAGCAGTGTGGGTTTTAACTGGATCTTTGCAATAGCTACGGTTCCAGTACTGATTCTAATAACTATCTAAATTACAGTGTAATAATAATGTGTTCAGAACAGGAAACAGGGAAAGAGAGATGGGCAGAGCTCACCACATCAGTGAAACATTCTTTAATCAAAAAAAGCATATGCATGAGAGATTAATCCATAAATCCAGTATTTGAATTATTATCAGTAAAAAACAACAAAAAATTACAAATTGCTGCAAACCTAGTGACACGTAGTCAAGTCAAGATTACATCAAACTTCCTGTTTGATGTCACCCAGTCTTTTAAATCTACTCTCACATAATTTGGTTACGTTTTGTTCAAATTGCTCCCATACTGAATAGAAGTGCAACAACAAGAAGGAAAGGGAAGTGGGATAGGACAAAAGAAGAGTGTTATTATTATTGCATTTGGAGCAGTGGAACAGATGAGATCAGAGGGGAAGAAATGAAGAGAATTAGCCTAGATAAGGCAGATGAAAAAAAAGGATGTGAATAAATGATGAAGAAAAGAAGACAACTACCTCCACGGCTCTCGCTGTCAGCTGGTTTCACCTGGATGGGGCGAGTCATCTGGAAGAGAGAAAAGAAAGAGTGTCAGCGAGGTTAGAGGTGGCGACTTGGGCCGGCGTTGCTACAACAGAAGGCCACAAACCAGGGATGTCACGCTCCCATATGAATAGCTACTCTGCAATACTGGTCAAAGTGCCGTGGCTGCGGAGGCAACCTAAACACCATCATACAGCTGAGTCAACTTGATACTGTAGTGTTTCTGGAGCTGGCTACTTAGTGAAAACAAAACAATCTAAGCTCCCATTTACACACACACACACACACACACACACCCAATCCTATTTGGGATTTTTCATGGCGGCTGCATGGAGAAGTTGAAGGGCTGCATATGTGTGTCTAAGTGAGAGAGACCAAGGCAGTCCTAATAAAAGTGAATCCAGCCACAGGAGGAGAGATCAATGCAGGCCTATTGATCCAGGCCCTTGGGCTGTGGAGAGTGTCTGGCTGGGAAGGATTCTCTGGTTAGAAGGCTCACTCTAATCCACTGGACCCTGATAAGAATGGCATTGCCTGGATTAGATGCCTCTGTCATCACAGCCTTTGTGTCACGCTCTCCTCCTTCCCCAATCTTACCTCCTTCTTTTTTCATTATTGTTGTTCAAGCTGAACAGTTTTGCCCGACTTTGGCAGATTTGTTTGGAAGAAGGGTGAAAGATGTAACTATGATTCCCAAAATGTTCGTTACAGCAGCAGCTGTTTTTAAATTGAATATATGAGTCTTACATGCTGGTTATACACCCACCTGTGCATATGATATGTATATGTACGGCAGCAGAGCGTAAAGCTCATAAGATGATTTATCTGCATATGTCAAAATGCCAGCATCACACCCTACTTTGACTGAGGCAACAACTGTGAGAACAAAAAGACTGGATTAAAAAAATGAGACCACAAATAGCCCAAACATGTAACAAGATTACTGGAATATAAAAGCAACCTCTTGAACCATTTGTAGCTGCTTTTTAAGACCACTTGTCATTCTTGGTGTTGCAGTCAAATGACTAAGAAACCGCCATGCGCTGATATTTTTATAGCCAGATATGTATATTTTGAACCATCGTCCTGTCATGTATCTTTTTCCCCCCCGTTCAATTCCAGAACAGGGCTGAAAAGGTCAGATTTAAAGACAGGGCAGTCCAATAAAAGCATGACATGTTCAAGGAGAAACACCATAATGGGATTTTAAAATGTCTTAATAACATGCTGATATATGGGGCAGAGGCCCAGGCCCGATTCATTAAGTGCTAAACGTATCCATTTTCACCTTGAGGAACTGAGTAACCTTCCCTAGCTGAAATTATTCCATAAATTTACCCATCGTAAATAATAACTAGAACTAGCTAAGACTTTGTAGGAAAACAGAGAGGATGTTATCCTTGTGAAGGTTGTGGTTTCAGCTCCTCGTGTCTTGGGTGGCTCCTCTCCCTCTCCCTATCCATCTACAAGTGCTTTCTTTTCCTTGTATAACACGAGCAAAGTAGCACTACGGTATGCTAATGCCAAGCCACGGGGTGCACTGCTCCACAGCGTGTTCAGATAGATTACAGAGTCAACCGCAATACTATCGCACACGTTCAAAGCAACCTCCGAGACAGAAACACCTCTGAAACGGGGAAAGAAACAGCCGCAAGACAAATTCACAGATAACTTAACAACCCTCGGCTCCTTCGCAACAACACAGGAAATCTTTGAATTTGCCTTTGACGTGTCAAACGGACAAAAGACGCTTCGATCCTGCCAGTTGATTTTTGTTCAAATGCATGATGGAGGAGGCCAAATCCACGGCTGTGGCTCTACAATGCTATGATCTCAGCCATCTCTACAGGGTGCCTGTGTGTGGGAGGCAGTTCTCTAAAGCTAGTTACTGTTCAGCCTCCAACATGCCAGCTTAATGGTCTATTTATTTGCCCGAGAGCAATGCATTATGGTCCAGAACAGTCACAGCTGATGGCTCTCAGTTTGTTAAATTTCCCTTGAACACATAAAGAAAATCGTGTAATTCCAGCAGAAATTAAGTGCAAATTGTACACCCGTACTATTAGCCTGCTCACACATGCACAGACAAGGTAACTTAAGTTAAATTTATTAAGTACTGGTGTTGCCAAGGAAACCATTAATTAACTCGGCTACTTTAGGGCATCTTTTCTCACTATGCCCTTTAACAACTGGAGCTCGCAGATTATTGACATGCTAATAAAGAATGAAACAATAACTGATTCTTTTCTCTCTTTTCTATTAATAAATATTTGGGAATGATCAAGTGAGAGCCTCGAATGAAAATACCAGACAAAAAAAAATAGGTGAGATTTTGGAAAACGACAAGAAGAAATGGAGAAAGTCGTAAGAGAAGCACAGCGCCGAAGGGAGAAAGAGAGTGAAGGAAAAAGATGCCTGCAGCTCTTAGATAAGATTGCCTCTCTGCTGAGTGCCATTTCTGCTGCTCTGACTCCACTTTCCTGCCTTTCACTTTCAAACACACTGTGAAAAATCCCCAAAAAGACAAAACAAAGAGGTAAAAAAAAAGCACCTGCATTATACAAACACTGTATATTTACAGCACAAATTAACCACCTGCCTCCCTAGGCTACCCTCTGCTCAAATGTACTGTTTGCATATTTGTGGGACATCAATTATAATTGGCAAAACGATGAAAATGCATTTTGAATGTGAATAAATACTGGGAGAGAAACTCGCTATATCTATATGTCTGATATTGTGGAGCACAAATAATTTGTCTCTTGTATTCATTTTTTTTCTAAATTTGTTCATTATTATTTGCATCACCGGATCTACAAGGGGAACCAACCACATACTGCATTAATCAAGATTTTGATTTATTTAATTGGTTTTGTATCTCCCACAGAATCGTTGTTATACTAATTTCATCATTATGTAAAAATACATTTGCGGTAAAATAAAAGTTTGATGCATGTGCCTTCTGTCCTAAACATGTTTTTTAAACTGTGTGGAAGAAAAGATGGGGACTCTCTTCTTTCTTTACATTACTTATTCTGAATCTTAAAGGTTATTACAAGGAGATTGTGAAAGTAAACTGATCGTGTTTGACTGAAGCCAATAAATAAGCTTCAATCAGTTGCTTCACGATCTTCAAACTAGCTAACATTCTTTGAATTCCACCTCGAGCGAAAAGAGTTTCTGGTTTTCCCAGTAAGCGCCCTGGTCTTTCTCCATTTCCCATTCCACACACTGTGTTGCTCTAAGGGCTTTGACAAATCTATATGCTTTCATTGAACCGCCTCATTTGCCCAGTTAAGCCCGCAGTCAGTTGAATTAAAGCTTTTAACACTAGTATGTTGCTGTTTTATGAGAAGGGTCAGATGGAAACCCCGGGGCTTGCAGAACATAATGTAGTGTGCACTATGCCTGGAATATACACACTCAGCCAGCTGGTTTGTCTCTGTTCATTAGTCTACAAGACTGATGGTCAGCTATCTCTTTACATATACTGTTACAAAGTGATACACATATCCAAGTACCATATCACACTTTTTTAACCTGGTAAAATGGCACCTAACACAGGTGTGGTTTCTGTTTAAGCAATCCCTAACCACCTCTGGGATCGAGCCATTCGAGTGTCTGATTTTATATTTCACCACAAAAGTCAAAGGATGTGTAGTTGAGATTTTGTCAGCCAGGTGTGGTGGATTTCAAGTCTACTGCTGGCACTATCTGTGACAGGAGGAAGTTCATAACTAGAGTTTAGCAGGATTGAGCAGTACAAAGTCCCATTCTTTAAATGGTGAAACCCCAGAGACGGCCAGTGGAGAGACAATAACGCAAGACCTGGTGCGATTCCAAGTGCAAATTTTGAACTTTCATATTTATGAAAAGAGATACACGTAAAGATGAACAGTAAACAGAAATAAAACTGCAGTAAATCCCGTCTTGTTTTTTAAAAAGCCAATTCCTCAGTAGAAGCAGTCCTTTAGAAACAGTTATCCAACAGCTCTTACTTACAGGGCTGCAATAAAATAACTCTAACAGCCATATAATATGTGTGATGTCTTCTGGCTTTCGTTCCAGTTTAATATAGAGTAATGTTTGTTCTGGGATCATTAATACGCATTAGTGGGCCATCAGAGCTCATAGTGCTGCACTGCTCAGTAACAGGAGCATAAACAGCCCCCTTCCGACTGGGCCGTCTCAGCTGATATAATTAATATTTCCAATTATTGATCTGAGGGAGTGCTGAGTGGTGACTGTCCGGGGGCCCCGGCTCTAGCTAATAAATCTGTACTGTATACAGTAGGAAGGAGAGCGTAGAGAGGAAGAGAGCATGACAGCAGAGAGCCTTTGTGTAATGTTTTACACTTTAAAAGTGCTTCGTTGCAATCACAATAGTAATAAATTATGTGCATTTTTGTTTTGGTTAAGTTTTGTTTTTATGCTGTAGCATTCTTGGGGGAAGCACTTTGTCATGTTTATCTTGAAAGGTGTAATACAAATTCGATTTTACTTATTAAAAAAGTGAAAGCCCTGCTTCTTGTCACCAACCATTAGCACAAGTTCTTGATATATTCCCATTACCGTGGGCCTATAACACAATGTATGTGATTTCAAATACATTAGATGTTGGATGTTAGCAAGTATGGACCCAAATATAAAGTTCATGAGTGTAGCAAACAAAATGAATATTTGAATGAAAGATAAGAATCACTTATTAAGTCCAGGAACAAAACAATACAAAGACACCAGAGATAGCCACAGAAAGAACACAAGGGCAAAATGCCAGACCGCCAGCTGACAGAGACAACACTACCTACATACAAAAATGTGATTGGGTGCAGGCGAAAACAGCCAAACGCAGGGGAAACTCATTACCAAAATAAAACAGGAAATGAACTCAGTCATCAAGCATAGCAATCCGGTCGTTAAGTGATGACGCGACGAATCCTACTTCCTGGCCTAAAGTAGTCTGCGTTTAATATGGCTTTTGTGTTGTTAATATGTTTAATGTTTTGTATTTTCTTCTATTTAATCTCAAAAAGCTCCTAAAAACAGTCAGTGATCACTGTTGACCTCCCTCGGCTTTTATTACCGCTAATCATTTATTTAAGCTCAGTTTTTAAAACCTTAGGATGTAACTACAGCCCAGCCCATGCAGCAGTATATGAATGACTAACCTCGTATTGTGGATGGATTATCTCAGTTGTTCTCCTGGCTGAAGTTTGGTCCTTTTACAGCATTCTGCCATGCGATTACATTTGTTCCTGACCACCGAGAACACTTACGTTAACTTTTATCGAGTGGAAAAAAAGTTTGCTTGTTTATATTATGCTAACATAGCTGTGTCGCTAGCGGTCACGTAGCACATCATTATATACCAGCTAGCCAAACTTCAGTAACCCTACAAACGTCACTGCTGTTTGGCTTTCTGTCTTCATTTATGTTGGAAGTGATAACAGAGCTGTATGTTTTAATTTGTTTCCAAAACCCCGCAGTCAGGACATGCTATATTGTATTTAGATAGAAGCTAGCAAGCTAACTTCCTGCTAACTTCTAACTCCGTTAAATCTCATAAATTCTGTTTTCATGGATGCCTGGATGTTAAACTCAATTGTTACACCTGGTAGAGCAGAACGCTGATCATTTTATTAAAGATGAAAGACTTTAGACAGTTTTTCAACTCTCAGTAATGCCATAGTGATCGTTTGATATATGGATCTGCAGCGGAGTTTAGGCCCAGACACAGCTAGTGACGTCAGACTTAACGACCGGATTAAATAAAAACAGTTAAATAAACAGAATTTCATGCATGGGTTTATATTCATGTGCATTTAACTAATAACTACACTTTTGAATAAATGAGGTGTTGCTACCTACACTATACTCATCCTGTAGCCTATTGCTCGTGCGTGAATGCTCACATGTGTTTGAATGCATGAGGGAGAATGTTTGTGCAAATGATTTATAATTTAGCCATATGTGGAAATGTGCTGGCAGCAGCAGTGTGGTGGTCCTGATAAGAAGCATCAGTCAGTGCTGAGAAGATGGCAGCCACTATAAGCTTTGGGATTCCTATCAGAAGCAAAAGGATTTTAAGCTCGAGGCACTGACATGGACTGACAGACACCTGCAGACCTCAGCTAGTCGGTATCAGATTTGTAAGCAAGAAAAGTTCTACTCCATAAATCTACATTCACTTTGAATAGAAATAAGACACAGGCTTTATTATGATTTTCTTGCAGGATTTCATATGTGGAGGTGCACTCAAAGATAAACATGTATACTGCTGCTCAGAGTGCAATTTGTTTTTACTCTGTACTTATGCTGTATGATTAAGTGTTACTTTTTTACAAAGGCTGAACAACTTATATTGGAACTAAATTGTTAATATCCATCTGTTACACTGAATGCTTCTTCTTGTAATACACCAATTAGCAATGAAGCCACAGCTAACTCACGAACATGTGCAATCTGTAGTACCATAACCACTAGCACCACTACAACATCTCTGATTAAGACCATTAGACCTTCTGTTGTCTGATGCCATCCAAGTTCCTGTTTATTTCTTCCCCCAAAACACTAACTGCCTCCCAGAAACAGCCTGAAGTCCATCTACCGAATGCTTTCCAAAAGACTTTCCAACCCTCTCTATTATCATAGCTTTAGTAGCTGAAGTGGTTGGCCAGCTGTCTGCCTGCTACAGCCCTCATTACACAGACAACAGAACTCGGCTCTCATCAAGATTTCATGAAGGTGAATGTCACACATCAGAACTACCTCATTTGTGGCGCCCCATGACTCAGCAGACACGCATGGCGTGGATGTGTTGGTTCTGATCAGACTCTTTATTACTTCTGTAAAGAGTCTAATTAGCCCAAAATACCATATAAAAATCTCACCATCCACCTCTGAGTTTCCTTATTACTATTCAAACCCTCTGCACAAGCATGCTCGCTTTAGTTGATTATGGCTTCCTGCCTTGTGGAGTATAAGCTCTCTAACAGTATTTGTATGAGAGACTCTGAGTCCTACAAGACTTGTGCACTGGACTTGGGTATGTGGGTGATAGAAACAGTGTGCAATCATGAGGGGGAGTAGATAGGGGGATTGAGCTAATGCCTAAATCCTGTCCTACTGAGCCTGTAGCGGGGCGTCCAAGAGATAAAGAGAAACAGAAGGGGAGAAAAGTAAGAGACCCAGGGAGATGGAAAGACAGGGGGAGGAAAAGGATCTTAGAGAAGTGACAGAAAAGCAAAAACGAATGAAAAGATGAGTGAGAAGATGGAGAGATTGCGAGAGAAGAGTGGGGCGGGAGGGTGTTTAAAAACAGAAAAGAGAAACATTTTTTTCATGTCCCACCCCGCCTTCTCCTACACGTCCTGACTTATGAGCCACACTTTGGTTATCAGGGGAAGGGCATCAGTCCCAGACATCTTTGGCATGGCTGCTTTTCTAGCCCAGAGAGCTATTGACATGGTGTGTTACTGTAATGCGTGAAGCAGTGGGAGACTCATTGTAAATCTGTGTCAACAAATGCTGGAGCAGCAGCAAGCTCAATCTCTCCCTCTCTCGCTCGCTCGCTCTCTCTCTCTGCCTTGCTTTGCCTCTCTCTTGCATTTACCAACCTATCTAATGAATCTTATCTGCACAGCACACTGGAGGCTTAAGCTTTTGGTGGGCTCACATCTCTCCCACACACACAGACAGAATCCCTCTCTTTTTTATTCTGCTCGCTGTTTCATGTGGTTTACTCTCTTCAGTTCATTTTGAGGAACTGTCCTTAGAAAGATAAGATCGCGACGACAGACCCAACCCGGTGGCTTCAGAAGGGCGACATCATGCCAATCCCAGCATGCGCCACAGAAAGGGTCCGGAGTGAGAGGAAGTAGTGGAATGATGGAGGATATGTGCCGTGACAGAATTACAGATCTGGACTTGTGTGAGGCTTTAATGCTTAAAGGTGCCCTTATGCACCGATGCCATGTTTCCTATCTGGCCACAGCTTTGATATTTGCTTTGAAGATTACATCTTTCCTGACCATCAGTGAGTTACAGCTAAGGTAGTGATGTAGATAATCACATCCTGGATGCTCACATGGAAGCACACTACTACACATGCACTTCAATTTAGATCATATGGTGTTACATCCAGCAGAATTTTCATTAATAACAATAAAAAACAAAATAACTGTCTTGTTCATTCTTTCATTTAATTAGGTGTTATTGATTATTATGTTATTGATTTATTGATATGGAGAGACAGCAAAAACTACTTGAAGCAGCCCCGGTCATGTGTTGGATTTGCTGCCTTTACTTCTCCCTCAACCCTGTCCCTGCTTTCATAGCGTTTGGCATGTCTGTGCTATGTTTCAGGCAATGAAACAGACACTGAATATCTGCTCTTGAAGCCATGACTTTATTCTGAAAACATTTAGGTTTGTTAATGGAAGCCTAAATGTACCAAATATGTTATGGCATCTGTGTTCTGCAAATCTCGCAAATGCACCTATCCATCCAATTGCACGCACACACATGCACACATATGCACAGACACATCCTGAGCTGCATGTTTCCTGCATGTTTCCTTTACCCTCTGTGTTGAGCCCAGAATGCTCCTGCTGCTGTCACAGCAACTCCAGGATTGTGACAGATTACGGCCTGCTGCTCTGACCAATAGGTGCCAAAAAGTGTTGTCTGCCCACTGACTCATAATTCTTGGCATACCTATGCCGAGTTGACGTTTCTTTAATGGTCCCAAGACCTCCAGTAGGAATCTTGTCCTGAGCACTATGATTGCCTATTAGAAATTCACCAGCACCTGCATTTTTCCTCCACTCCCTATGCTACCCTTCACAGAAAAAGAGGGGAACAGCAGAAGGTGAAGCCAGAGGAGGATAGAGATAGATGGAAGGAGGGATTTAGACAGGGACAGCGCCAAGCATGTTGGCTTTGCTTTGGAGAAAGGTGTGAGAGGAGCCAGAAACAGTGAGACAGGCTAAAAAATAGAACCTGGAAATGAAACAGACCAATGAACGAACCTAATCTACAAATGAAGAGAGCTTAATAAGACTTTCTTTAACTGATTTTGTTTTCAGAAGAATCTTAGTACATCCTCCTTTAACTTTCACTGCACACATTCTTTCAGTATAAATGCCCTCCTGCCTGAATCCTGAGGGTTTCTCTGATGAACCATAGTAAGTCTCCTCTGGTCTTCTCTCAGTATGACACAATGGTTGTTAACGATAGAATGATCAACCATTTGCAGCTGAATAGGATTCTTATCAAGTTGGTAAAATCTCAACTGGGCACAGTTGCTTGGTACATGTGTATGTTTTTGTGTTAGTCCATCAAAGGCCGGATTGTGACAAGGAGCCAGAACTCGCAGGATCGACATAGATCCAGCCTGCTCTGTCCATCTGCTCCAAGCTTCATTCCCAGCATATCAATACCCCGTGTTTCACACACACGCATGCACACACACAGCACTCTGTCACCTGCGACTTCTCCTGGTCCCATCACTCTCCCACCACTCCAGCCCTTGGCTGCAAAGCCTGCTTATGTTTCATCCTGACACTAAGAGAAAATCCTTGCTTGTCTATAAGCGCATTCAGCACCACACAAAGGGAACGGGCCTGTCTTCTAGCCTCTCTCGCCTCCTCCTCCTTTCCCTCCTCCCCTCAAGTCTGAGGCTACAACACGGTGAAATTGTTTGCTAAATAAACACAAAGACCCCTCTCACTGTGTCAGCTTCAACCTTGAACTGCACAGAACCCGGGGGCCAGACAAGCAGCACACTGGCCTGACCTCTCGCCATTTCTCCAAATCTGCAGCAAACACACTCTGACGAAGTGAGAACAAGAAGCACTGGAGCGGAAAACACATTGGAAGTGTCTTTGCCAACTCCCACTCCTCACTGCCTCCTAAGGCCTTGTGTGGCTTATTTCAATGGTAAGGTTTGAAGTGGGTGAGTAAATGGAGTTTGGGGCAGTGTTCAGCATGTGCGCCTGCGTCTAAATTCTGTCAAAATTTTGGACGCTGCGGGAATAAAAGAAATTTTGTCATTTTCTGTACACAGTTTAGAAAGAGGCATAGATTCAGGTTTAAAGACAAGGAGGTGCTGCAGGGAAAAGTTGCACTGCAGAGTGAGCTGTGGCTTGGAACCAAGGATGAGGGATTTGTGTTTTCCAACACATAGACGAATATGTTCTTTGAGGCTATGGGTAGTTATCACAACAGCTAAAGAACTAAATTACAAAAAAGTGTCGAGGGCTCCAAGTGTTTTTTGTCCAGACTGGCCCAGTGCATTACATTCATTCTTTGGGTATTGCTTTTGTTCTTTCGTTTCCTTAAACTGCACTGAAACCCAGTGAAAGACCTATGAAACAAAGCACACGTCTGTGTATTGCACATTATTTCAGAATATCATTAACCCCAATCTCCAATGCAAACAACTGTGAAGGATTTGCCCCAGAATCACAAGAACTGTAAATTCTGCCAAAGATTCGAGCTAAACTGACACAGATATTTAGGGTTTTCTTTCTAGCCACGAGTACACCTTCCAAACAGCTAGATGCTGCCTGAGGTGTGACACCTAGACAATTCCTCCTTTGGTGGAGAGTCACCAAAAATCTCCCTTTCTTTTCTCCTTCCCCTGGTCTGCCCCTCTACTCTGTGCTGCCCTGTGTGGGGGAGTCTTCCCTGCAGGTTCGCTGCTGTGTCCCTGTCCCTAGTTCTCTGGGGTGGGTGCAACTTAATCTTCCAGGGTTGGTGCGGGTGCTAGGGGTAGGAATTGCTGTGTGAATGGTTGTCCTGTGCCACTGGGGGTATGCATCTAGGTTGTGCTGGCTGGTGTCCTTTTTGGATAATGCTAAAAATAATGCAGAGTGTCTAACTGGCCATTAAATGACCAGGGTAAATAAGAAAACAAAAATAAGAAAACAGAAAAGAAAAGCATATGTTAGCTTTGATAATATTTCATGGTAGAGACAGTTCTCTTTCACATCTACAGAGGTGTGAGGGAATTAAGCTTCAGCAAGAGATTCAGTTGTCCAGTTACGATGCCTTACCTTGAGCATCGAAATGCTACGCATCTTCCCCCCTGCCATCCCCACCGCTAACCTCATAACGTATCCTCCTCCATTTTTACAGCAGCATCTACAGACCATGACTTCACTTGCTTCTCATGCCTCCCTCTGCCCAGGGATTTTTGTATGCGTGCATGTATTCATGAGCAGGTATTAAATTTGAATATGTTTTTTTTTACAGTCAACAGTCACTGATATACAGCTCTTGCAGGCCAAGAGGAGGGAGAGGTGCGGAGAGAGAGGGCAAGGGAGAAAGGGAGACATTCAGTGCACTCTGCATGAACTTGAGAAAAAGAACAGAAGCCTCCTACGCTTTTCTTCCTTGTTGGTTTAATGTTCATCAATTACTATATTGTTCACTGGTGTTGTGTTTATCTGCACGCATCTGTCTAAAAAAAATTAGACACTTAAATATTTACCACTGTTCAGTATCTAATGCTTAAATCATAAAAAAAACAACTTTAGATTTGAGCCGCATTCTCTTTTCTTCTCTCACCTTCCTGCTCTTGTAACATGGATGATGTGTCGAGCCATTAGGTCAGCATTGTTTTTCTCACTTCTTTCTTTTTTAATGGCAGTCCTGTGAGCACTACGACTAGTTCACATGCCGCTTTGCATTTGTTCTTGAGTGTTAATACCAAGGGACAATGTCACTCAGAGAGCGATCCAAAAGCACTTAAGGATGTAACCTACATACACTCAAGCATGGACAGAAAAATGAATGCAAAGATACTCACAAGTGAACCTAAAGCACAGGCACACACACGTCGGGTATTCATATCTTGTGGGGACATCCAATTGACATAATGCTTTCCCTAGCCACTTACCCTAACCATAAACATAAAAATGAATGCCTAACCCTTACCCTAAACCTAACCATAACCCAATTGTAACCCAGACAGAAAAAACACATTTTGAGTCTCAAAAATGACTTCAAACTTGTGGGGATTTTGGTCCCCATAAGTACAGTAAATGTCCAATTTCTGGTCCCACAAAGATATGAAAACACGCTCTCTCACACACACACACAAACACATCAAGACGAGGGTTGGAGCGTGGGCTCGTAACTCATGGCAGTGGTGGAGTTGGGTGGGGCGGAGGTCCACAGAGGCGACACTTTATTTGCTCTCATAGCACCCACAGTCCTCAGCCAATATGGTTTACAGTGCGTATTCCAAAGTAACGAGGACAGAGAAAAAAAGAAAGCAATAGGAGAGAGGAGAGTGCACAGAAAATGGAAAGGGCCAAAGAAGTGATTTTACCTCATAGTTCATCTTCATCTGGGCGCCCCATCCCAACCCCCAGTTCATGAAATAAGTCCTGCTGAAAATCAATGGCAGTCCGAGGCGTGTAAAGGTCAGCCATTCAGCAGCACTGGCCTTGGTGGACCAGTCAAGCCCAGGCTTGTACTGTGAAGCTCAGCTAAGTAGAATTAATGGGGGGATCGATTATTCTGCGCACAACTTAAATTGAACTAAGCAGAGAATCATTTTAAGGCAGGAACTGTACCATGACGTAGAATGAGATGCATTTGCCACATAGCCGACCCCAGAACTCTTTTTGCAAGCACAAAGTAAACGGGTGGAATAAAAAAAGATTTTTAAATAAAGGAGTCTCTTTCCACTTCTGTTCCCTTCGTTTTGAGTCTCTCTTGATAATACCCTAGCACCACCTGGGACCCGACTCATAGATTTGATACATAGAAACACTTTCCTCTTTTCTCTTTCTTGTTCTTCTTCCCCCCTCCCTCCCTTTTCCACTTTTTATTTTATTTTATTTTTTTATTTCATGTCACCTTTGGCACCTCATTCTTCTTGTATTTTTCCCTTGTTTAAAACAAAATCAATATGGAACCGGAGGAGACAAATCAACGTATGGTGGCACCGCAGGGGGAGGCCGGGCAGGCTCCCACCTCTCCGGTCACATGTTCTGTGCTCACTTGCTTGTTCCATGGTACGGGGGGGAGGGGAGGCATAAGTGAAAGAAGGAAGGGTGGATGAGTGGAAGTAAAGACGTAAGATTTGACTTATGGAAGGATAAAATGATAAGAGACCAAAGGGCTGGAGAGGGATGAAAGGAAACTGGTGAGGGATGAAACAATGTTCCAATGGGAGGGCATATGGAAGGAGAAATGAATGGAGAGAGAGTGAAATGAAAGAAAGAGAGGAGAGGAGTGGGCGGCAGTGGCGGTGGTGTCGGTGGGGGTGCATATCATGGAAAATTCTGCTCCAGTGACTGGAGTGCAGAATGGGAGCCCTCATCTATAATGTATATCATGGATCCGTGAGAGATTTTCATACATATAAAATGGAGCAGCACCAGGAAGTGTCTCGCTGCCACAGCACACACGAGCATCGCCCGTGGGGGCAATTTCAATATTCTGTTCTGTTTGTACTTTCACACTGTTAATTCACATACACCCCTGTGTTCCTCAGTGTTGCTTCATATTGTGTGAGTCAAAAAGGATTAAAAGACTCTATGACTATATGTAAATACATTTTATTCAAGATTATTCAAACACCTCCTCTCCGGCATATTAAACCTCCATCTACACTTAAAGAGAACATGCTCAATCCTACCACGCTAAAGCAGCGGTTTAGAAAAGTTACGAGCAGAAGTTTATGAACCATCATGACACGGTATGGCGCTTATACGTTGTTCATCAGCTACGTCTCTCCCTCTTGTCTTGCTTTTCTTTTTAAACAGCTTGGACAGTAAACATATCATCATGTGGGAAACTGGAAAAATGAAATAAATAAACATGACAAGTGGCCACTTAGCCACAGCCTCCCTCATTGAAACCTGATGAGGGCCGTGTCTAGGCTAACTTCAACAAACGCTAAGTGACATGCTTAAGTGGGTTCAGGTTGCGCATCCGGGGTAATTCAGTAAAAATACAAATGAGGCTGGCTGGGAAAGCAGATCACTATGCACTCATTCAAAACAGAAGGCTAGAGAGAGCAAAGGAAAGAGAAAAGACTTTCATTTCTTCGTCCGTCCTTCAGAAGGTTTGCTTGGCCTCACATCTACCCCCCCGCCCTGCCGAACACACACATACACTGCCCAGCCATAAACAGCGTTATATAGACCTGGTGATTTCCCTCATTGGGAATCGATAACAAATAACCTCACTTTTCACTGGCCATTATGGTCCGTGTCGACCATACCAAGTGGTCTTTATCTGCACACCGATGTCACGCCTGACCTTGAGCTCTCTGCTCCTCTCTCCCTCCGCTCCCCAGGTAGATTTCAAGCAGAGGGTTCAGTCCTGGGTTTTGGAAAGGTTCAAATTGAGCCCTATGGGAGTGGGGAGCGGAGAGCAGCCATCTCCCATGACAGATCAATGGTAGGTCTTACCACAGGGCAGGGGGCCAGCACCTTGCACAACCTGCTAATAGAATCCCAATGTCATTGCTGACACTACATCGCCAGGGCTGCTGGAGGTTAGCCTGCAGGACAGTAGGACAGCCATGGTTTAAAAAGCCTTCAAGGTCTCCATGTTTTACATTCTTCTGCTACCAGTGTGTGTCTGTGTGTTTGTGTGTGTCTACTAATAAATGCATGAGAACAATGAAAGAACAAAAGTCGGAATATAATGTGTTTACAAGCAGAGTGGTGCATCTTAGTTTTAAAGTACAGATCGTTATGGAGTGTTGCTACACACCTTCCTTTAACTTCCTTAATCTTCCTCCAAACTGTTTGGTTCCTTGCAGTCTTTGTGTCACTTTAAAACTGTACTCATGCTTTTGCATTTTGTAAATTATCTTCTTCTCACTCGCAGTTCAAAGATCGATCCAACTTAAGGTCTTCTTTAACACCATAGACATCCATCCACATCGTACAGTAGCAAAACCATTGATTCGTAGGAGAAACATTTTCATTTATGAATATGTATAAACACCTGTATGCCTACATATTCACACTCGCGCCATGAGTTCAGAGGAAGACTTGGTTACCAGAGCAAGCATGTCTGAGAGGATCTTAAGAGCTTCAGATGAAGAAAGGAATTCAATCTTAAACCCACGCCCACTTTCACTCCATCAATGCTTACACGTCATCTTGAGGACACATTTTTCAGAAACCTACCACTGGCGCTGAAGCTTGATTTTTGTCGTGTGGCTATCCATTATGGATCCTGGCCAAGAGTGTGACTGGCATTACTGTCAGGATTAAATATGAAGATGTTTAAACAGTGTCAACAGTTGAGATTTAGTTCATTTTCTACACTAACTTTAATTACTCATTGGCCCATCAAGGCTCATCCTCTTCCTCTTGTCACTGTGAGTCATGACATTTATATAGCATGTCAGCCCCTGGGGGTCGACTGGAGATCCTCAGAAAACAGCTACTGTACGTTAATTAATTACCATCGACTCCAAGAATCATCTTTTTAAGTGGCCGCATCCATTACGCTTACCATCAATTTTTCAGTGACTTTACTGAGACCCATATGCCGCTACAGAATATTTTACAAGTTGCTAATGTTTACATGGTAAAGGACAAAGGCAGATGGACAGTTAAGATATCTAAACACATCAACGCAGCCACTGAAGTAGTGAATGGCTCAGCCTGGCCAGATACTGAGCTTTTGAGCCTCATACCCATAAAAAGGAAAACAAAATCCTGATTAAACTGCTGTTTGAACTGAGTAGCATAAGTCCCACGCAGGCAGTTTAGAAAACACCATCAGTAACGCCGTCCCTATTTCAGGTCACAAGATCTCCTCATTAATGTATGTTTCCATCTTAAAGTAATTCTTAGTAAGCTATGAGAAAGACTTGAGTTTAATCTGCCGGGATTACTGACAAGAAGCGCTGGGAAGAACCAAAAATGCAGCAAACTTAGAAGACGTGTGCCACATAAGGTCAGCAGATGTTCCCTAACCTATTATAATAGAAAAACATTCACTTAACACAAATTTAGCTTTGTCTGTCAACTCGTTCAGCGAAAGTAAATTGTATTTTTTAATTGGATGCAGCCCTGTAAAATCACCTATCTACACTCGCGTAGCAAGTGAATGAGCTCCACAGTGGAGTGATCTCATGCAGAATAATATCCATCTCAACAAGTGAATCTAGATAGGTATGGTTGGCTGGCTCATTTTAGTCTTCAATGATGTAAACAAATTCGAACATAAACTGAGGCGCACACACACGCATGCATTCGCAAACCAACACACTGACACTTATTTCCGGACCAGGCAAGCAGAGAGGAGTTGCGTGCGCTTCTCCCTGCATTAATTCTGTTAATGATCAGAGAGGGTCAGCCTGCCTGTGATCCCTGTCCTACCATTAAACAAATAAAAACAACACTGATTACCAGGATGTTCACTGGATGCATCAATCTTGGGTAATTAGAGAGTGGTGTTTTGACTCCCTTCCCTTTTCTTTTCCTCCTTTTTTCCCTTTCCCTTGCTTATACCAAAGTCAGGCAGAAGCGGCAGACTCCTTTTAATGAACTAATAAGGTTGCGTGCTTGGTTAGCCAAGAATGAGACAGGAAAGAGACAAATAAGTTGGAGGAGAGGCTGCTTTACCAGTTAAATAATGCCGCTACAAGTACTAGCTTTTCCTGCCTTCCTACAGCAAGGTTCATCACTCTCGTTTTCAGAGTAGAAGAAAATAGCACTGTCCTATGTGTGGAGATAGCCAGAGTGTATGTGTGTGAGTGGGTTGCAGCCCGGGAAAGGACACAGCTGTCACATTAAGATCATCCAGGCCTCTAGCATTAATCTGTCTTGTAAAACCTTGAGACTGTGGTACTTTGAGCGAATGTGTGCATGTGTGTGTGCGTGCCTGCGTGCGTGTTTGAACATTTGCGTCGTTTCATGTGTAAGGAAGGAGCGAGATAGAGATGCTAATAGGGCATATGGTTCAGGATTCAAATCCAGATGCTCACGCAAACTAATGACATACGAATGTAATACGGGAAGAGAAAATGATTGAGCGAGAGAAGCAAAATGTGGGAGGATGAAAGACACACTGAAAACTGGGCTTGAAATAGGAATTGTAATTGAAAATAAAGGAAATAATGAATACCTAAGAGATTTTTGCCAGTAAAAATAATAAAAGTGTGTGACAGATGAACACACAGGATGCTACATCCCGCATAAATTTGTGCTCGATGAGCTGAGTTGTCGCTTATATAGTGTTGTACTGTACTGCGCTATGCTGAGCTCTGTTATTCCTGCACTGTGATGTGCAAACTTTGCTGTTTGTGTGCAATGCTAACCTGACTATGTTGTTTTCTGCGCTATGCTGTTCAATGCTGTGGCATGCTGTGATACGCTGGCTATGTTGTTTCTTTGCTGTGCTGTCCTGGGTGGTGACAGCCTCAGCCACTGACAGGTCCTTTAAATTCACCAGTGCCAATTAGAGTCACTCCAGACCTGGTGGTGGGTACATGCGGGAGAAGAGAGCAGTGAAAAAAGTGACTGGGACGCGATGGTTACAGGCCTGACGGGGCTGATGTAGAGATGGAAATGTGGTAATTTGGAGTAATTCGGCAACTCGCTGGCGCTTGCCTTGCCTGCCCGTCTGTCTGTCCACTGAAATAAATGGGGTCAGCAGCGTGTGATCGGCAACTTTCATTTATATGTAAATGACCCCATCGTTGCAGCAGCAGCAGCTGCTGTGGAAGCTGCTGCTAAGTCTGTACACACAGTCAAATGCTGGACGAGAGTTAGAAAGCGTGCCAGCCTGGCTGACTCCTGTCTCTGCTTCTCTATTCCTCTGTCTCTGTGTTTGCGCCAGATTTTCTCTCTCTTTATTTATCTCATTTTGTTTCTGGTTTTTTTTTGCATACAATAAAGTAACAATAATTAAGACATACCCTCAGAATGCTCCTTAACTGTATTTCTCTCCTGATAAACTTTTTACATTTATTTGGTCATTAAATATTTCAAAGCTCTAACTGTATGCCTTTATATGATCAGGGCTTTTTAAACCCAAGAAGTAGGTTCAATCAAATATATAAGTCATAAAATGGTGTGCTTCATGTAAAAAAACAAAACAAAAACAAATTATAGGGTCACAAAATACACGCCCAATAAATGAACAGCGATTTTATTTCAACATCTCTGTGCTTCTAACGATATTTTAATTATTTGTAAATTCACCTCAGGTCACCCGAGCTTAAAGTCATATGAAACAAAATGAAAAAATAATTTGCAGTTAATTTGAAAAATTTTTTTTCGAAAGCTGCAACAAGCAAATATTTGCAATTTTGTTTCCAATCTGTTATCAAAGACATACGTCTTTACTTGTTTTCAAGTGAACTTTCATTATTATAACTATAATTATTATTTTGTACACTGTAATCATAAAGCAAATACAAGTACAAGCAAGTCATCACCTACTAGCTACACCTTGCACACACCATTCCTGAGATACTGCAATAGTAAGAAATAGTGTAGCAAAAAGCAACACTAAAAACAGTGGTGCAGATCAGATAGTGTATTGTAGGGCCTGGAGGTGTGTTCGCTTCATTACCTAGCTAGCCATTGTGCTGATGCAGAACCGGGGTCCTGTAAATTCCTGCCTGCTTGTGACACCATAGATAATTACACTTCCATAAATAATGGAGTGTGCCTTTCCCACTTCCTATAGAACTCTCCTAATGAGATTAATATACAGGGAGCAGCTGAAAACACTTGATAGGTAAATCTTTTTTTCTTCTTCATTGTAGTTTAAGAAATCCAACCCCCCCAAAAAAAGTTCTGAACAGCTGCTGACTATGTGTTGTCAACTCCAAAACCAATTTCCATGCAATTTTGTCTACTGCAAATTAGATTACATGAAAATACCACAAAGAGGACAACCCATGCTCATTTATAATTCAGATTAAAAGCTCGATTTAAGTAAATATGGTCACCAATAAGGTTACAGTTTAAGCAGCTAAAACACAAGGTTATAGTAGGCCACCTACTACAGTTTCATAATCATTCTTGTCTTAAAAGCTCATTCCCCTTATAGGTTTACCTATTCTTAAAGATAATTGGCTAAATGCTGACAGCGCAGCATCAAGCGTGGGGTTTCTTCAGTGCAGCTACAACGATGTTCAATGAGAGAAAAGTTTTCAGCTTTCATCAGTGGGTATGCACAGGTTTGAGTGTCAGTCCCTCAGAATAAAAGCACAAAGGATATTTTCCCAGGCTCAGTCTTTTGCACTGATACTCAGAAATAATAGAGAGAGAGGCAGTACACTTTGAATCAGCGGGTTTCTTTTTCTTACTTTTTCCACTGGCACTAACAGACTGGTGCGATTGCTTTTTTCGTCTGCATGAAAAAAAAAAGGAGCTATGTTTCTTTTAAGTGTCTCATAAACAACAAACAACCCCCAACTCCCTTCATCAAATCTTAAAAAAAATGTTTATTCTTCCTCTAACTGACAGTCCTGAACATGTTAAAGAGAGCTTTTATGTACATCGCTGCACTGCATTTACTTTGCAATGACTGTGTATCATGTTTATTGGCCATAACTAATTCATGAAAGCGATGCCTTTGATGATGCACTGATTTCATTATCAAAATCAGTATCTTTAAGCTATCTTTCATCTAGAGCATCGCTCTTATATATGCTTAATCTTAAAAGCTCAAATGTGTGAGAACGTCTAATTTGGTTTTCTGGACCCAACTGTTTTGGATTAAAGCTGAGTAAATAATTTATGTGTTCAAATAATTCCATCTGCTATACATATGGAGGATGGCAACAATTTATATGCAAATCTCACATACTGTATTTGTTGTGAAAATGAAATACCGTTTTAATAAACTTGTTTCTTTTGCTTGCTGTCCCTTTCAAGGTAGGGATCTTAACATGCCCTAAAGTTTGTTCAAAGTAGAGGATAATCCCACAGGACAAGTTTCAAAGGAACATTTTAAAACTTTGTGTTAGTGTGTCATCAATAATGGACCTGCACAAGTTTCAAGGCTTACTATTGAAAAAAATGTATCATTTTTGTGATTCAAACCCCAAAATACCATTCTGTAGTTACTGAAAATATCTGAAAATGCACACAAAGACACAAAAATATTCATTGAAACATTAGTCATTTGAAAAATAAAGTACGAAAGAGTTTTGTAACAGGATGTACTAAAAACAAATAATCATCTGGTCCTTGGGAGCAGTGTTGGTCAAGTTACTTGAAAAAAGTAATCAGTTACTAATTACTGATTACTTCCCCAAAAAAGTAATCCCGTTACTTTACTGATTACTTATTTTCAAAAGTAATTAATTACTTAGTTACTTTTTAAAAACACGATTTTCAAACTAAGGTCAGTACTTCCACGCTTTAAACGCTGCATGCTCATACTCTCTCCCGCACTCGATATATGATCCATTGTTGATCTGCACACAGCTGTTGTCAGGAATGTCGCACTTGCTTACGTCACTGTCATGAGACATTCTCGCAAAAGAATCACGGTTTTAGTAACGCAGTAACGCAGCGTTCCTACGTGAAAGTAACGGTAATCTAATTACCGTTTTTTCAAAAGTAATCCAAAAGTAATCCCTTACTTTACTCGTTACTTGAAAAAGTAATCGGAATACAGTAACGCGTTACAAGTAACGCATTACTGCCCATCTCTGCTTGGGAGGTTTTAAAATCCAGAAAATATCAGTGGTCAAACATGGTGGTGGAGGCATGACGGTGTGGGTTTGTTTTGCAGCCAAAGAACCTGAACACGTTGCAGTTTTTGAGTCGACCATGAACTCCTCTGTATACCAAAGTATTCTAGAATTAAATGTACTACAAGGCCATTTGTCCAACAGCTAAAGCTGAATGGTTGTCTGTCTGTGTTAGGCCTGCGTCAGGCTGGCGACCTGTCCAGGGTGTACTCTGCCTCTTGCCCTATGAGGCCTGGGATAGGCTCCAGTCCCCCTGCTGTTCATATGAGGTCGATGCTAATATGTAAAACCTTAAAATTAAAAATGAGTGCGCTTGCTTTTCAACATGACTGTAAACACAAAACACTGCATTACCATTCTCATAGTTTCCTCACAGATATATTTGCTCTGCTCTCCAATCTCCTCCTAACTGCCAAGCCAATAAAATCACATCACACTGGAACAGTGGCTAATAAATTTGATTTGTTTGGGTACACATACACATCCATACAAGCTGTTAGCAGTGAAAATGTTCAATTCTGTGGGTATTTTAAAAATGCATACTGCCAAGGTCCATGGTGCAATTAACACCAGCTAAAACCAATAAATATGCACGTGCATTTGTGTTCTTAAATTGGACTATTGATGAAGCAACCGTGCTTGAAGGGCATCCAAGAAGTCCAAAAGTAAAGAACTGCTTAATTACATCAATGTTTAAATCCAAGAAATGGTCTGTATAACATTATGTAGTCCACATTAAATTGGTCATTGGCCAAGTCCAACTCTTTTCAAACAAACTGACATCTAATTATAGTGAAATATGTGAAACTGGAGAGTTGAAATAGGATGAAAGGCTAAAACGAACCTACATCAACAAACATGGAGTCAAAGACCAATGTTTGTCATGATGCTTTCCTGACGGGAATCGTGTTAGCATGAACTATTCTACATTTTCACTTTTAAAAGGTAATGCTGATGTGGACACTTTTGTGTGTTAACGTGCACATTTCCATGTAAACTGAATATAGCACACTGTTGTGCACTCGACATACTCCACAATGACACCACGCTGTAGAACTATTAACACAGTAAATCGCGTGCGCTTTAAAGAGGATGGGGAATGAGTGAGGCAGGTGATAAGAGAGTGCGGGGAATAGGCTGCTTCCTTTAAACGCAAACCCACAGCTCCCCACTATCCCATCACAGGCTTGGGTTTTATTGAGGGAAAAAATAGTTCCACCGACTGCCTGAATGCTCAACCACAATGTCTGGCTGTGGAGGAGAAATAAAGAGAGAGCTTAATTAAAATTTCAGAGGTACCAGCTGGGTGTCTGATCCCACCCATCCCCTTCCCCCCACCATCCACCAGTGTCCTTGTATCTGAATTGAGACACACTCACCTTGATTTCTTCATTTATTAACCTTGACAGAAGTAAATAAGCATCGCAACTCACAGTGCCACAAAGCTCGAAATTTGGGGAGCATAAAAACAAATGTGAAGCTTTACACTCGTGTATGTACGTCCACATTGGTATGCACGTGCGAGTTCGGCAAACCATATTTTGACACACACAAATGCTTGCAAGTATGTCCACAGACACATACATTAGATACTATAATGTACCTGTTCGCACATGCACACACACACATATACACACACAGACCCTCTGGGCCCAGACAAGGCCGCTCTTTAATGAACAGCTAATGGGCAAAGAAAGATACAACAAAGCCGTCTAGCAGGACTGTTTGTAGTTAAGTGATCAAATACACTCAGAAATGATATCCTTAGCATGAATAGCTATAACGTTACACGTAGAAGAATATGAAATCAGGTTCATTTTCACCAAATTGAAACATCATTCTCTCACCAGTGACAAGATGATCAATTGGAAAGCTTATTTTTTGTCATTTATCCACTATGAAATGTGCAGGTAAAATAAGACTTTCTTTAGCATCACTTAGCATTTTTAATTTTGTTTTGTGCTCAACTGATATTTCAGAGTTTCTCTGTCTATATGTGGAAAAAGAGTTTAATTTCATCATTGGGAGTTCATGCATTTTCTCTTTTTCAAAGCATTTATTCAGAAAGGAGTATAATATGCATCTATATGTTCATGCATCTGTGTGGATATATGTCTATGGTGTTCCCCTGAGAGTTGCTAAATTGAGGGCCGCATCTCCGTGTGGCCTGCCGGATGGCGACCTTGCAGCCCTGTCTCTGTGTGCTTTGTGACTGCGTAATGAAGACTTCAGGGCCAGACAAACAAATTGTAATAAAGTGCCGTGCTGTGACTGAAAAGTAGGTGTTCTGACACACATGCCAATTACAGGAAAACACATAATAAATACACTCAGTGCGCACACACACACACACACACACACACACACACACACACACACACACACACACACACACACACACACACACAGATGCATTTTGTATATTCATTGAATATTAGACTTTGCATTGATTATCATCAATGGGGGGCAGTACCTGTGGACTGGCAGACCGGGGTGGTGGTCCCCATCTTTAAGAAGGGGGACCGGCGGGTGTGTTCCAACTACAGGGGGATCACACTCCTCAGCCTCCCTGGGAAAGTCTATGCCAGGGTGCTGGAAAGGAGAGTTCGTCCGCTAGTCGAACCTCGGATACAGGAGGAACAATGCGGTTTTCGTCCTGGTCGCGGAACACTGGACCAGCTCTTTATCCTCTCGAGGATACTTGAGGGTGCATGGGAGTTTGCCCAACCAGTCTAAATGTGTTTTGTGGACTTGGAGAAGGCATTCGACCGTGTCCCTCGGGGTGTCCTGTGGGAGGTGTTGCGGGAGTATGGGGTGTCTGGCCCATTGCTACGGGCCATTCGATCCCTATACAAGAGCTTGGTTCGCATTGCCGGCAATAAGTCGAACTCGTTCCCGGTGGGTGATGGGCTCCACCAGGGCTGCCCTTTGTCTCCGGTTCTGTTCATAATTTTTATGGACAGGATTTCTAGGCGCAGCCAAGTGGCGGAGGGCTTTCGCTTTGGTGGCATCAGAATCTCATCTCTGATTTTTGCAGATGATGTGGTTCTGTTGGCTTCATCGGGTGAGGGCCTCCAGCTCGCACTGGAACGGTTCGCAGCCGAGTGTGAAGCAGCGGGAATGAGGATCAGCACCTCCAAATCTGAGGCCATGGTTCTCAGCCGGAAAGGGTGGAGTGCCCACTCCGCGTCGGGGATGAGTTCCTGCCCCAAGTGGAGGAGTTCAAGTATCTCGGGGTCTTGTTCGCGAGTGATGGGAGAAGGGAGCCGGAGATCGACAGACGGATTGGGGCTGCAGCTGCAGTAATGCGGACGCTGAACCGGTCCGTCGTGGTGAAGAGGGAGCTGAGTGTAAAAGCGAAGCTCTCAATTTACCGGTCGATCTACGTCCCTACCCTCACCTATGGCCACGAGCTGTGGGTAGTGACCGAAAGAACGAGATCGCGGATACAAGCGGCAGAAATGAGCTTCCTCCGAAGGGTGGCTGGCCTCTCCCTTAGAGATAGGGTGAGAAGTTCGGCCATCCGGGAGGGGCTCAGAGTAGAGCAGCTGCTGCTCCACATCGAAAGGAGCCAGCTGAGGTGGTTCGGGCATCTGACAAGGATGCCCCCTGGGCGCCTCCTGGGTGAGGTGTTCCAGGCATGTCCCACCGGGAGGAGGCCCCGGGGCAGACCCAGGACACGCTGGAGAGATTATATCTCTCGGCTGGCCTGGGAACGTCTTGGTATTCCCCTGGATAAGCTGGAGGAGGTGGCTGGGGAGAGGGAGGTCTGGGCCTCTTTGCTTAGGCTGCTGCCCCCGCGACCCGGCCCCGGATAAAGCGGATGAAGATGGATGGATGGATGGATTGATTATCATCACATTGGAAATGACTGCATCCATAAAAATACAAATTAATAAATTTAAAACAGAAACAGCTTCCCTGTTGGCTATTTTTGTAATCTGCAGATTCCCCAAAGTAGCTACTCTTTGCTTTGTTGACAGTGATGCAAACCCTTCTCTCCATAAGCTTCATGATGTTGTCACCTGAAATGGTTTCACTTCACAGGTGTGTCTCATCAGGTTCATTCGTGGAATTTCTTCCCTTCTTAATGGGGTTGGGACCATCAATTGTGTTGTGCAGAAGTCAGGTTGGTACACAGCTAAAAACCCTATTTGACAGCTGTTAGAATTCAAATTACGGCAAGAACCAATCAGCAAAGTAAAGAGAAACAGCAATCCATCATTACTTTAAGAACTGAAGGTCAGTCTGGAAAATTGCTAAAACTTTAATGGTCTCCCCAAGAGCAGTCGCAAAAACCATCAAGCGCTACGACGAAACTGGCTCACGTGAAGACCGCCCCAGGAAAGGAAGACCAAGAGTCACCTCTGCTGCTGAGGATAAAGTCCTCCGAGTCACCAGCCTCAGAAATCGCAAGTTAACAGCACCTCAGATTAGAGCCCAGATAAATGCCGCACAGAGATCCAGTAGCAGACACATCTCTACATCAACTCCTCAGTGAAGACTGTGTGAATCAGGCCTTTGTGGTCAAATGGCTGCTATATAACCACAACTAAGGAAAAGCAACAAGCAGAGGAGATTTGTTTGGGCCAAGAAACACAAGGAGTGGACATTAGACCAGTGGAAATCTGTGCTTTGGTCTGATGAGTCAAAATGTGTGATCTTTGGTTCCACCCTGTGACAAAGTGGTAAGCCTGAACTTATTTACCACTTGTCCCTTAAACATATTGCTAATTTATCCCATGTTATTTTACAGTTGGCCATGATGCTTTAGTTTAGACATTGCTGGCGTAACTTTGCTCTACATACTATCCCGGGTTTGTTCGTCGTAGTATTATGTTACAGTTTACATCCATGCATATTCTTTTAAAGCAAATACTACTTAACCATCAGGTGATTTGAATGTTCTTCTGTTGACAGGGGCATGTCTGGTCAATTATGTTTGCTAATGTTGCTTTGGATATATTTACCTCTGTTTGTTCCTTTGTTCTTGTCCTATATCCAAAACAGGTGTGCAGGAGGGGCTGTCATGTCATTGATTGCATTGATTGCATCTCTGGGTTCAACCAAATGAAGGGGTTTTTCATTTTGTATAGTATTGTTTATTTTCTTTAAAGTAACCTTTTGAGTTATACTGTATGGAGTGTTTTACTTTTCAAACCATTTAGGTGTGTAAATGAGTTTGTCAATTGGATGAATAATCGTATTCCTGTTTCTTTGTTTAGATTGTATTGCTTGGTCTAACCTATTCTTAATGGTAGAGACTAATGAGGTTCAAGTGTGTGTAAAAATTCTGTTTAAAACAAGTGAGATTTTGACAACCAGGGTTGTTTTAATATGGTAGAATAGAGATGCCAGGAAATAAAATACACTTAAAAGAAATTTGCTCATTATGCTGATGCTGTCTACTTATCACTTTCCTGTACACTACCTCATACACCCGCGGTGTCTTTGTGCGATGCAGAAAAGGTGAAATGATGGTCTCTACATGCATGAGTCCTACCGTGAAGCACGGAGGAGGAGGGGAGTTGGTGTAGGGGTGCTTTGCTGGTGACACTGTTGGGGATTTATTCAAAACTGAAGGCAAACTGAACCAGCATCCTGCAGCGACATGCCATCCCATCTATTTAGATCGTTATTTATTTTTCAAAGCAGGACAATGACCCTAAACACACCTCCAGGCCGTGTAAGGGCTAACTGACTAAGAAGGAGAGTGATGGAGTGCTGCGCTAGATGGCCTGCCCTCCACAATCACCTGACCTAAACCCAATCAAAATGGTTTGGGATGAGATGGACTGCAGAATGAAGGCAAAAGGTCCAACAAGTGCTCAGCATCTCTGGGAACTCCTTGAAGACTGTTGGAAAACCATTTCAGGTAACTACCTCATGAAGCTTAGTGAGAGAATGCCAAGAGTGCACAAAGTAAAGGGTGGCTATTTTGAAGAATCTAAAAAAATAGTTATTTCAAACTTTTTTGTTTACCACATAATTCCATGTGTGTTCATTCATAGTTTTTGATGCCTTCAGTGATAATCTACAATGTAAATAGTCACTAAATTAAAGAAAACCCATTAAATGAGAAGGCGTGTCCAGACTGGTGTAGGGTGGAACTATCCACACTGGAACACTCCAAAATGAATTTCCTAAAGGTATAAAATAGTATGTTCATCCAAACAGCACGCGCAAGTTAAAGTGAAAAACAAGTACTTAAAAACTGTCCCAGACATGATTCCAGCCTTCTGGTGAAAGTCAGGTCTGTTAGTGCCAGTATCACTATCATCAATAGCACCTGCGTCCTGATGTGCACTTCCACACTCTTTCAAAGGTGAAGCACTCCGATATGCCTACATGGATTTTTTTCAGATGGGAGCGGTTCTGCAAATGCCTTCTGTGCCAGAGCTGCTGCTTTCTCATAAACAAACTTCTCTAATGGAAGACTTCACATAAAATAAAAAAAAGATGCACTGTAGTGGAAGAAAGGGCGACAAAAAAGTGGAAGATTATATATTTGTAAGAGTTTAACCTGAATGTTTGTTTTTCTGCAAAATGTGCATGTGTGTACTCGATGTGATAGTCACCACAGAATTGTCTGACCTTTAACGGTGTTCCAAAGTTAGGTGAAGTTGTCTTTCTTCTTCACCTAAAGTGGAGTGACATTTAATAGTCCCCACAGGTCAAAGAGGGTAACAAACACCAAATAAAGGCTGTCAGATGCCTAAAAAAAGGACAACACTCACTCTGTAGTTGAGTGAATGAGTTTGTCTACGTGTGTGCGTGAGCGTGTATCCATATCTTTGTGGGGACCAAAAATTGGAAGTTTACTATATGTGGGGACCAGGATTTTGGTCCCCACAAGTTTGAAGGCATTTTTTGAGACTCAAAATGTGGTTTTAGTGACAGGATTACAATTGGGTTATGGTTCGGTATTGGGAGATTGTGGCTTAGTTATACTTGTTTGAAGCTTAGGTGCATGGTCCAAGCGGCTGACTGGACCCTTATTCTCCCGTCAGTCTCTCAGTGTGACTTATGTACTCCTTTGTTTGCGTCCTGCGTCTAGGGTAAGGGTTAGGGTTAGGGTAAGCGGCTAGTTCTGTCAATTAGATGTCCCCAGAAGATGTGAATATCCGATATGTGTGTGTATGTGTGCGCGTATGTGTGTGTGCAACACCCATTTCAATAATACTTTTACTCCACACTTTGCTGAACTCTTCTTCAGTCTGTCTTGTTACCTCTTTTCTAACCTTTTCTCTTGTGGACAAACACTTCTCTACTGCAACACATCTTCTCCAGACTCGGAGGCAATTAAATGTTAGTGCTGGAGGGGTGGGAGGGAGGAGTGATGGCCCATGGTGTGTCACACACGCCAGCAGATAGACCCTGTTGCCACTGGCCACTGTAACAGATCCATGTCTCTGGAGTTTTAAATGATTCAAACATCTGCCCTTCGCTGTTCTTGCGGTGGACAAAGGATGTTCCTTTTCTTCTCTCCAATTCTCAGTCTTCCTCCTCTTCCTCTCTCTGTCCCCCTTTGTTACCTCTGAGCTCCTCAGACAAATCCATCAGTTAAGACTGCCGTATTTGTAACTTTAGGGAATCCAGTGTCTGCCTGGTTTAGTAAACTACTGCTATTCTATTTCCTCTGCCAGAATGAGCGCTTAGACAAGGTATTTCTGATCCTGTCTGTCAGCAAGCAAAAGCTACCAAGCAGAATTGCATGAAAGCTGTTAGAAAGATAAACAATGGGCCAAGAAAGACCCTTTCATTTTTTTTAGTGTGAATCTGGACGAGTTCCTGCACCATTCTAGTTTTCATTTTTCATTAAAGGTTTAGTTGTTTTTGCCAAAAGTCTTTTAGCTTTAGGGGAGCATTGTTAAAGCAATTTGCTGATCGAAGCCTCCATCCAGAACAGTAAAAATAAGTTGCTACAGGTAGAATTTTTAATAGCCCAAAGAATAAATGAACCCTTACCAACTGTTTTCAGTACACGTTAGAGCTAATAAACATTTTTACATTTACATATGCATTTATACAGTCTTTGGCGCGGGCAAAAGCTTATTAAAATCCTAATTCAATATAAACTGGATGCAAAGTGGCTATTAACTCTAAAATACCATAAAACAAAAAATACCATAAAATAAAAATAAAAAACAATTTCTTGATTCCTGGAACAGAAAGACATGCATTTGGATATAAATGCCAGACTTTACTCAGTTCTTGGCAAGTGGACTAAATGTGAGACAGAACTCTGGTGCAGTCAGCTGACAGAGCTCCAGAGAGATATGGTTCATTCTTCACAACTCTGCAGTGGAGGTGAGCAGATGAGAGGAAACCAGGGGTGCAGGGGGCAACCAGCAACACAGAAGCCAACAAAACTCCCAAGCCCTAACAACTGACAGACAAGAGCAGATGAGCTTGCAGTAAATGCATTAATTACACAGGCCAAGGTTGAGCAGAGCACAAGTCGAGCTAGGCTGAGCTGAGCTGGGCTGGGTTGTTTCTCGCAAAGCTGATTTAGGCCTCTGTGCGGGGTTATTGGTGGAGGATGCTGGCTCTCTGCAGAGCATGCTTTGCAATCCCCAGGCCTCATTAGGGATGCAGAGAGGTTCTGACTCCCATCACCTGTGAGCTTTTTATATCTGGCATAATCTCTTAGTAGATATTTGTTACATCCAATAATGAGCAAGTTATTACTCCATACAACAGAAACTGGAAGCAGAGAGGGGATCAGGGGAAAAGGAGAGATGGGAGGAGGGGGGACGGAAGGGAGGAAAAAGGAAATAAACTGTAAGCAAATACACAGACAGCTAAAATACAGAGAGATTGGAAATCCATGCAGATTTAAAAGGCGGCAAAGACAAGGAGGCATCCAAATTCGCTTTGGTTAACATCAGCAGTGTTTATAGCATCGTGATTGTGGTAAAAACAAACAACTTGACAGCCCCCAACCTCCAGCCTATTTGGACCTTGGAGGGAGCATACCAGTTTAATAAATACATAAATAAGTGCATATATTAACAGAGCATTAGACTGACATGGCAGTGACAGCACCTGAAGCACTAGAAGACAAGTCATCCTTCTCCTCTCTCTTTCTCTTCTCTTTGCTGTCTGCACTGATTGATGTGAAGGAGGCGGATCAAAGGCTGCTGAACGGCGGTACTCAGGAAGATGGAGAGATAGATAGAAAGGGAGGAGAATGAAGGCAAAGGAGGCATGGGGGTGTAGGGCTAAAGTTGGAGCAGATAGAGAAGTTTCTGGCACTGCTGTCTGTCACTCAGCTCCATGAAATGACCCTCTAACTACAGGGCTAAGTCAGACATTAAAGCCTCCAGAGTCAGAGGATTCACTCATTCTCATTCACCCTCTCCTTCTCCGTTCACCTAAGTCTCATTCTCTCTCCCCCTCTATCCTTTATCTTTTCTCCTCTATGTCCCATCCCGAAGAGGAGGAGCAGGCCAAGCACCATTAATCTCCTATCTAATAACACTGGTAATGTTACACATTATTGGAAAGAGATGGGCAAAATGAACCAATAAGTTATCTGATATGGGTCTCCCTTCTCCACGCACGCTCCAATCCCAAGGACATTTAGGCAAAAGAAGAGACACAGATGTACTGACAGAACAAGACAGAGAAAAGAAGAAAGGAGGCAAAGAGAGAAGGAGAGAGAAGGAGAATCAGCGACGGAAAAAGGGTGGGCAATGTGAAATATTTCCTGCTATCGACCTGTTGGCCAGGGACATGCATAGATTTCTGTATGTGGAAGATAAGTGTCTTTGATAAAGTAGGTTAGCATTGATTAATCCATGAAATCTTGGGGCTGTGGACTTGAAGTTAATGAGTAAGGTTTTCTATTTTCTCTGCAATCTCTCACGACATACGTGCTCAGCACAGCCCGGGGACCCGTGGCTGCAGTACACCACCCACCCCCTTTATTTTAGATGTCTGTTATTTTGGGTGAAGATGGCCAATCAATGAAGTTGACATTTGTTACTGTGAAGGATTCACAATGCAATCATGGGATAAGAGTTGTAAAGGCCTGCTCAGTGCATACAGAAGGGGTGGAAAGGTCACGGCTAATCTAAAGAGAACAGAAGTTATTTATCCATACATGGCAGAATAAAAAGAAGGTGGGTAACAGATCTATACATACAGCCCTTGGGGGCAGGGTTATGGAGAAACTGCACATACACACACACATACATACACAGGCAAATCGAATTTCCTATGACCTGCAAGATAATTTCCCTCCAGAAAAAGAAAAACAGAAAAAAAACATATCTTCCAGTACATAGCTGAGGTTTGTAGATTGTTCTGTTAAGCTGAATACCCCGCTAAACAGTCACCCTGCTTGAAATGTCCACCTGCATTGTTTGAGCTGTGTTTTTGCCGTATTTAATAGTGTATGATGGTTTCTTTGCATGCAGTCATAGTGAAGGAAAGCAAAGCAAACAGCATGTTGGCTACATCAGTCACATTTAGAACAACCTTGAAACAAATAGCACTATGGACGCATCCTCAGGCAACGAGCGCTGGGAGAAAGAAATCAAGGGAGACAGACAGGCGGGCATTGCAGGCAGGCAAACAGGCAGCTTTCTCTTTCTCTCTCTTCCTATCTCTCTTACCGACTGTACATCAACACCTCTGTTGCCCACACTCTTTCACATTCTAGTTTCTCCCTCCTCTCACTCACATTAATCCATCTCTCTCTCCGTTGTAAATCATCCCTCTCTTCCTCAACCTCAGCTCAGCAGCTGCGCGGAGGAGGTAGAGTGGATGTCAAAATATTTGGCAGCCATCTCTAGTGCCGGTGTAGCATTTTAACCTCCGTGGTTATTACACGTATACAGGTTTGTCTGACATCCCCCCAGGCATTAGCCTTGAAATCTCTCTCTCTTTTCTCCCACTCTCTCCCTCTTTCTCTTCATTCATCACATCATTATCATTACAGCAGGGATACACAAACAACAAGCTCTCCCCACCCTCACCGCTCGATGCTCTGTGAATGACTGAAGCTTTGCTCCAAAGGTTGGTGCTTTGCATGTCACGAGAAAATCGGAAAACCACTGAACGGTCACCCCAGACACAGCACACCCTTAATCCACCAGAAATAAAAGCAGGGGCCTTTTCACCTTTTCAGCTCACTGCAACCACTAAACTTTGAGCTGGATGGACTCGCAGCACACATGCAATCATATTAAGTCACGCGTGCTTTTGCACCATATTTCCAACTGCACACAAACAAACACTGCTCTCTCCCTTAAACATGTGCAGATCTTTCAGTCGCTAATTATTTAACTCCTTCTCTAAATGCGTGTCCCTTTTTATTTTAGTGCTTTTATTCTTTTTATGTAATATATTTATTGGGGGGGTGGGGCGAGAGGGTTTTCCCAGGATAGAAAGACCCAAAAGGCTCTTGACAGCGTGTGTAAATCAAGATGTCATTAGAAGATCTACTGGTGCTATGTTGGCCTGATATACACTGTTGTGTTGTGATGACAGATGCATGTACCCTATGTAGCATGCACAGAGGTTTCAGATATGCATGTTCTGATTTTTCTGTTTTCTTTTTCTCGTTATTTTTTCCTTTTTCTCAAAACGGGTACAGCTCCAAATATTTATCTCTAGTCCACCAGTAATACTTTATCTTGGAAAAGCACAAGAAAAATCCTCCACTGAACGGGGGTAATGAATTTGTATTTTTACTGCAGCTCTACTCGTTTCAAGGATTCTCCGGAGATAATACTAGCATGAAGTGCAATCAAAATTACCATTTGATTCAATATACATGAACAATATATGCTGATTTGCACCAAAAGTGGCAATTATTTCACAAAGGCTTCCCTGTTTAAGGGCAGCAGGTCAGTAAAATGCATCTCTGTTGTTGCAATGAGCTGCATGTGCTCACACATAGCCGCTGCAAACACACGTACAAAAAGAAGGATTTTAAAAAATGCACTCGTCTCCCATGTTTGTGTATTTTGTTTTGCTATGGTGGATCAAGGAGAATACAGGAGGACTGAAGCCACTGTTGTGGTTAAGATACACAAACAAACAAATCTCCTCCTTTCTGCCCCATTAAAACCTGTTCTCCTCTCCTGTGCCCTATTATCGCTGATCCTCCTCTGTTCTTCTGTGTACCATCAAAGATATTTCCCTGCAGTGCATAACAGACTAACTAACCATAAAAAAACACTTGTTAGCATGCTTCTTAGTATACTGTGACACTACCTCAACACATTAACAGTAAAGCTAAAAACAGGATTTGCCGCTTTAGAGAATGTGTTGTGCAACAATTTCGTATTTTACTGGAATTTTTAAAATGTGGACATACATACAGTCGGGGTCAGGCCTACACTGATTTATCATGACAAATGTCATAGTTATTATGGTGAAATTTACTTAAATGTAATTACTTTAACCAAAAAAAATACAGCTTTATTCAAAAAATATAGATACAGACACAAATAAGTACATATACTCACTTACTTAGATATCTCAGCACTTTGCCAAGGTCCCAAAGAAGACCCAAACCTGACCATCTGTTGATAGGAAATTGATTTGGATGTTCAGGAACAAAGCAGGAACCACCAAAACTCAAGCCTGTCATGAACTGGAAACTGCTGGAACACCAGCATCCACAGTGAGGCCAGTTTTACATCTTCATGATGAAAGAGTGCTGACCAAGAAGGAAGCCTCCGCTCCAAAATCAACACCTTCAATCTTGGCTGAGATTTGCAGCTGCTCACAAGGATGCGGCAGATGCCTTGTGGAGAAAGGATTGATGGACAGACGAGACAAAGACTGAGGTATTTGGCCACAGCGACGACAGATTTGTTTGAAGGTGAAAGGTGAGGCCTTTGAACCTAAGAACACTGTACGAGCTGTCAAACGTGGCGGTTGCAGCATCATGCTCGGGGGCTGTTATGCTTCCAGTGATACTGGTACAAAAAGTAGGTGGAAAAATAAAGGACTACCTCTGAATTCTTCATCTTAACTTCAATTCAACAGCTAGACAATTGAAACCTGGACACGGCTTAGTCCAAAATTGTCCTGCTGGTTGTTCCGACAGGACAAAGGTTCCCAGCACACTTCAAAGCTAGTTTTTGATTGGATAAAGAAGGCTTCTGGAATGGCTTTCTCAAAAGCCCAACCTCAACATTATTAAAAATCTGTGAACTGCATTAAAAGCCAGAAAAAGCCAGATCTGTGCCAGAAAACCAACCATGTATGAAAATATGTGAGCACAACTGTACATACTGAATAACGGTAAGAGCAAAAGGTTAGGTTGAACTATTGATTGAGATGTAGTTTAATGCAACATGAAGGACACTGAATATAAATCCCACTATGATCTATTTTACATATGCCAAGGTCTCCCAGTATCAATGCCACTGCCTCAGATGTCTTTTTCAGTTTTTTTATGTTCGATCACAACAAAAATTGGGAAATACAGGCAGTGTTAAATTGTATACGAGGTGCCAATTAACAACAATAATGATAAGAGGTTTTCATGAACTAGACATCAACTATGAGACTATTGAGATTTTGAAGCTTGTGGGTTCAGAAGTACATGGCTACTGCTGTGAGATAAATTTATAATTTTCCCCATCTGCCTGATGCATACTTATGCACATCATGCTTCGATCTGACAACTGATCTGACAGAGAAACCAAGCACAGAACATGATGTCCTGTAGGCTCACCACCCCAAGCATAAATATTAATAGAGAAGTCAGGAGGCCAAGGAGAGTCATTATAACCTTGCATAGACCTACGCAAAGCATCCTTAAGTCAGATATCTTATGTTTTACCACCATCACCACAATAGGTAATGTTACAGGAGCCATTTGAAAGGTATATAATGTTAGAAGAACAATTAAAGACAAGAAAGCATCTTGTTAAAAGTGTGATGACCACAGTAGAAGCTTAGGACAACGTTCAAAGGAGAACAAGCCCCGCCAAAAGAAAGAGAGTGAGTGTTTGAGATGAAATGGTTGGGGGGGGGGGGGGGTGGATGATGATGAAGTGTGAGTATATAGAGTTGGTCTGAGAGACAGAAGTGGATGCAGAAAGCAGCTTACTCACACTGTGGTGAATCATTGTGCCCTGCCTGATAAGCTCTGACTCACTGAGAGAAGGGGAAAACAGCAGAAAAAGCAGCGAGTGTGGGTAGAAAACGAGCTGAATGCGTATGCATGAGAACGCGTGCGTGCACGTGGCGTGTGCCCATGTGTTCGCCACATGTAATTTTGGCCACATACTGCTCCCCGCTATGGCTGCAAGAACACGGACCAATGTTAGTGCACAGCTCTGCAGCGTGCGTGGCTCTGAGGTGTGTATGTGTCTGCAAAGTGTGTGTCGTTCCCGCAGTGGTGACAGTGAAGGTCAGCAGCGTGGGTGTGTCTCAGGCCTCCCAGCTGTGGCCCGGGGCTAAGGAGCCATCACTGTCACATCTCTGTCTTGCTGCTGGGTGCTGCTGGCCCCGCAGCACGGCAGCACACAGGAATGACTCACGCGTACGCGCACATCTGAGCCCTGTGGCTCAGATACACACACATACACAACACGTGCTCACAGACACAGCACACAACACTAACCTCAGGACACATAAGCACATAAGCAGAGAATCACATATAAGCCCACAGAGTGAGATGTCACACAGGCATAGTACACATGCTCTATCTACATCAACCTCAATTTAGCTCCAGCATGTAACAACCCCACACACACACAACACACACACACACACACACACACACACACACACACACACACACACACACACACGCACACACACATACATCACTGAAACGGTCCTTTACATTCCTGAGATGGAAAGCATAATGCATGTCCCTTCTCTAATACAGTATGTGAACTTGATGACCTTGTCCACACTCATTCAATCACCAGTGGAGTGAGCACAATTAATCCAGCAGTCTGCTTCGTAGTCTCTGCTGTATCGCCTCAGCCTTGCGCTCTGCTGTATTCAGCAAATATGTACAAAGAATCTTGTCTGGAAGTTTTGTGCCTCTACAAGCACAAAGTCATGCAGAGTGAAGGTTTAGAGGGGAACATGATCTACTCTAATGATACTTCAGCTCTGTGTCTGTGCTGGTAGCATCACCGTTAGAGAGTTCTTTGCAAGTAAAACTTTTCCGCTTAATGTCTTCTATTAACATGTCAGTTCAGACAGATCACAATACGGAAACCTTGACTCTTTCTCGACCCGTGGATTTATTCAACTGGAAGAAAACTTGATATTAGAAAAGAAACAACGCATTTGAAATATTAGTGGCAGTAAAGTATAGCTCATTATCTTAGATTGATACTGTAGTTAAGAGTGAAATGTGCACACGGGCAGTTAAAGTGGCTGCCTCTTTCATGAGACCTTTTGGAGAAATACGGCTGAGAGTTTGGCTCCTGCTACTTCCCTTGAAAAAAGAAATATATATGACCTCTGGTTATAGTGTAGCCCTGAAATGGGCTGATGCTACAGCACAAACCCCAGTGTCCCCCTCTCCCAGTCATCATCACGCTGGCCTCTTTATAGTGCAATGCATGGCACATTAAAAAGGGGAGCACATTGCGCAATTACCGTCTAATTAACCGGCCGATATTTTATGTGGTCAGTGAGCCCGCAGACAGACTGCAGATTATTTGCCAAGATTTGAGAGGATGTATGTCTTACCGGATGGTTTTTAGGCAGATTTACTGCCCTCCACTGCTAATTTGTGTCTGCGTTTGCCTACACGTGAGCTTGCTTTAATAAAAATAAGGCACATATTATATGTCTCTGGAAAGGGAAGGTTATTTGTTTGATTTGTCTGAGTCATGCCTTATTCCCTACGCTGCCCCCCGCTCTCCTCCCCTTTCCTCCTTCCATCTCCGCCTCCCTGAGCCCTTAACAGCAGCAGGTTTGCATTGGGATTTGAGGTGTAATTAAATTCAATAAATAGGCGAAGGTGAAGAAATAAATCAAGCAGAAACTGATGAACAACAGGAGATTAAATGCCACTGAGCCGTGCAAACAAATATTTCAATAGAATTTTCAACAGAGGGCACCCAGGGCCCCCTGAAAACCTCAAAAAGTTTTGAAACTGAAAGTTGGGTCTCCCAAGCTGCCACTGCTATAACTATGCTTGATGCCATTGTCCTCGTTGACATCATAATATGGCACATGATAAGGAAATAAATAACCATTTGAAGGACAGATTGTAGGAGATGACAGGCTATGTTCCGTGCCCTCTGTCTTTCACATACCTCATCATCCTCCTGCATCATCGCTTATTCAGAGGCCAGCCAACGCTTTATTAATGACTACTGAAGTACCAATTAATGCTGCATAATACATGAACTACAGCTGTGCAAATCTGAATAACGTCTGATTAGGTACTAAAAAGGATAGGGGAAATACTGCTGGTGCATATTAATGCTATCGGGGCTGGGCTGGGTGGGGGGCGTTGGGGTCAACAGGGGTCTGGTTTTGAGCCAGATCGCCCTGAAGAATCCAACAAAACAGCCTCACAGCCAGTCCTAAAAGTCACAGCTAGTCAGTAGCAAAGACCACAGCATGCTCCCATTCAGTTTTACGCAGTGTGAGTCAAAGTGGTTTGGTTCACACACTGATTTGCTTGCTTTACTCCATACAGCACCATACTGCCCTCCAGGGCATAACAGGCCTAAGTGCTTTAAGTCCCCAGAATGGAAATGAGGTCTTTTTTTTTTTTAACGGCATCATTCAAGGCTACACCTGGTGCACTGAAAGCACCCAGGTCCACTGCTCCATGAATTAATGAAGGAAACCTAGCAGCAGGGAGGTCAACCTTTGACCCTCACTACTCATTCACACAGCTTGGACCAGGTACAAGAAAACTGCCAAGCCTCTGGGGTTGGTGGAGGTTGGGGGGGGGGGGAGGATTATTTGTGTGCCTGCATGATTGTTCGCTCTCCATCATCTAAACCGAGACGTGTTGCTCAATTCTGAATTAAAATGACAAGGACAAAAGTGTTTCCAATTAGGCCTTTTGAAAAGATCGCCCATGTTCACTCCTCTCTTGGATTCCCTCTCTCTTTGCTTGTGCTCTTCTGCCACTCAATAAATCTTTAGTTCCTAAAAAAAACCACAGTCTTGTCTTCCTGCAGAATCGCTCTCACTTTCTCTGCCATTCCCTCCTTCTGTTTTGTCTTTGCCTCTTGTCCTCTTTTGAACAGCTGCACTGCCTTTATTATGTTGTGCTCCCTCTCTCCCTGTCTGGCCTTTCACGCTAATCCTCCATTGGCCTTTCACATGCACAAAATTCCCCCCCTGAGCCCCCATTCCTCTGACAGGCTTTCACATACAGTATTAGATTAGGCTTAGCTGTGTTTATTTATTTATTTATTTCATCTTTTGTCTCTAAAACTTTCGGAAACCAAATCCAGACCCCCACTCTCCCCCCCAACCCCCAAACAAACCCTGCTAACTGCAATTTTCAGCTTGCTTCCCTTTTTTTTTTCCAGCAGCAACATTCTGTTACATATCAATTTGGCTCATGTCCTCTACTGCAAACATTCTTTGGTGCTAGTTTTTGGCAGTGAACATGGCAGCACTAACTGAGAGTTTTAGAACAGGCTGTCTAATGGAGGCTCACAGCATTTTGTGGTTTCCAATCATTTGGCGCTAAAAGAAACACACAGTAGCAAATGGGCTGAGCAGTCACCCATTAAGCTGGCCACCAGCACCTCAGCTTAATTGTGGTAATGAAGTCCAGGCTGACCCTATAATGCAAGGTCCACGCGTGCTGCCATGCTGATGATTTTATAGACCTGACCTGAGTTATGACCCAAACCCTGCTAGGCTAGTAGATAGAAATATGGAAGCATGGTGGGAGGAGAAAATAAAGTAGCGTGTGAGAGTAGAAAGCAATGGACAGCTAAAAAGTGAGGCAATGAGAGATGGATAGAAGAAGGAAACTCAAGTAAATCATTTTAATGAAATGAGTACTTTATCTAAAGGACAGTTCAGCTTCAAGGAACTATTTTTGAAGAACTCTTTTCTTGCCTAGTCCTACCATTCAGCACTACCCTCCTGGCCCATTAGCCCTGGGGCTGGCCTTTCATCTCTCTAACCTCTCTAGTGAGCAAGTCCAATCAGGAATCAATATCCATGTCACAGGGAACACATGCTGCTTTGACACCAGTGGATACGACAAAAAAAGTCTATTACACAGCAGTTATCTCCATTACTGCTGAGCAACTCTGTCTCTAAAAGTCACAGAATGGAGGATGGCGGGCTGAGAAAAGCAGGGAGGAAGTGTGGTGGTGACACATTGTGAAACTCTAATTTGGAGCAACATGCCTGATTAACCTACATTTCTCCTTTGGGACCTGAAGACTGTCCAGGCAGACACACTCACAAAAAAACCAAAACAAGACATGATCAAAATGGGATATATCACCTCCACACACATTCACAAGTATATGACAACATCTAACTTCTGTAGGTCACTGCTGTTCATGTATCTGTTTCGATCATGTGCACATTCTTTTCCTTATTTAGCCTACTTTAGATGGAATTTGAAGGTTTCTGGGGTTCCATATTTCCTCAAATCAAAGCTGTAGTCATAAAAAATTGGCAACCAGATAAAAGCTGGAAAAAGAACAATCCCGCACAACTGTTGTCAGTAAATGTTTCACAATAACAGCCTTATTAAGAAATGAAGGGTTTTTGTTTGAAAGACTAGGACTTTTAATTTGATAGTTTAATTAGGCCAGACAAACATGTTGGGGAGGTTCTACTCTAAATTTGTAAAAGCAGCACTTAGTGACAAATATTTTAGGCATGTTCTGTGTTCTGTGATAATGAATAGCTTTGTAGTTTGTTCCTTTATGTTTAAAGTTAAGCTGTGGACATCAATTATGTGTAGTTTTTGTTAGTGCTCTACTTTATAGTTGTCTGTCTGTGCCCTTGTAGCTGCAGTCTGAGCACTGACAACAAATTGCAGGGTATGAATATGTCCAGGGTATTAATATGCATGAACCCATGATGAAGAAATGTATGGGACTTGAACTCCATTGACTCTTGAGTCACACAGGCATATTTAAGTGCAGTGTGTTGAACAGGGAAAACAGGAGAAGATTTAAACAAGCCTTCATACTTCAATGTTATCAATTATACTCACTGAACAGGTAATCAGAGATAAAAGCCTGCCTGCTTCAAATAAAGGCTTGTTACCTTTCTCCAATTAAAGTAAGAAAAATCAGCATTAGTCACGATTCTAAACTACAACTTCCCTATGTCTGAAACAGCTCTTTGCAGCTATACATATACAGTAAGAGTCATTTTACCGAAACACAAAAGTAGGTCATTTGTCAGCGTCAGAAAGTGCCACAGTCATATGAACCTCTTCTGATCCATCACCCACAAGCTTAGCATTGTTAAACTGAAGAGTCAACCGATATGGACACCAAAAGACTTTTTAATCATAAATCCTGCACATCAGTGTTCTGGCATATCTGGCCTTCTGTAATACAGGGTGGGCTATTTATATGGATACACCTTAATAACATGGGAATGGTTAGTGATATTAAAGTCCTGTTTGTGGCACATTAGTATATATGAGGGGGCAAACTCCTCAAGATGGGTGGTGACCATGGTGGCCATTTAGAAGTCGCCATCTTGGATACAACTTTTGTTTTTTCAATAGGAAGAGGGCCATGTGACACATCAAACTTATTGGTAATGTCACAAGAAAAACAATGGTGTGCTTGGTTTCAATGTAACTTTATTCTTTCATGAGTTATTTACAGGTTTCTGACCACTTATAAAATGTGTTCAATGTGCTGCCCATTGTGTTGGGTTGTCAATGCAACCCTCTTCTCCCACTCTTCACACACCGATAGCAACACGGCAGGAGAAATGCCAGCACAGGCATCCAGTATCTGTAGTTTCAGGTGCTGCACATCTCGTATCTTCACACCATAAACAATTGCCTTCAGATGACCCCAAAGATAAAAGTCTAAGGGGGTCAGATCAGGAGACCTTGGGGGCCATTCAACTGGCCCACGACGACTAATCCACTTTCCAGGAAACTGTTCATCTAGGAATGCTTGGACCTGGCACCCATAATGTGGTGGTGCACCATCTTGCTGGATAAACTCGGGGAACGTGCCAGCTTCAGTGCACAAAGAGGGAAACACATCATCATGTAGCAATTTCAAATATCCAGTGGCCTTGAGGTTTCCATTGATGAAGAATGGACCCACTGTCGTTGTACCTCATATACCACACCAAACCATCACTTTTGTTGTTCCAACAGTCTTGGAGGGATCCATCCAATGCGGGTTAGTGTCAGACCAATAGCAGTGGTTTTGTTTGTTAACTTCACCATTCACATAAAAGTTTGCCTCATCACTGAACAAAATCTTCTGCGTGAACTGAGGGTCCTGTTCCAATTTTTGTTTTGCCCATTCTGCAAATTCTGTGCGCCGATGTGGGTCATCCTCGTTGAGATGCTGCAGTAGCTGGAGTTTGAAAGGGTGCCATTTGTGAGTAGCTAATATCCGCCAAAGGGATGTTCGACTAATGCCACTCTCCAGTGACATGCGGCGAGGGCTACGCTGTGAGCTCTTGCTGAATGAAGCTAGGACAGCCACTGATGTTTCTTCATTAGTGACAGTTTTCTTGCGTCCACATTTTGGCAAATCCAACACTGAACCAGTTTCACGAAACTTAGCAAGCAGTTTGCTAACTGTAGCACGGGAGATGGGTGGTCTCGTAGGGTGTCTTGCATCGAAATCTGCTGCAATGGCCCAGTTACTGCGTTCACCAGATATCAATACAATTTCGATCCGCTCCTCACTTGTTAACCTCTTCGACATTTCAATGGCTGTGAACAAAAAGAAACTTGTAAATAACTCATGAAAGAATAAATTTACGTTGAAACCAAGCACACCATTGTTTTTCTTGTGACATTACCAGTAAGTTTGATGTGTCACATGGCCCTCTTCCTATTGAAAAAACAAAAGTTGTATCCAAGATGGCCGACTTCTAAATGGCCACCATGGTCACCACCCATCTTGAGGAGTCTGCCCCCCTCACATACACTAATGTGCCACAAACAGGACTTTAATATCATCAACCATTCTCATGTTATTAAGGTGTATCCATATAAATGGCCCACCCCGTATATAAACAATGCACAGGGTTTCACAATTGTGCTGTATCCTTCCATCCACCCCAGTCTCACACACAGACATTTATAATGGTAAAAGGCTAGCATGAAACAGAACAGCAGCGTTACCTTTCTTGTAGAAAAGAAATTTAAACATGTTTTGTATTAAAAACAGCAAAGATGACAGCTACACTTGCTCCATGACCACACAACGTCAATTACCAGAAGTACACAAGCGTGGGCAAAGTAATGTTGACACTTTTAATGTAGAGAGTGCATTAGTGCACTTTAGACTCCACACAGATGTAGACCTGTGTGACTGGAACTAGAAAGCAATGTGACACTGTTCATGTGGCTTTACCTTGGCCCAGTAACCTTGATCAGTCAGGTCATCAGTCAATTTTTAATTGCTCAAATGTTGTATGGGACATGGGTGGCGGAGTGGGCTTGCGTGTTCCCCAAGGATGAGACTCTTTACTCGGTGGGTTTTCTTCTGCGCCGTACTCTGCTACAGCCCCCCACAACACCCCATCCAGCCGCACTTTGTCTCTGGCTCGCTTTATGACATTCATTTGCCTGATTAGCTAAACAAATGCTGAATGTTCTCTCGCTCGCTTTCGGAAACACACTTAAAATGAACAATGTGTGTGCTGAAAATTATCAGCTGTAAAACTGCTCATAAATCATGGCAAGGTCTGAATCAGCAAACAGTTGCATTAATCAGCGGATTTAGCACCGATACTGTACAATTAATGCAATCTATTTATCTTCATTTAATATGTGTGGGATGAGCAACTGTACAAGTGCCAAGCTTATAATGTATGATGGGTTTAGAATGGAATAAAAAGAATTCAGTAATATTTTTATCGAGCACTTTGCGCACACGGCATAAGGTATGCAAATGACCATTCAGACCCTCCCACTGTCGAAGAATCAAAACATAACAAATACAGCCTGTGATGCACAGACCGTCAGCGGTAATGAAAGCAAAAGGTTTCTGTTAGTGGAGATTGCTTTTCCAGAGCTTCATTTTACAGCTTTGTGTTGAATACACTCCTCTAGCAACTCCTCTTGAATGTTTCATCACAGACCAGATCCCAGGGGTTGATGCAACGCGCTCATCACACATACACACTCACTATGAGGAATCTTCGCATCATGCATGTGGAGGATATGAGAGTCAACTGGATGCCATTTCATCTGCTGGGGGAGCGATTTTATTGCATATTCAATGTGGGAGGATACAAACATGATAGAATGTCAAGACAGACAGCTATAGAAGCTATAGTAGCAGTGGTAGCTTTTTTCCACTTGTCAGATTATCCCTTCTCATCTGTGATGTGCAGCTTCAAATGCAGATTTTAGTGGGTAACAGACACGTGGCAATGTATTTTAAAAAATGCCAAAAAAACCAACTTTTTCTGCAGTCTTAGTGGCTTTGTGTTCGCTACCGTGGTTTTTCTAGTTGACTCAATCTGGTTAGAATGGTCTCAGAAAACAACACGCTTTTTTACTTGCCGAACAATCAGTCATGCAATCGGAATATAATTATGCTGTCCATAAACAGTAGCCGTAGCCAAGAAGATGCCAGATGGCTTATTGAGGGATTGTGATTGACGCATCTCAGTACAAAAACAGAGTGATTCTCTTCGACTCAGTAGTTCAACAAAACTATACACTACATCTGTCTCCTTGAACAGAGAGACAAGACAAGAATGAAAGCGAGCCGGTGGAGCCTGGTCTTTGAAGAATGTCGGGACTGTGTCTAGATTGAACCCACCTACCAGGGGAAAGAATGTAAGTGTGTTTCCAGGTGTGTGTGTGTGTGTGTGTGCGCTCAAACTTGCTTGTCCTCGCGCATTGGAGCTCAGGGTCTTTTCGATCGCTTTGCACGAATTTGCACGAGAGGAATTTACTTTAGTGAGCTTAAAGAATGTGCATGGCGCTGCCTCTGAACTGGTCTTCAAAGACATGCTAGGCTGACGCGTCCATTGTACTGAACGCCATGCAACGACTACAACTCAGAGGCATGAAAACACACGCACACACGAACACAGACAAACATGTGAGAATTAGCGTTCATATGCAGAGAAAGCCCTTAAGAATGGATTTACATGTTTGTTTATTGTCTTTCCAGTGTTTTGAAGAAGTCCGCTTGCAGAACAAAGATATATATACGTTCAGTTTCTTTTATGATTAAAATATCATAGACTTGAAAAGCATATGCTCTGGAATAATATCCTTTTATTAGACTGTTAGACATCCCAGGCTGCTTCTTGGTTTTTCAGTTTTTAATAGAAGCTTTTTTCTCTGAGAAAAAAGGAAAAAGTCAAAGCCATATTGTCGTGTACTCATGCTGACACACAAACTGATGTGGACGCTGCTGCCATGGCTGGAATTGAACACACTGCACTCCACAAGCTGCCTGCAATTAAATCCATTCACCAACACATAAGCTCTAAACAAAACAAAGAGAAAATGAGTATACTCTCTTCTTGCTTGACGTGTCTATTTGTATATACTCAGCATATCTATGTGCACATATATTGGGGGCATATTAAATGAAAAGGAAAAGAATAAAGAAAATGGGTCTGATGCTTCAAACACAAGCGCACAATAAGGGCGAAAGCATTCAGCTTTTAATTAACATTAGCCATATCAGCACGGAGTAATTTGAAATTGTCTTTAGGACTTCAGAGAGACAGACTGAGAGACAGAGACTTTAAACCATTACGCTCAGCTGATAAACCAGTCATACCGGTGGAGTCACTATCTCTTGCAATAATTTGATCTCTTTCTCTTTGTATTTTGCTTCTGTTTTAGAAACACATGGTGCTTTCCTTCCTTCCTCCCCCTTATCCTTTTGATCCAACCTCCTTTTCTTTCCACACTTCTCTTCCTCCAAGCTTCATCTCTTTTTTTCCCATGTTCTTTATTTCTTCTTGCTCTCAGCTTTTCTCTTGCTTTTATCTCCACTTCATACAGAATAACTGTGCAGCTTGGTGAGTGTAATGAGGCTGTTCCTCTACAACTTCAAACCTTCCCTTCACCCGTTTGCCAGGGTTCTAAAACAAACCCGGAACAAATATTTTGACATTCAGACACAAGGGAAGACGTGTGCAATGATTCCAAGCATTCTGATTCATCTTTTACAAAAACAAAGGAAAAACAAAAAAAAAAAGTAATAAGGAGAAAAACCCTTTAAAATAGTGTACCGTAAATGAGAACGAGAGACCAATCAAATGCTTATGTTGTTTCTTTTCTTTTCTTTTTTTCATCCTTTTCACTGTAGTGAGTTCTTTGATCCCGATATTAGCTGTCAACTGTGAAAATTGTAAGCATGATATTGGAGCTTATTTAGAGTGAGAGCAATTAAAGCCAAGAACAGGCTCTATACATTATGCTGTAAATGATTTAGCAGGCCAGCAGTGTACCACATTGTCATGGATCACAGTAAATTGGCCCGGGCAGCTTATTGCAGATTCACAGTCACTGTAGCACGTTTATAACAGTAATTGCTACGAATGAAACGCCCATGGTACTGCATGGCATGCCACTCTACAATAAACTTGATTATTATGGTAATTATATAAGTATAAAACATTTGACATGAGTGCATAGATTTATCATCACAATTGCTTTAAGCGCATTTACAGAGCTGGGAATTGGGACTGGCTATTCAAAGGCCAAAGCGTTGAGTCGATGGGAGTTTAGCAAAATTAGAAATCCATCCAGAGAAAAGGCAACTTTCTTGCCATTGTGATCATAATCATTTTTCTTGTACTACTATTGATTTAGGTAAAAATGCTCTGTTTGCTTTCTGCTCATAAGAACAGTGGGGGAAAGGAGTGGTTAAAATAGGATGGAAAAAATAGTGGGGTGCTGGGTAAAGGGGACAGAGAAGGAGGGTCGGTGATGAGTCCTGAGCCGCCCTGAGCAGTAATGAGGAAGCAGTAAAAATGAGACGGCATTGTGTTGTACTTTAAGGTAGTTCATCTTTAAAATGAATTGTCCCTGAAGGGCCAGGTGGTTAATGCCATTTATTAATAGACAGACAGGGCCAGCAGTTTGGGCTCTGGCCCTCAGAGAGCATTTAGTTACGATGGAGAGTGTGTGAGTGACTACAATAAAAAAGGAAGGGTGTGGAGTGAGGGCTGCAACTGAGCAAATGAAGGACAGAACGGATGTGTGGATTCCTCCTGCTTTTTGCAAGCTATAATAAGTGTTATTGTTCACAGCTGTCAGTAGAGAAAAACTGGACAAAAGGTGGCGCAATTAAAAGTGCAATCATCTCCATTGCAAGATAATCCCTAGAAAAGCTTTTCATCCCAGTCCTTTGGGCCAAGGTCACGGGACATAGGTCAAGGTTTAGGTCGCACAATGATATTTTTTTTTCTAGGTGCAGAAATGGCAAAAATACACTCTGCAATGTCAGTGAGGTATTTTTACATCCATGGGTGAAAGTATGCATGCATTTATATGTGCATATATCTGTCCATCAGCCTCGGAACAAGGAGCATGGAGTAGCCAACGCCTGGTCCTGGGCCCACAGTGACCTGGCCTACTAATGAACCAACAGGCATTACCTCCCTGTTAGCCTGCTCAGTGCCCCACCATTTGTCATAAACCGGGGTGGGGGCTGTCACAGGAGAGCTGGAGACTGTGGAGACACACCACACAACGGCAGCAGCACTAAAGCAGCCCGAGTCAGGCGCTGAGCTGTTTTCACCATTAGCCAGAGCGTCTTTAGCTCCCTCCCAGCACGCCACACAGCGACAGCTCTTGCCAAATAGCTTTCATTACACGGGAAGTATCAGTCTTGATAAAAGATCCAAACAAAGAACAAGAGGTGGATTTACTGTGCTACTCCACCCGGGCTGTGATAATATTGTTGGTGTCTGAAGTAAAATATCACTGCTGCTATTTGCACGTATCTAAATCTTTGAGTGTAGACAGTGCCGGTGAGTAGCTAGCTATGGGCCATATTACTATTGATTGGTGGAATGATAAAACAATTTCTTACCTGATGTTGGAGATGCACCAGAGACGATGGCATGGGGGAGAGAAAAAGAGAGAATTTGATTAGTGATGGCCTTGTACTGTCTACAGTACATGCTCAACACAGAAGTACTAAGGGAGCCGAGCACACTCCATTATTGCTGTCAAAGTCTGCACGAATCCGCCCTGAAAATTGCTGCAACATTTCCTATGTGGTAGTATCAGTTTCATGGATTTAAAAACACCTTGAGCTTTACAAACTAAAAAACATTTTAAGATCGTAAAAGCTTTTTGAAAGACTTCTTGTAAATCAAGAGCCGAAACATAAGTTACAACCCAAGACACTTTTTTTTAACCATCCATGTAATTATTTGCTAAAAAAAAGGATTTATGGTGGCAATTTATGTGATAATAAAGCACATTATGTTCACATTAGTCATAATATAGTAATGTTTTCTCTTCTACCTCAAATTTCGTAGTATTAAAAATCTCCAATAAAGGAAGGCTTCCCACTCACACTTCCAGAACATACGTTCACGTTCAAGTTTCAGCGATAAAGACAAAGACATTTTAAGCCATAAAGCCAGGTGAATAGGAATCCTCATCCCCCTAAGCCACACTCCAATGCCCGTTACAGGCCCCTGACACTCGCTGAGGCTCTGAGTGAAATTCTTGTTCTCATATCCACAGGAGCCTCCCACCACAAATGTGCTTTAAACACATAAATATTCATTGGCTTTACACATAAACCCTACCCATACGCCAGCCGAAGCAGCCATCTGCATTAACGGGAATCAAGCTGTGAGCTCGGCTCCATCCACCAACCTTCTTCGTATGTATATACATCAGTGAGAGCCAAGGCAAAGCCAAATCCCAGCACCCAATTCCAAAGCAACCTACACTTGGCAGGTGAGATGGTGCAAAGTACAGCTCGACTATTGATGCTACAGTAACCCTCTGCCATATATAGCTGTTCCACATGATCTTAGTTTGGAGTGTTTAGTGGGCGAGTGTTACTTTTATGCTACTTTTTGAAATACCTCCGCACAGAACTGTAGCTGAAAAATACAAGGCTTGGTCGGCTTGTGTACTTGCTGCTTGTTTGCAATATAAAAAGAGTTTAAACTCGTGTTTCTCCATCTGCATCACCTCAAACTATATATACTAACCCCATAATATACTTCTGGCTGCAATGTTTGGATCCAGCGTAATAGTCAGCATTTTCAACGCCTCAGTAAATGCTGTATAAGAATGCGGGGAGAACTCATCTGCACCAAAACAGTGAAAAATGAGAAATTATGAAATTTTCCAGCCAATGCTCAGCCACATAGAAACCTAACCTCTGATCTCTATAAACTCTTCAGCAGGGATCATCCTCTTTTTTCAGACTTTGTCACTTAGAGAGCTCTCAGCTGACAGATTCCTTTTACAGATAAAGCCTGGGGATCTTCAAGCAGATACTCTGTCACTAGAAAGCTGTTTTTCCCACAGATTACATCAGACTTGGTTTTAAACAGCCAGCCAAACAGACATAAAGGGACACGCATGAGATGAAGGCTTAACCTACTGGGAGTATCCTTTAAGAAGGTATAAACCAATGAGTGGTGAAAGGGTTAAATTTCACTGAGCCCTAGCTTCCCATTCAGCCGCTCTTGAAGACTTTTCTGTGTAATTATTTAAAGGCCTTGTACTGCAGTCTACAACGGGAGAGAGCAGAAACAGAGAGGGAGAGATGGAGGGACGGGTGAATGGATAGAAGGAGGGATCAGTCTCCTGCTGAGAGAAGTAAAGCCTTTAAAGTTAGTCCTGTGCACAAAGATGTTGAGGTAACTTATATTATGTGTTCCTCCATGTTGCCTCGCTGTAAGGCTGCCGTTGTCTACAGCCATCAGCTGGCTCCTGGGATCAGCTACAGAGATGAACTAATTCCCTGTGAAATCACAAACGAACCAACAGCACCGCTCCACACGCATGCGCACGCACACATATTTGTTGGTGCTAGTCAGCCTGCTAATGCTGATGCAACAACCTGGAGCAAGAATGCTCCAATGGTGATAAACAAACAACATTTTGGATGGGGAGGGACGGATGGAGGGCTGGATCGAGAGAGGGAGGGAAGGAGGGAGTGTGGCAGCGCTGGGCAAATAAGACTCAGGGGCTTCTTTTTTTTTTTTTTTTTTTCAAACATGAGATAGTTTCGGTTCTTTTAAAATGTATGTTTGAAGTTGGGGTTCAGCTGAACACAAGCTGTTTGAAAAAGACTGATGCAAGAGTGGCGCAGGAGATGAGAGAGAGGCCACAGAGAGGGAGAGGGGAAGGGGTGGAGGGGAGAGAGAAAAGGATCCATGAGAAAATTACGCATAAACTCAGAGAGAGGAATGTATGGAACGAGCATGAGGTTATAAGGCATGACAAGGAACTAGACAGAGAAAGAAAAACAGAGAGGAGGCCTCCAGTGGTCCACACTAGTTGCTGCAGCATTTAATATGCAATAAAAATGAGACTGAAAAAAGGACATTATTGTAAAAAAAAAAAAAAAAAAAAAAAGCACATGGGAGAAGTTTAACACAATCCAGGAACACATACAATCTAGATTCAGTAGATTTTACATTGATTCTGATTTTCTGAATGGGTATTCTGAAGGAGGAAGGTCAATTTTTGTTTCTTTCTTTACCCTCCAAAGCCTTTCTACTGCCCAAGACACACAGACACACACGCACACGTCGACGCAGAGGCACACATATTTCTGCGGCACTTTAATCAGAGCGTGGCATGCTCTCAGTCCAGACAAAGCCCAATCAGGGCGGTGATAATTTGGCCTCTCCTTCAATCAGCACCAACGTAATTGCATCAGTCACAATCTCCATTTCATCTCTCATCTCTGTGTCAGGGTGGCAGACAGAAGGACACTCTGAGGCACGGACCTATCATTAAAACAGACATCCAGCAAATCCAGGGGAACAGTCAAGGAGAACAATACAACAAATTCTTGTCATTTCAATGAGTCTCGCTCACGTCCTCCCCAGAATGAGCTCTAATGATGGTGAAAATCTTTGGATTTTTGTGTCTTTTCTAAGTTAATCTAAAGGGACATGGAGGTCACAGGTGAAACCGAGGAGATGGGGATTTAATGTGGAGGATGCTGGGACAACTTTAATTTTGGAAATACTTTTACACCAAACTAGAATAAGATGTGGAAGTTTATATCTTTATATTGCACATTGTCTTGAAATCAAAACTATGACACCTCTAACAGTCTTTTTGGATAGACATTACCCATCAGCCCTTAATTTCTCAAGTAGACTGTCCTCAGCCACCTTGAAATACATGAAGTTGTTTGCTTAGTTAAAAAAAAAGTAATAAAAAAGCCCCTCTCTGATTAATAATTACATCTGCTAGCATTCATGCCGAACCCACACATGAATACACACAGCACAAATACATCTGTTCTCTCATGTCCATACATAACCAAATACATGAGTAGCATGTCTCACACTTCAGACTAATGGATCCATGCTGGGCAGCAAAGATGAAAGAAGACAGAAGGATCAATTTCGATGATCTATGAAAGTTATTAGTAATGACATTTATGAATATTTTATGGAAGGTAGAGAATGTCATCATAAATTTTTATATAAGGAAATGAGGGAGGAATATAAAACAAACAGCATTAAACATTGAACGTGGCCCCCATGTCAAAAGGATTGTGTCTGGAATAATGGGCTCGTTACCAGGACAGAAGAGGTGAGATGAAAAGAGAGACGACAACCAGACGTCCCGAGTAATTCTGCTTCTCTGCAGAGACGGAAAGGTCGAGCAACCGAAGAAGATGCGGCCACGCCGGACCGCTTTGTGAGTATTCAGGGGTTCCTCGAAAGTAAAGAGCCATCATCATTTATTCATTTATTGATCCGGTTTGTCCCCACCACTTGTGTTGTTCCTCTTAATGTACTGTGTTCAAAATAAAAGCCAGCAAAATGGTTTATGTTCAGTATGCCTCGTTCTGACATTGCCGTGCATTTGCAGCAATTTCATGTGCAGACGGGGTGAGAGAGGAGCCAGACAGCTCTGCCTCAAATACCCAGGATACACTCAACCACACGGAGACAAGGGACACTGAATCCACCAACTCGCCTATACCACACTGACTCTGCATGCAACTATTGTTTGTGCATGTTCTACAAATACTGGCTCCGCGGAGGAAGTCTGTTCGTTCCTAAAAAAACGTCGGTACTGATGCTGCCGAAGGCTTTCCACAGTGCTCTCTGTCTTCTTCTCATCTTTTGCTCACCTTCTTCCGTATTAACATAACAGTGAGTGGGCCAGCGTGTACCCTCCTGTGTACCTCTGTCAAGTCAGGTGAGGTCTATAAGAAGTGTGTTGAAAAGTTGATCCCCAGTGGCCAGGCAAAGCTAGAAATAAAGAGATATTGCTCATTTTCATTGGGATGGCACTCAAGCAAAGGCGGTGAAATGGACTATAAATACAGGTACAGGAGCTGACATTTTTATTCCATACCATAGTCACCGTGCAGCAGCTGAGGTAGTACGTACTGATGTCCTTGCTTCTGTTAGTGTATATCACTTTAAAGAGGCTATATTTTGCCATTTAGCGCTGACGTGAGCAGATTTCGTAGGGACAGGGGAGGCATGGAGCATCTGGATAGCATTTAGGCTGTTTATAAAGACAGGAAGTCCTCGCTGACCTGTTTTTCACACTTCATTTAATGCCATGGATTGATGTCAAACCTGTGCATGTGTCTGTGTGTGCAGACTAGGCTCAGTTACACGTACTACCATAAGTAGGAAAGGCTGCCGTGACATAATCCACACATATGTCCTATACGCACTCGACAGCGGCTTTACATTTTAACTACTCTTGACATCCCACAAGTTAACATCTCCAGGCGGCCTGATTATTGTCCACATGCATGCAGCTCTGAAGGACTGTGCAGCTTTGGAGTGTTTTTCCTTCTGCCAGTGACAGTTGGTTTGTCAGAGGCCAGGCAGAAGAATAGCATGTGGCCAGGGGGAGGGGATTAGCATTCACATGGCACCTGTTGCCAGCCAGTGTGCCCATGCAGGCCACAGATAATTACAGTGATTTTGTGGAGGAGAGGAGTGCAGGGGTAATTGTAGTTTTGGCAGAGCAGAGGGAAGAAAAAGGAGGACAGCACTTTCGCTATCTTACAGCACAGAGCTGTTGACGAACACGCCCGCTTACGTGCGCGCTAACACACACAAACTGATATAATAATGACTAAAGCTGAGGGCGACGTGCGCACGCACGCTCCCATACACACGCATACACATGTACAAATATCACAATTAAGTCTGAGTTTCCATGGCAACTCCTAGCTGGATGGATGATGGCGTTAGGCTACGGAGGCACAAATATTTAGAATGGTAATCAGAAGACCTAATGGCACTGATGTCTGCACGACTGGCGTAAGTAGACCTGCCAGGATTCTCGGCACTTCTCCATAGATCCGCTTTAATAAAAAATAATAATAAAAAAAAAAAAACTCTCAGCCATAAAACACTTGCTTCTGCTCACTCACTTAGGAGGCCTGTTGTGCCATCACTTCAGCCATTACAAATTATGTTATTTAGTAAACGTCTGCCGCGGCACCCGAGGGATGGCAGCGGGGGTGGGAGCGGGGGTGGATGAAGGGAACATATAATATTACATAAAGCTTTAGCACGGTGTAAAGCTTCAATGATTGGTGTTAAGGTTTTCATTACACAAAATGAGTAATTGCTTGTCATTTGGAGCTGGCATATCCCACAATCATCCTCACTTCTGTGCCATCAATCAAGCGTTTAAGTGCTGATGACTCGGCTCACATTTAAAGCAGGGCAGCCGAGCCACAATGCACTGGGGAAACTCATTGTTTGCTTCGTTACTCCTCAGAGCTCGGCTACTGCGTGCGTGCGTGTGCGTTCCTGTATTTGTATGTGTAGCTTTTGTCTGTGTGTGTAGTTAAGTGCGTTTATGTGTATAGAGGAGAAACAAGATCAGGATGTGGTCTTGCTTTTCTAAGTAGCACTTCATTCCTCAGTCCATAATATGTCAGGCGGTGCTGTGAAGTAGCTCACAGAGCATACCTAGGGGCATAGACAATAAACTCTACTGTAGACTGATAATGCATCATTTATATGTCTTTGTGTGCATGTGTGGGCTCGTGTTTTTGTGTGGTCTTTGCACAAGAACCAAAGGAAAATTTACTGGGACTAACTTTAAAATTTCATAAGCTCCTCATTGACTATAAAGTAGGACAATTTCCACACACAAACAGCAACATTTACAGACGCACTTCATTCGATGATGTTGCTCGAGTGAGGCCACAAAATAGCCCCATCTGCACCCGTACAGCTCAGCGATCCGGGCGCTGTGGTGAGTTATCGTTGCTTATAACCCCGCTCGTGATCAGCAGTACATGGGGGGAAACAGCTACTCACACCGCCGTACACGCACCTTACTCGTCACTCCAGAGATGGCAGAGGGGCACAGAAGATGGGAGGATGGGATGTGTGTGTGTAGAAGTGGGTGGGGTAGAGTGAGGGGGATTTGCTCTGTAAAGTTAAACTCAAGTGGAACAACAGCGAACTCTCTCTTTCTCACTCGCTCCCCCTCACCCCGTCTCCCCCCTCTCTCATATCCCTTTTACTCCCAATTCCTACCAAATCTCAAGCTTGGTTTGACAGCAATAAAGTTTGTTGCCCAGGCACGGAGAGCCAGTAATGTACCTTTCTCATACAGATAATTTTGAACTGAGATATAGCCAAAGGCAGAAGATGAATATAGTACAAAGGAATGGCAGAGAATGACTCACAAACTACAGAGAAAGCCAAAGACAGAGACTTTTTTTAAGAACACATGAAATCCTTTAAGGTATTGTGAAAATAAGGCTACACGTATGAATACTTTATTCAAAATGCTTTGAATTATGACCATTTAGACCCAGACAGTGACGATGCAGAGCTGGTACCACAGCGGTGTAGTGCTGTTGCCTCACAGTATAAAGGTTCTGGGTTTGAGCCTACTGGTCAGCTGGGGCCTTTCTGGATGCTATTCTGGATGCATGTTAAGTTATGTATAGATGGGAGTGTGAATCACTGTTTTCTTTCTGTGTTTTAGGCCTACTCTGTCCTTTGCCCTATTTCAGTTGGGATAGGCATCACCATGACCACCACCATGGGGTTGGATAAGTGATTAGGAAGAAGAATTGGATGATGTCAGAAGTGCAACTGCCTTTTTTTGGATTAACCAGCCACCATCACCTCGTCTTTGTTACGCAGGGGGCGGGCTGCTTCTCTTGTTTAAACACTGAGCATTGAGAGACGTTTGAACAGTTATTCTGCAAGATTGGCAAATAGTTGGACAGACGGACAGGGCAGCATGAAACTGAGCTAGAGCCCAGGGCCAGGGTAAAGTAAAGAGGTATTCATAGCTAGTACAGAGCCAAAGCTGAGGGAGAGAGATCAATAGCTTAATGGAATTAGCCTGGCTTTGAAACATGGCTGCCAATCATATTTACTGAAGGCTGTTTATGTTTACTGTAGAGGCTGACTCAATATTTTAAAGCGAGGCATAGAAACAGAGACGACAACAGGAAAGACAAAAACTTCACTGGTTCTTCAACACAGGAGAAGCTGCCTGCAGTCGTTTAGCTCAGGAAAAAAAAGCAATAAGATACAAGGCCATATTAAGTCCACAGACACATGCAAGGCTGTTTTGATTGGATTTTTCTGATCCTCACGTAGTTTCATGTTCTATCTGCGGTACCAACAAAGAGCTTTACATTTAATTAAATTCATTCCACGGCCTGGATCAAATATTCTAGCACCACTAGACATCAGTGTTTACTGATGTTGAAGCAGCAGATCTTAAAAAACTTGCATACCCTAATGAGAATGACCACACATGGTAACCCACGTCTCTGTTTCCATGTTGTGTGATGACTCCCAGTTGACTCTGAGGAGTCTTTATGGTCACCAGATTTTGTTGCTCCTGCTTGACACAGTCTCACATTTTCCTGGAGTTGGAGTTAAAGATGATTTTGATTTTGTGGCATTAGGGTGAATAAACCTCCTGCACTGCTATTCCTAATCTTCTGCATGTGAAACCAAGCTGCAACAAGGGAGTAAATCCCCCTTACCCCTGACTGAAGGCAGCACAGGGGTGACACACCTAGACACACATACTGTACACAGATATAAATACAACCTTCCACACATCCACACGCAAACAAGCACACACAGACACGCACACAAAGCCAAGCTCACCACAGGGATGGCGGGTGCGGCAAGCGATTAAGGGCATGGAACAGATGCCCACCTGCTCCCTCTGAACCTGGCCATGCCTCAGCTATGCCAGGGTGCCCAGGGTTGCCCCTGGGTGCCTTAATACACTGTTTCCATCTGTTGCCTGGAAAGTGAAGGGCAGAGATGTCCAAGTGTATGGGCATTACCCCCCCTCCCTCTCGCACTCTCACTCTTTCGCTGTCAGCCCGCCCTCTTTTAGCCTGCCATCTCTGTTGCATCAACCTACCAATCTGCTGTGAGAGGAAAATTGTACATTATTGGAATAACACAATGTCTGACTCTTCCTTTCAAGGCTGCACACCAACTAAGCCGAGTCCCCAGCTTTCAGCTGACAGACCAGTTCTGTACATTTAGCATAATGATGGCAGGGAGGGAAGAGATGAAGAAAGCTGCCCAGCATGTCTTCTTTGATTTAGCTCAATCTCATCCATTTATCAAAGAAAAGCTTGTATTTGAACACAGAACAAAACAGCAGCGGGATGAAAACAGGTCTGCCCATGTGTAGAGTGCAGTGGTGTTTACAAGTAGGATAAAACACTGATAACTACATATAGTGTGCCTGTCTGTCAAATAATAGTGATTTTGGATTTTTTTTTCCTATCCTTACTGCAGTTGTAAATGATTATTATCTGAACAAAGCCTGCCTTTATTCTAATTACCTTGTAAATAAACTTGCTTGTCATTACTTTTCAAACCAATTACAGGCTGCCTAATGGAAGTGCTTAATTAGCAGACACTCTACCAGAAAAAAAGAAGGGGAGGGGGGGAGAAAAGGAATGAAAAGGAAAAACAACAAAAAAAAATGCTGGTGGGGGAGGGACCGTATTCACTGTGTAATTATACAGTCATCAGATGGTTTTTTTTTTTCCCATCTCTGCTGCTGTTTTGCAACGGTGCCACAATAGAGGTTGGACCTCTCTCTCCCCTCTCTGTCTGTTAAGCAGGCAGCTGACAATGGAGCACTCCGCAGGCGGTGACCCGGACCCCCTAATAGTGCTGTGGCAGCCGTGGCCCTCGCAGCTGGAGAACAGGAAAACGAAGAATCCTGCGTGATGGCCAGTCCGCCTGCCCAACTACCACCCCACACATCGTCCAAACTGCAGCTCCCTGCAAATATCCCATACACCCTTCTTCACACCCTATCATCAGTCCTATTCACACTGACGCCGTGCCAGCTACTAAACATATTCTTCCTGTATAATAATGTCATCAGGTTCATCTGAATACCTTTGTCCGATTTCAGTACAAGAATAGTTATTTTCTTTTAAATCTAAATTTGGGAGTGGGATTTTACGTTGCTTTGTGTGTGTTAGCACGCTCCAAAAATCTTTAAAACTGCCCGGCATTGCACAAGCGTAACAAAATAAAACACATTTGTCCTCTGATATTGATACTGCCATGTTTGGAATAATGGCAGGCCGTTTCTATTGACTGTCACAGCTAGTCACCATTATAATTAGACTCCATTTTCCTTGACAGAGAGCTTTGGGAAAGGGGAATGCCCCTCTGTCATTAGCAGAAAATGTTCCAGCCCCAGTAACTGCCTCCTGAAAGGGTCATGACTAAGTGACTAGGGGAGCAACTGTCGAGTATTTCCATAGAATTCCTTGAGCCTTTTCTAATAAATAAGGCAGAAGGTAAGGCAATATAAATATAATGGGAAAAAATGGAATATGGCACCACACACATAATGTTGGTGGGGCAGGAAATGGAAGACACAAAATAATGTGCGCGGCTGTTAACTGTGACATGTATTCCCCCATTACCGCCACAAAGATGCTCAGAGTAAGTGTGAAATGCATTAAGGTAAAAAGAGGAAAACAGCTGTAACTATCTCCAAGCTGACAGGAGTGCTGGCCTATTCCACGGAGGGGGAAAAAAAATGTTTCTTCACTGCTGCTGTTATCAGCCACAGTCCATCTGACTAAGAGAGGGTGGGGAGAAACGGGGGTAAGGGGTGTGATTACAGCCATGTTAAGACCTGAGAGAGTGATCTGTACCCACAGAGATTAGACACTCGTCATTCACAGTAAGGTAGGGACGGAAGGATAGAGGGATGAGGGGTGGAGGAATGGCAGCGGTGGCGGCAGCAGTGTTATACTGGTGTTTGGGTTTAATACAAGAATTCTGCCAGCATAATTGCGTTTTGCCCCTTATCCTCTGCTGCATCAGGCCTCGTTTGGCAACAGTTTCGAGTTCCTTATCTGCTGCCATTCTCTCCCTATCTGGACCCAATCAAATTTGCTCCAGCTAGCTAGGGACAGGCAGAGAAGGGAGGAATACAGCAATGATAGCGAGGGCATGGGTGGGGTGGGGGTGGCAGGGACTTGGATTTTTTATGTGCGAGGGGATCTTTTTTTTTTTGTTATTTGAAATGAACAGTTTGCTTGGCATGCTTATCTTGCTTTCATTAGTGGGCTGTCATACTGTGACGGCAGCCACAGTGTAAGGCAGGAGTGCAGGCAGGCATTGGAGAATGAAACAGGCAGGCAGGCTGTTAGACTAGTAGGGAGTCACGCAGGTGAGAAAGGAGGAGGAGAAGGGAAAGGCAGACTCAGTGCAGACAGAAATGGAGACAGATAGAAGAAAAAATGTGAGACCTACAATGTAACACATCCATTGTTTTGGAATAAGAGCTTCTTTGGAATGAGTCACAAACCAAATGATGAGGTTGACATGAGATGGCCCTTAAGAAATTTTATACTACGAATCCTATTTTCGTGCCTTTTGCCATCATTTCTGTTCTCAGTGATAACAATGAAAATAATTGCTGAGGTCTGAAAACATGGTAACATCGCTCCAAGACACACAAATGTTTCTAAGGGCAGTGATGTCAACTTGACTGGTCAAATAACTCAACTTTATTTTGATTACTTTGAAAAACCTCAAGGAGTGATGCTTTGTCCAAAAACTAAAGCCCAATTCCAGTCTGGCCCGTGCACCCTAACTTGAGGTGATCTTAAGTCTTCCAACACACAAACTGCACTGCTGCAGGCTTATTAACAACACCTGTGCAGCACCTGTTTTATGCCTTGTGTCTTCAAACTTCTCCTTTTTTAAGGCTCCAGGCTATTATATCAGGACTGTTTCAGTAATAGAAAAATGAAATTTTGCACCTATGAGTGCATGTCTTGTGTTTGTTTGGGAAAAGCGCTTCATAATAGAAAGAAAAAGAAGAGGAAAATAATGAGAAGTTGGAGAGTTCTGTAAATGTTGTAAACCTAATAAGGCGAGTGAAGCTGAATAATTGATCCATCTGATAATATCCGGTTGTTCAGTGATGACGCGACGAATCCTACTCCCGGGTCTAAAGTAGTCTGCGTTTAATATGGCTTTTGTGTTGTTAAAATGTTTAATGTTATGTATTTTCTTCTATTTGATCTCAAAAAGCTCCTAAAACAGTCAGTGATCACTGTTGCCTTCCTTGGGTTTTTTTTCCGCTAATCATTTATTTAAGCTCAGTTTTTAAAACCTTAGGATGTAACTACAGCCCAGCCCATGCAGCAGTATATGAATGACTAACCTCGTATTGTGGATGGATTATCTCAGTTGTTCTCCTGGCTGAAGTTTGGTCCTTTTACAGCATCCTGCCATGCGATTACATTTGTTCCTGACCACCGAGAACACTCACGGTAACTTTTATCGAGTGGAAAAAAAGTTAGCTTGTTTATATTATGCTAACATAGCTGTGTCGCTAGCGGTCACGTAGCACATCATTATATACCAGGTAGCTCAACTTCAGTAACCCTACAAACGTCACTGCTGTTTAGTTTTCTGTCTTCATTTATGCTGGAAGTGATAACAGAGCTGTACGTTTTAATTTGTTTCCAAAACCCCGCAGTCAGGACATGCTATATTGTATTTAGATAGAAGCTAGCGAGCTAACTCCCTGCTAACTTCTAACTCCGTTAAATGTCATAAATTCCGTTTTCATGGATGCCTGAATGTTAAACTCAATTGTTACACCTGGTAGAGCAGATCGCTGATCATTTTATTAAAGATGAAAGACTTTAGACAGTTTTTCAACTCTCAGTAATGCCATAGTGATCGTTTGATATATGGACCTGCAGCGGAGTTTAGACCCAGACAAGGCTAGTGACGTCAGACTGAACAACCGGATTGGTATCACTGCTAAAGATCCTGATTCAAATTTCTAATAGAGAACGATTTTTATAAATTAAATGAAATGGATTCAAATTTCTAATAGAGAACCATTTTTATAAATTACAAAATACAGTAGTGTTATTTACTTAGGTTGATATGAAATTATGACATATTAATCATTATAATTTACAAAACTTTATTAGGGAAAAATAAATTTCTGGCTTCTTGCAGCATTCTCTAATGGTCAAATTGCATAATTGTTGTATGTGTTTCCACAAAAATGGGTGCCAGGGTCATGTAGCACATTCGGTTTTGATAGATTTAACTTCCTGTTAGCCAACTTTGAAAACAAAGATATGTCTGGTAACTTCCATGAGGCTTTGTTTGGGTCTTCAGTCAAATATGGCTATCGAATTTTGGTATACCTGCAAAATAGTTCAGAAAAAACACCAAAAACCTTGGCCTAATTTGTGGTGTTAGAGTGCAGGACACAAAGACATGCAAAGAATCAGTTGGGTGTCCCCGTTATCATATTCTGAAAGACTCTGAAGTTGGACAATGGAGAGGAAGATAAAAACACTACAGCTGGTTTGCTCTAAGTAAAGTTGGAGTACTTTGGTGAAGGTTGGGTCACTATTTTCTTCTTCTTCTTTTTCTCATACATACATACATACATTTGGCTAACCCAGTTGTCAGTGTGTTCGTTTCACTAAACATATATTTTAATACTAATTTTATTTGTACCTTTAGGACCAAGGACATATGATATCAGAAGACATAAACATTTATTATAATAATATGTATTTCAGTGGGTTAAAAAAAATTCCACTGAGGTAAATTGCAATGATGCCTGCTGTCTTTTAACAGTCATAATCTGATGTATCAGCCACCTACGAGAGGGCTGGAGCAGCACGTGCTCATGCACCCACACAACACATGTGCGCACACGTACACACATGTGTTACAAGGGTGCTATTGTGTAGGAGGCCCATGCAATTTATATTTTAAAATGTATTCTTCTTGGACCATAAAAATGTCTGCTCCATGCTCCAAAATATTCCCTATCATTTCCATAGCATTAGTCACGGTCCCATCCAAAAGAAAGGGATGAAGAAACTGCATAGGGTGGCAATGTATAAATGCTGAATCTATTGCATGACTGTACATGTCTGTGACAAGCAGGTACATGTGTGCCGCTCGACTTCCTACACAGACCAAGCAAGCTCTTTTCCTGTTGTGGTAAAATTATTCATTTGAATAGGAATGGGAAAAAAAAAACCTTTGAACAGGAAAATTAAATAAGCACACACAGATAAACTCTGAAAGTAAGGAGAAACCCTCAGGGCACAGAGATGGATTTGAATTTTAAGGTTAATTTGTGCAAAAGAAATACACAAAAACACAATTACACTGGCCTTAGAAAAACCATGTGCTCTTAGATGTGCCGTAATAAGAGAAAAAATATTTGACAAATATCAGGTGAATCCCATCATCGTGATCTTCGACTTCAATCGGCTTCGTTGATTGCAAGTAAGGTGGTGTTTGCATGTGTACATGCTTCCATTGCAAATGAAATGGATTTCTATCTGAAACAGATTATTAACTCTGAAATTAATCTAACATGAAAAAACGGTTTCATCGTGCCGATGGTACAGAAAAAAAATCTCAAAATGAAATCGTAACTTGCAAAGCTACTCTTACTTTACCTCGACGTGTGGTATGCACTAATAGCACGGTAGAAGGATCGAAAGACTATGCAATGTTATAATCAGCAGCCGTGCACCCTGAACAACTTTTATAGCTTTCCAAGTGAAGTGCGCAAGTTGATGCAAGAGCAGGTCTACAAATAAAAAGGTGGGAAAAAATGTGCATGGCATGTTATCAACAGTGTGTCAGGGGGCAAATGTAGCAAAGATTACAGAATGAATTAAAATGAGATGAAATGAGCATGAAGTGCATTTTTGTTCCTAGCCTGCAGTTTGTCTATATTTGGGCACGAGAACATTTAATAATGCAATCACGTTATGCAGTTGCACTTCAAAGTATTTACTGAATCATCGCCCGGGGTTAGGATTTAAATTCTGAATAAATGTGTTTATGGATGAGGCAGGTAGCAGTGGATTCAATCTGACAGATTGGAACAGAAGAGAAGAATGTATTCTCGAACCAGGTGAAGGTTAGCATAGCTCCACAAGGCATCAATCTCCAAGACAGAACACGACAGACAGATGGAAAGCAAGCGAGGCCAGAGATGGAGAGAGTAACTAAAGAGAGACTGATAGAGGGTGGAAAAGTGAGAGCGAAGTGAGAGTGAAGGCGAATGTAAAAGGAGATGAGGGCTGGCTAGATCAATAGAGAAGTGTTGCCATGGCAACAGGTCATCGAGAGCCATCATTGTCATGTTCTTTTTCTCCTCTTTTTTAGCACCATCTTCACAAAACATAATACAGAAACAAAATATAAATAAGATGTGTCATTTCAAAACGAAAATGGACGCTCGAATACAGATACAATGAACGCACAACTCTTGCAGCCTGAAGTAACATCACAGACCTTTATTTAAGCATGTCTGATTGTAGGACTAGAAGCCATTTTCTTGTAACAATGTGTCTAGGCTTAAAGTGAGATTGCTGTTAGCAAATGAAAAGGTGGATGGATTAGGGTGAACAATGTCCAATCAGACTAAAGAGGCCTAGGCTGCAGGTTTATAGGGAAATATCTGTATGCAGTAATCACGCCTCAGACCCTGACAGCTAAACCACGCGTAAACACCAACAGAAATGAAACCGTACGCACACAAACAGTTTCCGCATATATAAAAATATATACATTCTCTAAAATCATGGCACCTTCATGATTGTGGGTACAGACTTGTCTCTAATAGCTAGTTATTAGCTGCTAGAATTCATTCTAAGTAGGTCCCGTACAGCTGATGCTCTAATCGCCCTGGATCTTTGCTATCCATTTTTCAGCTGGAGAGAAGCTGCCGTCTTCTCTGGGCCCAGATGGTGTCATTACTGTGGTAAGGCTGAGTGATTATACACTGCTCACACTGGGAGAAACAATAGTTGAGAATTCTATAGGCATCTTTACTGACACCCTCAGCCACCGAGCCCCCATCCCCACTCTCGTCGCCTTGCTTTTCTCACTCTCTCTTCTCTACTTTTTCTGCTATTCATTACCGTCACAGTTTCTTTATTTTATGATGCCTGTGATTCTAAATTTTTGCCCATTTTCGTGCCTCTTTCTCTCACATCGACTGAGAATTAAAAGAGTGTCTAAGAGGTTACACTCCCACACAGAAATATGAACTTGCCCACACACATGCACACTCACAGCCCAATCTCAACTTGGTGGCAGATCGAGATAGGGGCAGCTGACTGGGAGCCGACAGGGTGGCACGGTCACAGCGCATCAGCAGGAGCTTTTGTTGCCAGGCAATCTTGTCAATCCTAGCTGGCAAGGAGGAACTGTGAGTCGAGTCATTTCTAAGACAAAGGTCAACAAGTTGAGAGAGTGATGGAGAGAGCCGTGACACACCTGTCACACCTCTGACAGACCAAGAGTCAAGATGGAAGGGGCTGCGAGGACAGAGAAGGAGAGAGGGAAGACAGAAGGAGGGAGGGGGGGGAGTAACAGTAAAGGCAGTGAAGGAAAACATTACCAAAGATAGAACGCCCCCCTCCCAAAAAATAAAAAATAAATTGAAACAAAATAAAAGATAAAGGGAAGCAAAGGGAGTCAGTGGTTTGAAACACAAAGGAATGGAGTGAAGAGTGGGCTAGATCTGCAGTCTGTGATCTGCTGGGAATTGAGGAGTGGGGAGGGGGGGGGTCAGATTTTGTTATTTTTCCTTTTCATGGTCTATTTGGTTTGCCAGACCATGCAGCTTAAATACCTTCCTCCTTCCTTTTGCAAGCGCTAGTGCTATATGTATGTCTGAACTCAAAAGCACACATGCACACGTAGCAGGATACACGCATGCATATCAAGGACTCCAGATGCTTCTGCTTTTGAGTATCGTAGGGCATGTAAATTATTAATAAAACAATGGAGTCATGTGTAGCATGTCTTGAGTGGGTCTGAACATCCTTTCGTACAAGGGTACACTTACAAGATGCAGCACAAGCACATACATGCCACATGTAATAGTCTGAACAAGCACATTCCCAGTTTTCCTTCTAAGCCATGTAATCCCCCCCATCGACCCACTTGCTTTTAGGGACTCTGGTGATCTTATAGCTTCTTTACTTTCTTCCCCGAGTAGCTGCACACATCACTCTACAGTCTCTCCACCTTTGGCTAGTTTCTCATCCACACAGGAAGCTCAAGCCTGTCTCTCCACAACACCTCCCGCCTTTGACGCCGTCCTTCTCATGTTTTGTTCGACATGTCTTTATGCGCTTCTCAATATCCTTGTCAGTTTTTGTCCACGTCTTTTTATTGCCCCTTTCTTCATTCTCCTTCCCCTCTCCTGGTGACAGAAAGCTGTCCTTGTCTCAAGCAGATGCCCACAGTTCCCCCGGCAGCATCATCTGCTTATGTAACTCAGTTAGCCTGTTTATTTTAGATGCTGGTTTTCTCTTGGTTTCCCTCGTTTCTGTTCTTTGTTGTTCTTTGTCTTGTGTCTCCCTGTCTCGGTTGCTCCCATCCTCTGTGCACTTGAACGGCACACTTTTGCAGGCTTTCTCATTTTAGTGTCATTTTGTATTACAATTGTCTCTTTCTCTTCTCCCTCCACCACATCTCTTAACTTCCTCGCTCGCCACCCCCACCCATTTGCTGTCTGCACTCATTTTCATTCTCTCTTGTTCGTCTCCACTCTCACTCTATTCCTTGTCACACTCACTCCTTTTCCCTTTTCTTTCCTGTTTTCACCCCTTCTTGCTCACATGCTCTCCTCTCTCACACCTCCCTCTGCACGTGGAGATCGCACAACTCCAGTGAGGAGAGGAGGACGGCATGGTGCCATTTCTACATAGTATTCACACTTGCTTAAAATTTAATTTTAGGATGCACTAGTTTGCATCCTAAAATCCAAAGTTTCACTTCCACAAGCACTCCAAATACTTTACAAAACAATCAAAGCCATAATTAGGTGCCATCAAGAATGTAGCATTGCTGAGAAGACAGCACCTCTGTCTCTACACGCAAACATGGCAAAATGCCTAGACTTCTCATAAGGATGTGAGAAGTGAGGAACAGCACAGGGAGAAAGAAGAGAGAGAGAGAAGGGTAGAGAATTGGTAATGCTCTCCCCCAGCATACAACGAGCCGCATGGAGGAGCCAGATAAGACACCCTGGCCCCTGCTCTGACTGCTGGAGTAAAGCCTCTCCACCAACGCAAGCAATGACTGCAAGGCTTTGGCCGACGCTTCGCTCCATCCATCTATAGCCCAGTGATGCCTCTATTACAATGGCTGCCCCACAGCTACGTGGGCCCGCGCCAGCTGCACAGGATTATAATTAGAGGGACCATGAAGTGCCCTGGACACTGGCAATTGATCTGACTGACAGTCCAATATTTCCACCAGGGAAATAAACCTTGGTTTGCCACTGAGGCAAAAGTGGGAGAGGAGTTCGGGGGTGGGAGTGTTATGGATGCAGTGTGAAACGAGGGTAGAAAGTGAAATGGTAGAGAACTGGAGGGGGCATATGGAGAAAATTCTCCCTGCTGCAGTCTTTGTGTTTTATACTCTTACTGTAGGTTTCCAACAGAAATGTAAGGCTGATTGAGTGTATAGGAGCAGATTTGTGCACCAGACTGTGCATGCATGTCAGTGTGATTTTCGTGAGTGGGGATGCACTTTGGTGCGCTATGATTCACGCTGACTTCTGTTCCCTCTTTACATTCATGCAGCACATCCCATTTCACTTAAAGAGGAAGATCTTGTTTGTTGTCACAAGTTATTCTTGCTCTTAATAATGTCTAGTCTCGGCATGGGTCTTCTAGCAGACATGTGAGCAGGCACAGCTGCATCCGAAGAGGGGAGCTACACTAAACAATGTCAAACCCATCTGCTTTTCTATCTCTCAAAAAGCAATATGTTCTGTGGTGACAGTTTCTGTGGTAAGACTGAGTGCTGTTTTAAGTAAATCCAGGTCAGCCTGACAAATACACAGGTTTTTGTCGACATTGGGGGTTGTTCTAATGTTTCCTTCTGTTATTTCCTCTGAGGCTCCAGGGAGACTTTCAGCTTGACAGCATCACTACAGTTCCCACAAGTCTACTGCTAGGTCACATGCCCAGAGAGACACAGAGAGAGAGACAGCTGGAGAGTGAAAATCAGAGAGTGAGAGAGCAGCAACTCCCGACGAAAATGGAGGACGATGAGAACTTACAAAATGTTTCGAGATGTGAAATGCTTAAGACATGTACAATGGCCTTAGAAACCAAGCACACATACACATACATATATATAAACACATAGGCTATACATATATATACATAAACACATATACATATATATACATACACACACACACACACACACACACACACACACACACACACACACACGTATATAAGGGGTGCAATGATACTCGTATCGATATTGAACCGTTCAATACAGTGCTTTCAGTTCCGTACGCATATGTATCGAACAATACAACATTTTTTATTTCTTTAATCAACTTTTCTTCTGACGATGCTGTCTGTGTTGAGCACTCAGTGGATCTGTGTTCGACTACTCCGCCTAGGCTGCACTGTCGAGTGCAGATCCACTGAGCGCAAGCTAGCAAGACAGAAGCTAAGCTCGTTGCAACATGGCAACTGCCTCAATGCTACCCGAAATTGAACCTCCACCACCCTCATTCAGATCTGGCCTTTGGAACTATCTTGGTTTTCATGTGAAGCATGACCCTGATGGTAAGTACGTCATGGACAAAAGTAAAACAGTATGTCGGATGTGCCACGCAATGCTCAATTTGTGGGAACTAGTGTGTTAGCGCAGTTAGCTTGTTAACGTGTTGATGCTGTCCAGCCCCACGCACGGGGCGATCCGCGGTAACTTCTTAATGGAGATTTGCCGCGTTATGCAGTTAATGTCATTTTAACGAGATTAACGCTGACAGCACTAGTGGGAACACAATGAATATGACTGCACATTTACGCCGACATCATCCTAGTGCAAAGACAAGTGGAATCAGACAAAAACAACAAGCATGCATGCTACAAACTTTACCCGAGTCATTTAGACAGCCGTTAGCACATGAGTCTCCTTATGGGGACCTGATATGTTTAATATGCTGCTGAGAATATAGCCCAGAAGAAGCATATAGTTTAGCTTTTATTTTGGAAAGAGCCAAGTAAAACAATTAAAATCGTAATAAAAAGATTACTCGGTAGTCTCTTCGGTTGATAATAAAGTTCATATTTTAGTTGGGGTTTCTTTGGAGGATATTTAAGCACTAAAAAGTTCACGTGAAAAAGGAGCTGCATTTTGATTTCGTTTCATTCTAGTTGCTCTCTCAAGGTTTAAAAACTGATATTAAATTTGCAGTGGGACGGATAGTAAAGTATGAATGCAGGAAGATGGGAGGAGACACTCTTGGAAACAACAGGCTAAAACCATGGCATGTTGCCGATTAACCTGCTGCAGTGTAACATTACAATATTAAATAATAATTGCGAATTGTGTATGTGAACTAGAAGAATTCAAATGTTCTTTGGACATCTGTTACACATATGAATGCATAGGGCTGTTCGATATAACCGATGTTCGATATATACCGGATGACGATATAAAAACGTCTATCGTTTCATTTTACGCTATCGCTTGTTTCGTGGTGTCGCAAAATAAACTGTTTACGGCAATATTTTTTCATCGTTTTGATGGTCACTGTAGTGGCTATGTTAATTTCTTAAACTTCTCTCTTTCTCTTATATCTAATATAACTACACTTCGGACGGACAAGCGCCTGTTTTTATGTGTTTAGCAACAATGACGGTAACACCATCGCGTGTCCGCTTGTTTATGTTCCACATAAACCTTTCACAATAAAGCTCAAGATCCTGTTTAGACTTACACTGAATCACGTGAAAGAGCAGATTATTTATGGATGAGAAGTAAAAAAGAGCCTCCAGGTGCTAAAAAATAAACTTTGGGCTCAAACGTTAGAACAGGCTTTTCCCCGCAGCACGCTGTGTAATAAATACTCACAAAGAAAACAGCGGCTGTTACAACTTATATCTAAGAATGTATCGTTTCATGCATCGGTTAAAACACTCGACTCCAGCTACATGACGCGCAGCTGGAAACACTTCCCGCAAGTCGAGCTGCCCAAGATTCACAGAATTTACAGAAAATGTTACATTTTTGTGATTTATATCGTTATCGGGAAGATAGAATTCTTATATCGGGATATGAGATTTTGGTCATATCGCACAGCCCTATGAATGCATGTAATCCAACATGTGGATAAAAGTTATAAGACTCTAAGGCATTCTCTTGTCAGTATTCAAATTTCCTTTATCGTCCTGAATCCTATTTATTTATTTACACTGCTCCTACTGAAACGTAGCGATTTGGAGTCTCCTAGGACATACAGACCATGTGCATATGTTCTGTACGTAACCCTATCTTGCTTTCAATCAGCCAATCCAAGTGAAGACTGCAGTAAAAAAATCAGCACTATTCTTCTTTTACTTGCTTTCTGTGGAAGTCGAATCATACAAGTAATATTGAGATTTTCCTGCAATGGCTTTTGTGGATTTCTTTGCTTTCTCATACATTGTGTCTTTTTTTGCATTTACTCAACTCTCCTTTTCCTTCCCAAAATTACCATTTAATCAAACCTAATTTTTCATCTCTCACCACATCACCTACGTTTCTTTCCACATTTCTTTCTCAATTTGTTGGTGTGTATTTTCCATCTGCTTCCCCTACCATTAAGGTTATTCAAAGCAAGCACCCAGCGAGATGTGTCATCTGCCAAGGTGACAGTAATGCACTATTTCTTTTCATCTTCAAGCAATGCCTGCATTATCAGTATATAAAATGAATTGCGAGACAGTCTCTTTCACCTGTGCCAAATGAAAGAGGCCTCAGCAAAACAAACAATCCGCTGTTTTCTCTCAAGGCAACTGAGCAGGTATATCAAAGGAGAGTAAAAAATGACCATTATGTGTGCTGTTTGTCTCTGCTAGGTCATGAGAGAGATGGCTTTCCGCTGCAAGAGCGCAGCGAGTGAGTTTGCTCACAGTCTCAGCTTTACTCTAGTCGAGCAGGAGCCGCCGTTGAATTGTGACTTGCTGCATGGAGCCTCGAATGAGAACTGACACTATATAAGATGATAAAAGCTTAGAGCGATGCTTAGCAAGTATCAAAAGGCTCAAGCAAAGCGGTGTGTGATGCTGACAATGCAGAATATTAATAAGATAAGTAATAAAATCAATTGAATCCTAAGATTTTGTATTACTGTGCATTGAATCATCATACAGTATATCACCAGTGTCAGCATTATGCATTCCCTGCTCAGTCAGAATCCAGAGCTATTCAGAAGCCATCTTTATTAGTATTACAAGAATCTGAAGCTTACTAAAGGCAGTGACCACAAGGCTTGTGCTTGTAGCACCTGACTGTGGAGGGCTCGGGGTCAGTTCGTCAGGAACTCGGGGGTAAAGGACAGAGCTGTCACTGCAATAAAAGAAAATGTACAGGAACAGGGCTTTCCACATGAATGACTGGGTGCACACTGATTTCATTTCCTATGTAATGTAGTGGTTTGAGAAAAAAATAGGCTCAAAAGACAAATAAAAGAAAAAGCTCAGTTGATATTGAGGCGTGGGACCCTACTGGCTAATTATAAAGTGTAAGCTTAATTGGAAACCAAAACAGTTATTTCATATCCAAAATCCAGCGAATGCATTTTATCTGTTTTTTTCTATCGTCTCTGTTTATGCACATCTAGATTTTAATGAGCCTCTCTTAAAAATTATGCAGAAAGAGCAAGCCAGTCTGATGGAGAATAGGTTAGGAAAAGTGCATTAATAAATTACTCCCCCTGTCTCTATTCATTTTGGTCAGGATCTGCTTTATTCTCACTGAACCTGTGCTATCACTCTGACTCGGAATAAGGTTTAAACAGGGGGGGTGCAGTAGATTAAATCCCCTTTTACTGTATTTATTAGACATGGACATTTTAATCAGTTACATCAGTTTATTGGAAAGCCAATGCTGTATTCAGATGTTTATAATGCTCTCACGCAGTGGTAATGTATGTAAGGGCTATTTGCTGCTGAAGAGATATATTACAGCCGGAGATACCTCCCAAGCAAGTTATTAAAAACACTAAACCATTAGTTGGCGAAGCCGGGGCTCAGTCCTTCACTCTCCTGATCTCCTCGCTGCTCTCTTCTCCCGAGAGACTAAAATTAGACAAAACATCCCTGACACACACTACAACACAGTAGCCAGGATGCATGCATGCCCCCCACCCCCACCCACACACACACACACACACACACACACACACAACTATTTATAGCACATTACCATAACAGTGACCTATTTGTTTGCTTCTAAACTGTCTGGGCACCGCATTTTATACCGCACACACTTCATGCCAAAAACTCGAGATGAAAGTAGAGACTGCATCATGAAGGGCATGTCATTTTGGGAATTTTATTTTACAATCAAAGGTTCTTTTTTTTGGGGAGGGGGGGGGGGTGTTAAAGGATATAAACTGCAGACTGCTACACTGGTCTACCTTGACAATGGATACATTGTCAATCACCTATTACTACTGAATATTGGGTGACTGTACTTTATTTAAGCAGGACTAATATAAAGGAGTCCTCTCTGGTCTCGGACAGAGTATTTGTAGGCTACGTTTTTGCTCCAGGGAACCCTGCGGCACTCTAGCACCAATGGTCCCGAGAGAAGTGCCACCACGGCTGAGTAAGGAGAAACATGGCTTTGAGATACAGAGATGGAACAATGTAGAAAAGACAGAATGACACACAGCGAGTGGGAAATAAAAAAGGTAAGAGAGAGTAAGGAAGAAAAACACAAAGACAGAAAACTGAGGACAGCATTGTGCATTCAGATAAGCATTTAAAATATTTCCATCCAAAACTTAAATATGAGGACTGACTCATACAGTAGCAAATCCATTGTTATTTATAGCACTGAGAAGGGCAATATGATGCATCCGCAATTATAAAACACATTCATTTGCCTATGAAAGAAAAAAAGCTCACGTGTACTAAAAGTGTTAACTCCACTGAGGGTTTCGGGGGAGCTGAAAAATACTGCTACAGCCAGGGCCCACGTGGGTTCAGGTAATTCAAAGGAGTTTGGCAGCATGACAAAAGACATAAATCAAAGGTACGCATTTTGGTTTATACAAAGGCTGAGCTAAAATTACAGGTCAGAAAAGCAATTACACTTTTCTGAGGCTGTCAAATCGAATAAGAAATGTGTTTTAGACAAAAGACGGAAAGCAGTCTGCTAGATGGGTGTCATAACACACTGCAGTTTTGCCCCGGGGTGGTAGGAATTGTTTTGCCTTGCAAAAAGTATTTTCTTTAATGTGCAATTTTCAGCCAACACAGGATAGTATCAGTACTACTACTGCAAGCAGCCATACTGTTACAAAAAACAGCATCCAAATTCTTATTACCAGATGAATTAAGGATATTTAGAATTTAAATTTAAGAGATAAGCTTGTACATAGTAGTAGAAGAAAGTAGTAGCGGCTGGAGGAAACTGTTTTAGTAATTTGGTGCCATATAAATTGAATTGACTTGAATTATTAGCCATTTAGCACCATGGACAGCACCACACGCTGCCAAAAAAAGTGAATCTTGGAGTGCAGCAGGATTTGCTGATTGTACAGTACCAAAAGCTGCTAAACATGTCATCCCTGATCAGTTGTGACATTAAAACAGCACTGACAATTAAAATATTGTGTCAGATGTCACATATATCGGATTAGCACTTAAAACCTGTAGCTGACAACATAATTGCAGCTCCGCTTCTCTGCATACCCTGTGATTATCCTGCTGGAAAAACAACACATAAGCAAACAAACAAACAAGCAAACAAATTAAAATAGGAGGCTACAAAAGCATATAGCCCTGATTTTGGAAGCTAACACTCCAGTTAAAACCTCCATCTGTTGAAATCCATTCCCGAGGTGCTCCTGGAAACTGTAAACGCCCACACACAGAAAACTCTGCCAAGAGAACAAAGACAAACATTTCAGAACTCCCGTGCACCTCTCGCACCACAGCGCACGGAGAAGACAAAAATCTTTCCCCCTGCTAAATATATGGGCTTGACGTGGGAGCATGTGGGCTGGTGAAAAGCTCAAGATGCAATGCTTTACTTCAACAAAGCTCTGCAATATTAAGACAGCCTTATCTCTCATCATTTCCCTTACTCTGAACAGTACATTCCCACAACACATAGCCTAGTTTAGCAGGACACATTTATCTCGTAATATTTTGGGAGGAACAATGTGAAACGTGATGCCATGAATGATATCATTAACGTTCTAATATCTTTGTTAAAGTAGAGTACAAAGATGTGCCTAAATCTCGTGGTGCGCTGTTTTCCCCTCCTGTCAGTGCTCCTCTCCATAAACACTCACAAACAAGTCCAAAAAAAAGATTTCTATACAATAATACCCACAGCCCATTCATATTTATAGCCAACATCAAAGGGAAGAAGAAATGCATTAGAGCACATTTTGGCTCAAGGGAAGAAGAAGAAGAAGAAGAAGACGACGACATTCCACAGTTACTCAACTACAGCGTTAAACTACCATCATCTACTCAAAGACATTTCATTTGAACCAGTGATGTTAAATGATTAAGCAATAATTCAGCAAGCGGTTCTCAATCAGAGGTCCAGAGGACCAGTGCATCCCCGAGGGCAAAGAGCACATGTTCCTCTCCATGCTGACTTTACATTTATGCCACTGCTGCAACGTTACATACGCACACAACGTTGCAACATAAGGGTCTGCTTACTTTTCTATAATGCCTTTTACATACAACCACAGCAGTATGCATCTTAACCCTAGAACACTATCGCTGGGTGATTTACACCCGCGAAAATAGATTTACATGATTTCTCTCTCCTGCAGCTGTTTGCGTGTCGAGGAGCCTGTGCCTTCACCAGGGAAGTCTCAAATGTCCCAGGAATGGGTGGACCAAAGACCAGCTTTCCAGAGTCATTATTTTGTTTTA
>NW_005187424.1:1148728-1155830 GCF_000239375.1 Pundamilia nyererei | reverse complement strand
CAGTTTTAAATGCTCGCTGAATATTCATTTGATTTGGCTTATTTGTTTATTGCATAAGTGAGCTGATAAACTAAAACCATTCTTTTTCTAATATTTTTAAGACCCACGCTTTATTTTTGTAGTCTTATGTTGCTATTATTTTGGCTTAACTATTAAGGCAAGTACCTGAGCACTGCTATGTGTTGCATACTATATTAAAGCCTCTCCACAAATGCAGAACAAGTTCTATAACAAATTCACTTGCATCCAATGCTAGCACATATACATCTTCAATAACAAGACACGCTTGTGAAGAAAACACTCTGCACTTAATCCAAGTTCAGTGTAAAACCATAATAAAGCTGCATCAAAGGCCACAAATGAGACCGATTCAATTTTGTTTTTTTACGTGTTCGTCTTTAGACGTATTTTCAAAGATCATCGGAATAATTTTTGTCTCCAATATGTCAGACCAGGACATCACAACAACATGCTCACAGATGAAAACCTCCTATTAACCTTGGTCCATCCATCACCGAGGATGCTAACAACAGAATAACAGTCACTTAAAAAGCATGAGGACATCCATTTTGTTCATTGTGTTTGCAATTCACATGGTGACACTAAGAGAACCCATCCACTTCTCTGTCAGAAGAAATCCATTAGTCAAACCAAACACTGACACTTAGAATGTCAAACACACAGGTAGCACATAATTTGTTTTACAACAGTGTGATAGCTGGAAATGGGGGCTGGTGAATAATATCTGCCAACTGCGGAAAAATGCACAATCTGAAATTACCAGAGGGGGGATATTTAAATGTTTGTGTCATTTTAAATCTTGGGAACAGTTTATGCCTTTGGTCATGACTATTTTGCACGCCATCCACTATGGGTTTGTGTGAGTAAGACTGCAGCCACAATGGATAATCTTGTTCTATTGAAAACGTAACCGTTAAAAAAATGAAAAGAACTACATTCAAGACTTTATATGTTGATGACATAATGTGTAATACATGGAAACTATAAACGTATTCCTATTTAGATGTTTAAATCGTTGCTTTTGAACGCCCTTGTTTCTGTGTCAGTCAGAAAACATCCTGTCGCTTCCTGTCTTCCGGGCAATAAGAGAGCATGCGGCACACAGGGCTTTGTTGTTCTCCCTAATGTGAGTTAATCTGGATGCTGTCACATCAAACGCAGGGACATCTTAGGTGTTATGTAGATAGTCTTAATAGAAACTTAGCCTGGCTCTGTCCCTTTGGGCCCCTCTCTTGCCTTTCCATTTGGTTGGAGGCAGAGAGATTGGCCATCTTCAAAGCCCTCTGTGTGTTTCTGTATCGACCACGCTCCTCTGCGGCCCCAGAGGCTTCCTATTAGAAAGGATTTGTCTTACAAGCTCTGTGTGGTGCCACTCTCAAAAAAAAAAAAAAAAATGAAGAAAAAGTGAAAAACATGTTACTTGTGGAGCTCTTCTGCTGTAGCCACTTCACTTCAAAACACTTTGATCTCATTCCCTAATTTTAAATCAGCCCAAACTGTTCATCCTAACACACTCTGCGCCTATAGAGCAACGTCTGGCATACGCAGATATCAGTCTCACCAGCAAATGCAGATATCAAGCACATACCCTTTCATCATATAGATCCATTCACGTTGCACCGGGAAATGTGTCACTGAGGCGATAGCTTTTTAGTTTGCGGCAGAAATAAGCCTGGATTCACAGACGGGGGCTGGGCTGAGCAGGGCCAACGGTTTATGAGATATACAATTTTTTTTTTTTTCATTTCTTTGCTTTTGCCAGGGCTCCATGTTGATCCATAGATAACCTGTCATCTCATCTTCTCCCCTGCCTTTATTACTGTATGCATTTCGGTAAGCTAACGGCAGAGCAGACTGCTTTCGACCAATAAGGGGGCCGGGCTGAGAAGAACAGCAGTATTTCCAGAGGAAGGAGGTGTGAGAGAGGGTGAAAAAGCCAGAGAGAGGGAGACGGGTAGGGCAGTTTTTATTTTGCAGTCTTCACTACAAACTGAAATATACTCAGGCAGTGTAACTATAGATGGCCAGACTATACCCACAGGGCTCTCAGTATGTAGGGACACAATAATAAATCCAGCATTATCAGATCCCAGTCATTCAGCAGACGCAGCCTAAGTGCTTTTAGATGTGTCAGAGGACATGACAGACTTTCATTGCTCCGCTGATGACTTCCCATTCATCCTTTGTAAAATTACTTAACAGTTCCCTGTAGAGCCTTAAATGTTCACTTTTGTGGTTTTGTTTATATACAGCATTTTTCACCAAAGCAGTCTGTGTGTCTTTGAGACCTAACGACGACACCAATGCATTTCCCACTTCACAAAACTTTTGCAAAGCTATTGTTCTTGCCTTCTCGCTTTTTAGTGGCAAACTAATAAGACATTACAGCCTGCTTCAGAAATCTTTGCTTTGCAGTGCCACTTGTGGTCATAAGCCCGAGAAAGTACTCTTAAAGCATGTCAACCAGCAAATACTAGAATACTAGACTAGTAATAGTGGGTTGAAAGACGTAGTCCTCTCTTCCAAGATAGAAAAGCAGGCAAGGAAGTGAGCTGGACAACACGCTCTGCCCTTTCCCAATCTTGAAAGGGGGGGGCACAGGAGAGTAGCCTTTCAAGAATATATTAATAACACTGCAGTAAAAAGCACACCGGTGAGGTGGGGACAAGCTGAACCCATCAAATTAATCTGAGATAAATTTGCAAGTCATCATCATAATTTAAAATGTTTTAGAGACAGAATAAATGATCAAAGAATAAAAGGAACTAGACTGACAAAGATGTACGATGGAAAGTGAGGAGAGGCAGAAAAAAGAGAAATGAAGTGAGAAAAAGAGACAGCAGACATATTTTGATGGACAAAGAAGTAGCCTTACAAGGGCAGATAGGCAGAGAGATCCCATAAGCTGGCAGAGGAAACAGACAGGACAAGCAGCCAGTCAAAATCTATATGCTGCGGTGATGTCGTACAGACTGATAGATTCATAAATAATGAATCAAGAAAAACAACAGATAAAATAAATTCTGTAAATAAATGTGCCGCCTTGTGTCCTCTGCCCCATCGCCTAATGGATTTTGCTTGCGTGTGTACGTAATTTAAATGCGTCGCAGCCCACGCTGCCATGGTAATCATTTGCCTCAGCCCCCATTACTGATGTGCGATGATGATGAGCGACAGTTTTACCCTTACCTTATAGAAACACACAAACGGCTACAAGATCATCGCCGCATTTATCAGTGAGCTTATTATGAGTGCTCAAAATCAAAATCTATAACTACTGAAATGTGCTACCAGATTCCGCAGGCTGCATTATACGCCGCCACATGCGTTTCTAAAACAAAGTGGAAATTAATTAACGAGAAGGAAAGTTCAAGATAATTCAACCCTAAAATTCAAAATGAAAGATTACCACAGGTATAATTCTGCAATTCACATCCAGACTGAGCTTCATCACCTGTAACAGCTGTGCACAATCAAACAGTCAAATTGGAGAGGTTATTATTTCCCAGTAAGTAATTTGAGTGAGCCTGGCACTCGCTGATTAAAACAAACAAAAATCACAGAATGAAGTACTCATATCCTCAACTTCCCAACGCATTTCAAATATACTGTATTAACTTCTCTACTTTTCTGTAATGATTTTGGCAACAGCACTGCAAATGCATGCAACACCGAAACAATTTCAAAAGACATTCTTGTTTAGATTCAACACACTTCATGTTCTCTCACCTACGACCACATCTACAACAACTGCTGCTATAACTAGTCCTTTTGCTAATAATGTGAGCAAATGCATTAAATTTGGTGCACAACGGCAGCACAGAGGTAAAAGTATGGTGCTTAGGGTGAGTCTTTTGCAGAGAGAATTGTTGTGAAAGGTTTAATGGCATGATCGATATCAGATATTAATATAGCGTACCATCACATGGATTATCCATCAAATATACAGGGATTGAAGCTGTGGGATTGCTTTGGCTCTTAAGTCTTTTGTTCACTTGATTCTCCTCCCTGCTTTTATCATTTTTTCCTTTAGCTGATCCTTATGAAAATCTGAGACGTAGCTCATATTCAGACAGCGAAAACCACACTGAAAACCTAATGACTGCCTCTGGGATGCCTTTGGACTTCTCCACAGGATTCAAAATAGGAAGAACCACGGCTATGCTGCTTTTTTCAGACTGATACAGTACAGGTTAAAGCTTGGAGTCCTGATCAGGCAAGGAGGCCCTCCATCAATAACCTCCCACTCTCCATTTCCCCTCTATCTCACGCCCTCCATCTCATTTCTTAATCTTTACAACTCAGTGATTCAAATACCTTTCCTCCTACTTCTCATTCCATTTCACAGTCTCCAAGTCTTCTTTTTGACCCATGCCTACCTACTCCTCTCGCTCTCCCTCTATTTCTCTCTCTCATCCACACATCTTCATCATTTCTCCCCTTTTCCATTTGCTCGCTCTTTTTTTGCCTCCAATCTCACTTCACAGACCCGCCTCCTGTCTGAGAACTTGGAGAAAGCACATTAAAGGATGCATACTGGCTAAACCTGCCGAGCTGCGTGACTCTAAATTGGATCCTCTAAAACTTGCCTCTTGCATGTGTGCCACAGCTGCGCAGGGAACCCCAAGGCCTGACAAGAGTTAAAGACCAAGCGGTCTCTATCCACAGCACAGCACAAGTCACTTTGTCTCACACGCAGACACGCACAGAAATGTAAAGCTCTTCAGTGTGCCGACAAACTCTGTAAACAACAACACAACCCAATGTGTCCCTACGAGCCCTTCGCAGGTTTATGATACAGCCCTGCAATGGTTTTGGGGGCTGTGGTGGAAGTGGGATGTTGAGGGGAATTTAGTGTTTCACCTAAATGGGAGCTTGCTGCCTGGAAGACATCGAGTATACTGTTTTACTCTGAATTATTAAAAGCTGCCTGTTATTTCAGCTTGGACTGAAATAGTTTAGATGCCACAGACTACAGCTGTTGGCATAAAACTATATAATTTATATTCCCAGCTATTCTGCAGCCATCCAGCTTATTGCTATTTTTCTATATGAAAGGCTATACAACTGCCATGATGGACAAAACATGACTACTTTAAATAAGTGTCAGGTGAACTCTAAGTTTGATGAAACCCCCCCCAAAAAATAACTGTCAGAATCCCAGCAAAAAGAATATGCCTGCGTGCTTGAACTCGCCTCTGCAAGCTCAGCTATATCCAGTGTCCGGGTATTCTGTGGGGCAGACGACAGAAGCCTTCACCGGCAGCGATCACCCTGACACTGGCTCCCTGAGCGAGCTCTACTGACAACCTTCCTCTGCAATGCAAATAACCACTTCCACATGAGCAGAACCATCACTAGCACTCCCTGTACACTTGTATTCCATGTCATTATCCCTGGGGACTCGCACGCCGTTCCTCTCGTCTACCCTATGCCTCATGCTGCTACCCTTATCTGTGACGAGAAGGGGGCTGGGGCTTAAAACAAATCGGTCCGGCTCATGCATTCACAGCCATGATAGAAGGCTGCCACTGGCTTTTTTTCTACTCATACCTCCTGTCAGTCACACTTGCCCTCCAGCCATGTGTACTGTATATCATTAGTCCTGATTTTTTTGCTGACAAACGCTGGCTGTCGTGCTGCGCAGCCCCCTTACCCTCTCTCTATGGACACTACACCAAAGCATGGCGAGATGTGCCTTACAAATGAGCTCTCTCTGGTTCCAACATGTGCAAGTGCACCATTTCGCTGTGTATGCGGATAGCACGCACACAGACATCCAAATACATGAGAATAGATGTTCTAAGATTGGAGGTATGACTTAAAGCTGTCAGCGTGACCCCGTGGCTCCTTCTCCCTCCTCTCCTCTTTTCTCAATATTTCAACTGTTCTGTCACTTCATCCCCCTCTAATCTCTCACACACTCCTCCTCACCCCCCCTCTCTCCCAAAGGCACACGGTCCACCCAGTGAGATGTCAGCCCCGATTAGCCACATCGAGTTGATGTGTTTTAAGTTTGTCCTTCATTATTGAGTAATGTGAAATATTCTCAGACATGCATGTTTTTGCCTCTAAAACGGTCATCTTGTCTATTTGGATATCCACTTTTTGTGAGCTAATCATTTTTACCATCTATTTCAACACGCATGCAAGGACACACACTCACACTGCGAGACATACACACCCCTCTACTCAGGGCCTTATTGTTTACAGCTTATGATCCATGCGCATAGCCCTCGCACTTTTTTTTTCTTTGTGTCTGCGGGCAGAATCACACCTGTACAAGCTTCTACGGGGACTCGCAGATGGATTGTCACTCGGTATCTGGGCCTTGCCTCTTGCAAGGCTCTGCACAGCCATGCCCGCAAGCCTGGAATAAAACCAGACTCATCTGGTTCAGCTCCACTGGTACTGGTAGGTGATGCTTCACAGTGCCAAATTGGCATTAGGTCATCCCAACTGTACGGCATAAAAACGGATCAAACGGGCACAGGAGTGCAAGCGATTGTTTTCAAACTGAAAAACAAAACCTACAAAAGCCCCTCCCACCCATTAGACACAAAACCCAGCTCTATAACCCAGATCATAGCTGTGTCACATGATTGCATTTCACAGACAGGCGGGCAAGCAGTCTCCAGCCATAACTAAAAAATAGGTTAAACAGGCTAAAAATATCAAAAACATTAATAATTCAGCTTTTTTGCAAACCTGTACCTCAGAAAAAAATAGCACACATTATACAGTGAAGTGGTTTAATGGGTAGGGTAGTTAGCAGTGAGCACTGGGAGGGACCACAGCACCAATCTGTCATCCCTGCTAATGTCACAGGTGATGTCAACAAGCGTTCAAAGGTAACTTTGAGGTGTTCTTACCATTTTTTAAACCTTGGTAAGGGATTTGCTTTGAATGTCATTTTTGACTATTAACTTCATAGAAGAAAATAATATTTTCTTTATATTCATTTACTTGTGTCGATAATTGCATTACAATAAAACTCTTAACAGGTCAAGTGATAGGTTTGTAGCTTGAACCTATTCGCTGGAACGTTGAAGACAATATAATTACACAGCAAGCAAGACAC
>NW_005187424.1:1137325-1148388 GCF_000239375.1 Pundamilia nyererei | reverse complement strand
TCCTACCATAAAACAATAAGAGAAGGTACGACCTCTCCCATGCTCCCAGAGTGCTCTGGAATTAAGGATCAAACCTCTACCAATCTAAAACTAATTATAAAACTCTAAGCATATATAAGTAGATATTTCTAAGCATAAATGACAATCAACAATACAAAACCTAACATCAAGTTTTAGAAGTTCATATGCACTGGCTGTATATAATGACATGAAATTTCTATGATGAAACACATTTTAATGTTTCAGTTGGTGTTCTTTATTCTCCAAAGGCAGGTGCAGAGAGCAGATCAAGACTTTTTTTTCTTCTTCAAAATACTCTCAGAGGCCAATCCCCTGAGAGAAAGAAGGCTTCTCTAAATATGTAGCTAATCTACCACACAGAAAACCAAGACGAACAAAAGAGAGGTGTGTGTGAGCGTGTGTGTGGACGTTAAATGGGTACCAGAGGACTAACAATGAGAAGAAGCAGAAGGTGGATTGCAAGCAACATTGTCACAGCTACCCTTTGCGTATGTGTGCGTGCATGTGTGTGTGTGTGTGCGTGCGTGTTTAAGGATATTCAGTTCCACTGGGAGCACTTTAGCACCACAGCTCTTTGCTGCGTACATTACACGAATATACCATTACAACAGACATACACACAGACACGTGGAGAGTTGCACACACACACACACACAATCCATAAAAACTATTGTTCTGTTGCGGTCACACGCTGATATGATTTGGGAACGTTGTTAGGTGCCATATACCACAGTCCCACCAATAATAGGTAAATAAAAAGTGTTTGCTGACACATGCACACTAACACTAAGTTTAAAACTTTGCATTAGTAGGGACCACGCCCTCAGTTACATTTGACAAACCTTCTGATAAGTGAATGGAAAACGGGACAAGCATAGTCAAAGAACCAGAAGGAGAAATGTACGACATGTGGTCCGGCTCCTGAAATTTGGATAAATGATCTCCAGTTCGTAGCACATCATCAGACCTGGGTATTAAGTTCAGAACAGAAGAGATCACAAACATGATTTAAAAACTAATATCTATAATATCTTATTCTCATTTCAGTATAAACTTTGCAACACAAAATCCTGTACAGTTCATAAAACTGAAAAAAAAAAATTAAAGACCACCCCCATGCCCTTTCTAACATACACAATAATGTTGTATATTTTCAGGAAAAAGATACACACATGCATACGAACACACCCAGACACATGTACACATATTGCAGTTACCCAAAGGCTAAATTCTAACGAGTCCCCTTTCCCTGACTACAAGGTCTCCAATCCTGCCAGCACCGATTGGCTTCATGCTGACCAGTCTGCTCTATATCCACCCCCACCCTCACCCACTCAGCACAGTCACATACAGCACATACACAACCAGCCAGTACACTACATTCATGTACGGAGGGGTGACATATTAAAGGAAAAACTCTTTCACAGGCGAACTCAGGTCACGGTATTTTCCACACTTATCCTTTCTCACATGTAATGCACAGCAGGAAAGCAGGAAGCGCTCCATTTCAGAGATCTCTGCATCTCTGGAAATACTTGATGTGGTTTAGGCGAGGGAGGAACCTGGACAGAGTGTGCAGGAGGCACACGTGACTCCCAAAAACTAGCAGAACTGAATGTGCCAGAATATTAGCTTTGTACATAGTGGCACAATCTGACATCACACACATTTTGTACTGCAGAGCAGGAAGGGCAAAGACCAGCTCGGTTCTGATCTGAATGCATCTTTGTGTTCTCACAAGCAGCTCTCCCACATGCCACTGAAACAGCATTAATGCTTCTTACAATTCTACAAATCACTGCAACTCTAGTGGAGTGTGTTATATGCAAAAACCCCTGTAGGGGTTCATTTGGGTTCAGATCTGCTGATTGTGAAAGGCACATGCCATTCTTGAAGAGAGCATTTCCATCAGGTCAGACGTGTTTCATTATAACCTAAAGGCACGAAGCCAACGTGATGTTCTTTAGATTTTCAATAAGCTGTTCCACTGAGGGGCCATGTGGAGCCGAACCATGACAGCAGAACACAGCTACCAAATCCCCTAACTACAGGGTCAAGGGTTCAAGTTTTTTTTTTCTTAATTTGTCACCAATGTGAACACACTACGTAGTGTAGCATTGAATTATTCAGCCTTTGCAGCAGCCAGGCAGCACACAGCAAGCCTTGGCTGTAGACAATAAACAGGTGGATAGGATGCATTAGTAAGCATAGGTAAATATGTTATGTGTGTGTCTGTGCATATACGTGTATGAATAAAACCCAATGAAGTAAAGATGGGCCATTTGCAGCATGGTGGAGCCAGCCTCATTTCCCCAGTACCAGCTCAGCCATTCTCCACAATATAACCACGCTTTGCTTCTCACTCCTCTCTCATGCTGTTATGGTTCAGGTGAGCAGCGGCATGTACACACAATTACACATACAAACACACATATAGAAACAGACTGCATCCGTGTGCACTCACACAGAAGACTAACAGTGCAGGTATGTATATAGCAGAGGGCAGAGCGCAACAGTGAGGGAGCAGAAGAGACAGAAATGGAGACAGAGGAAAGCAATCGAGAGGGAGGATATCTACTAGTGTTGACATTGCAGGAGGCTACATGTGTGTGCCGGAGCATAATCTTCCCCCTGCTCTCATTGGGTTTTTAATGTGGCTGCTATTTCCATAAACCTGCCTCCTGAATCACTGCCAGCCGCTTACACTCCCCCCAGGTCGAGCTGTACTAATACTAGGACTGAATGCATGCAGCAAACATATTTCCACCAATGCCTCTCAAAGACAATCACCGTTATACACGGTGCTAGCACAAAAAAAGGGACGGCAGCGTGATTTGTTCTACGCAACAGTAGGTAGACTTGCTAGTCTGCGACTGAGATTATTTCTTGGATCTGTTGGATTTGAGGAGTTGCAGTGAGAGGACAGAGAGTTTTAGGAGAGTTGGGGGAGGTGGAGGATGGAGACAGGGAGGGGGATGGGTGGGCGGATAGTGTGAGGGATGCGGGATTTTGTCATGATGCTAAGCTGGGAGGAGTAAATCTCCTGCAGACTTGTGTAGGGAGCTGTGAAACTCACAAGTATACTCACCATTTGCGGTAGGAAGTGGGCATTAACTGCCATAAAGAGTCATCAGAAAACATTTTAGTGGCCATCAGGGGATATTTATATTTCAGTTGGCTTGGAAAGAAATACTGATAGGACATGCTTGAACAGTCACATACTCAAAAGCTCACTAGTTTGGTATATGTTAGAAAATTAAATGTCTCTCCATCAGCGACACACAAATATATTCCAGACTCGCTGTCATTGGGGGGTATGCAATCAGGGCACACCGCCATGTGCGCATGTTTTTCATCCCACCTTTATACATTGCTATCTGTATATACACAGAACTGGCAGCAGTGCAAAGCCAGCTTACCACATGTACACAAACACACACGACTAATAGAGCCAAGCGGCACACACCTGGTAAACTGTCAGAGCTTCTCCTATTCTGTGGCCAAACTTATGTCAGGCACTCGTGTCCCCGAGGTTCCCATCACACTTCACTGCAGGAATCTATATTCCAGTCCAGTACACTTCCATTAGGCCATACTGTTCCTTTCAGCAGCTAATGTGTAACAGGGGGACACAGATAATAACATCCAAGAACACTAGCACTTCTTCCTAATAACACTGGGTTTTTTGTGTGTGACTCAGCGAGTGTTTAGATATGAAATATGAATAAGCCATAATTATAGCTTTTTGTGAAGCTAAAATGTAAACACTGGAATAAAACTGTAAACCTGAATTAACCTGAAGGTTTAATACTTTTATTATCCACCTGCTTTTTAGTCATGGTCAGTACTGTAATAAGATTTTGTACTCTTCTGTCTTTCATTGTTTTACAAAGTAAAATTCTCCTGCATAGAAACTCTATTTACACAGAGATACAAAAAAATCTAGATTTTGTTAGAAGGAAATTTTGACCTTGAGCAACTACTAACACCAGAAAAACATATGGCTGAGAACACAGTAGATTAATAGTGCCCATTACGAATTCAACATTTGCTTGGCTTTTGCCAAAGTACGCACAGGTTTGCTAAATTTGCAGAGTCTTATACCTTTGAATAAGGAACCAGTAAATAGGGGTGGTTTCAAAATCAAACTGGAATAAAGATCTCCTACAAGTTACAAGTTTCAAGTCAGTTTGCGTTCCCCCTCTCAGCAGGAAAAGCAAAGTAGAGGTCAGAGATTCAGCACTTTGCTCAAGGACATTACAACATACACAGAGTTTGAATTATACACTTACCCAAAATTCAAAACAGTCCATCTCATGAAATTCAAGTATGTGAATGCTGGTGTCCGTGTCTTTGCGGTCATGTGTGTACGTGGGGGTGCTTGTTTGTCGGCCCTGCTCGAGGCGTAGAAAAGCTAGTTAGGTTGTACAATTTCCATGCACGGTTCTAGTCATTTGCAAAAAGTAAAGTCCAGTAGGATTTTGGTGGTTTGGCATTAATTCCAATTCAGGCATTTAAAACAGCAAATATGGATGGGTAGCCACACTGGTCAAACTGAAACGCTCGAGAGCAGCGATGCAGGGGATAATGACAAAACGCAGACGTTAATACCTCATAACCCATCTCAGGAGAATTCCTAGTTTACATTAATTATACCATAGCCCCTGGCAAACTGCATATCAAGCAGGATTTTGCAAACAAACAACTGGCATATCTACTTACCATCAAGCAGCGAAGCAACAGGGGTCATATCGCAAAAGATTTAAGAGCAGCGAGGCTCAAGAGAGGACGGTAAAAGCTATGGGAGGCAGGCACATGTCAAACACACACACTGCAGCATGGATTTTCTTCCTATGATGTGCACAATGTTCTATAATGTAGATGAAAGTTACTCTTCCTAAACCTGACCATGCATACAGGATGATTAGGGACACTGGTGCACACCAGTGTCCCTGTAGCTACTGTTTTACTTATGGCCAGTAGAGTATACAGCACGCACTGCCTGTGCTTTCTTAGACCAGTGGTGTTTGTGTGTGTGAGTGAAGTTGAAGGGAAGAGTAAAGCACCCTCAGCCTGACACCCATCAGCGTCTGCCTGTTACATTTCTATGACATGCTTTGTCTCAGGGAGAGCAGCAGCAGTGGAGCAGTGGGAGCGGGGGAGACAGAAGGATGTGGGGTGGATAGGACTGGGTGGGGTAAAGGGGAAAATCAGCAGGAGGGCTAAAGTAGGAATGAAAGGTACAAGAAAAGGGTTTTATTTCTCACATGTGATACACGGCAACTTCAGCAGCCAGTGAATGTGTGTGTGTGTGTGTGTGTGTGTGTGTGTGTGTGTGTGTGTGTGTGTGTGTGTGTGTGTGTGTAAACATGAAAGGACAAACTTTCAGACTCTTTGTCTGAGTTTGCTAAATTTATAAATACAGCTGTACAATCATAAGATTTTTTATTTTGTTACTATTAACTGGGGCTGTTTATAGCTCTCCATTAAGGTGACTGTTAAACCTGACTGAGCCCAGGTGATTGGGAGGTCTTCTCTTCGCTTTGAACAAAGGGGCATGAGGACTTGTATCTCTCCTTTATACATTCAGCCACATCCTCTATTTAATACTAATAGCACATCAGCCCTTATGGATGCCCCTCCAGTTATTAATGGCTCCGAGCCGTGGGAGGAAAAACTTAGTGGAAAATCAAGAAATCAAGACTCAAATCTGCCTTTTGTAACACATAACTGAACAGAGCTAAAAAAAAAAAAAAAACTAAAAAAAAAATTGGAGATAAATAATCTAAATTTCAGAAGCGGAACCACGCCTCTAAACACGCCCCTTCCGGTTCTCATCTATATATGACCCCCCAGCTCTATGAGCTGTTCGTTCTCGTTTTTGTGCCCCACCCTCCCTGCCCCTTTTCAATTCTTTTACTTCTTCACTTCTCATTAGTACATGGGGATCTGCCAGGCCCGGGAGCCGTCGCCAGTCCCCTCTGAGGCCTTCCCCAAACCGCAGTTCAATTCATATTTAAGCCATTCGCCTTTATCTATGACAAAACGCTGTCAAACCTGAATTGAGGGCGTGGGCCCAGCTAGTGAACTGTCCCGATGCAGTCTTGACCGCATGAAGCAGCACTACCTCTGTGATAGTCACTTCTGCCCACTCCCGTATTATTAGCATCTCTCTGGTTGTTTTCACATATGGCTTTCAGACATTGTTGGAAGAATCAGGCAGGGCTTCTGTCCAAAGTTGCCCACATGTAGCACAACAGAGAAGATATTCTGCCTCAGCCATATTCTGGCTACTAGAAATATTTGGTTTAGACCAGTGTGGCGAGGGCGCTACCTGGACAGAGCATGTAGAGGGCAGGACACATGACACAATGTCAGCGTTGACACTCAATCCACCTACACTGTTGGAACATAGGAACAAACTCACACAAAAGCTTTGCACTAATGCATACATGCATATAAATGTACATCAAAATGTTATCCCTGCGAAATAAAAATGTGTGCAAACTTGTGTTTGCCTCAACAAATACAAACGAAACTAAAACCTACACTCCGTTTCACGTTGTCTTTTTGACTTTCCAGAAATGCAGAGCTTTCTATTTCTATGTCATTCTATGCTATTACTTCAAAAGTATGAGGCAGAGTGGGTCTGATCAATGCTGGCAATATCCCCTTGAGAACAGACACATGAAAAAGTTTAAACCGGGCCTTCAAAAGGCTGAGCTATTGATTGAATTGCTTTCTAAAGTGTTTTTCATCTCTGACACTATACAAGGAGAATTCCGGCTGATGTGCAGCCGGGTGCAGGTGGCATGGCTGACCACCATAGAGAGAAAAGAAAGAGGGTGAAAAGCGGTGGAGAGAGAGGCAGACACTTACCCCTGGCAGTGTTTTCTGTTCGTGGAGGGCGTTCTGGGCTTTTATGGCCGACTCTCGGGCGCAGTAGGTGAGAAATGCACAACCTGCAACACAAAGATCAAAGTCTGAACAACACTTACACATAAATTATGCACACAATGCAAAATGACACAGCCAGTTGCAAGAAATATCAGCTAAAGAAACTGGTACATTAATGAGAATGAACTGAAGGAATTGGACAATTACCAAGCACGCAATTAAACACAATTAAAGAACCAAATCTGTGCTGAAGGTCTCCTGAGTTACTGAAAACCCATTGAAAACATCTCTTAGACTAAACAGAGCAAGTTAATAGAAACAGGCAACCATGCAAGACACAAGGCTACATGTAGAAAATTTTCGATGATGGCAAGGGGAGAAAGAAGAGCCAACCACAGAAAAAAAAAAAAAAAAAAAAAAAAGTAGGAGATGCAAAGAGCATTATTTGGATGAATAGCCAAGCCTGCCCAGCTTCCCCAACACTAGTGCCATGTCCTGTTCAAAGCTCTTAGCAGCCTGGCCAGTGTCCTCACCCTGAGAGGCTGTGACAGCAGCGGAGACAAAAGAAACAAGACTGCAGGGGAGTATTGAGTGGGGTGGAAAAGGAGAGAAGAAGGGATGTAATAGTTTAGGGATGGCTAAAGGAAAGAGATGCTGCCAAAAAAAAAGAAAAGAAAAGACAGGACAGGCCGTTAAAACTCTTGGGTTGATGCCCAACTATGAGACATTGATTTAGAACCAAAGCATACACACATCTGTGGAATTAACTGCACATGAGAAGAGAAGAGAAGAGACCTTTGACCTTTAACACACCTTTATTAAATCAATACTTCAACTCACAACCATAACCGAAAATGAATGCCAAATCAACATATGAACAACCCTCCCCTCCCACCATCAACCCCACCCAAATACAATAAACACAAAAAAAGAAAAACAAAACCAGAAGACACTCCATTCGGCTTTCTTCAAAAATTCAAAACTAAATCATCATCAGTGATATTACACAAAACTCCATTAATGCCCCAAATAGGGACAAACTCTACAATGTTGGACACCATCTTGTAATAAACAAACTCTACTTTCAAATGTGCACCTACTAACCCTTTAAACATAATTCCTAAATTAACAGATCCTGTTCCCTTCATTTTGTTCCTCCTTGTGAGCCATATACTCATCTTCGCCTGACTTATTAAAAAATTAATCAAGCCAACCTTCCTACGCTGCACTGCAGAGTACCTCGGACCCAGGATAAAGAGACCCTCCTCCAAAACACTCCCAAGGCCAGCAAGCCACTGCCGCAGCAATAAAAAAAAAGGCCAGCTAGCCTGGAACAACCTAGCCACAGGTGCTGCAGTGTTTCCTCAGTCAGACAGAAAGGACAGTGGTTCCCTGTTCGTGGATCCATATGTGCCACGTGTCTGTTCGTAGCCACGGCCCCATGCACTATTCTCCACTGGAGATCCGCACTGCGTTTCTCCATGGGAGTTTTGTACAGGGACCTCCAGCTGGCCCTTGGAGATGACCCAGGAGCCAACACACCTGACCACTTCAACTCCAGAACACCAGCCAACAATCCCCTGTTCAGCACCTTTACAGCCACCTCGTATATAGCCTTCTTAGAGATCTTTGACAGGTCACCAGGAACAGGTGTTAGAAAGGAAAGAAGAGAGCCTCCCTCCTCATCCTCCCACTGCGGCACAAAGAGACAGCGAAGGAAAGTCAGCTGAATTTGGTTGACCACCCGCAGAGCGAGTCCCCAGCGCAGCCCTTACGAGTCCAGGAAGACCACCCATGGCTTCTTCCACCAGCTTCTCCAGAAATCGCAGAGACCTGATCCCAGTCTCCTGAGCCAACTTGGCAGCCGTTTTCCACTGCCCCGCCATCCTCAGGCCCACCAGCTTGGTAGGACCAGCATTTATGAGGAACCTCTGCACACTAGCAGTGCTGAGCATCTTACTTGGCACCAAGGGATTGTAAAAAAGAGGCTCCTCACCAACATCACCAAAAATTGAGAACAGTCTCGCTGTGCTGTCTTAAGACGGAACGCTGTGATACGGCTGCAAAGGTCAATCAAACTTTGACCCCCTCTCTGACACAGAGAGAGACAGCACAGCAGACCTGATCCAGTGGAACCCTCCCCAAAAGAAAGTAACCAGTCTTTTTTGTATCCCCTTGATAAGAGAGGCTGGAAGTTCAACAACAGCGGCATGGTGCCAGAGTACAGAAGCGGCCAAGTTGTTAACAACCAAAGTCCTTCCCCTGTAAGACAACTCCGGCAGGACCCAAGTCCATCGAGACAACCGGGCAGCAATGTGTTCAACAACACCCTCCCAGTTCTTCTCCTGAAAAGCATCAGTTCCCAAAAACACTCCCAAACACTCCAGTCCCTCCCTGTTCCACTGTAATTCTGCTGGTAACACTGGCTCCTCTTTATCAACCCACCCTCCCAAAATGAAACCTTCACACTTTGACCAGTTAACCTTCGTGGAGGATGCTCGGTCATATAAGTCCAGTGTCTGTCTGAGTGTTTCAATATCACTTTGACCGGTTATAAAAACCGTAACATGATCAGCATAAGCTGACAATTTTACTGGACTTCCTGCTTCGTCAAAGGTAAAACCTGAGAGTCCCTATCTAAGATGGTGTAAAAGGGGTTCAATGGCCAGCGTATACAACATACCAGAAAGAAAGAGTACTTTATTGGTCCCCGTAGGGAAAATCCCTCTCTGCATTTAACCCATTCACTCAGTGAAGCAGTGGGCAGCCATTGGGCGCCCGGGGAGCAGTGTGTAGGGACGGTACCTTGCTCAGGGGTACCTCAGGGTAGCTGTTCAGGGGAATCGAACCCCCGACCTTCCAATCACGGGGCCACCACTCTACCTACTGAGCTATCCCTGCCTGATGCCCCTCTGAGCTGGAGCAGGCCGACTTAACCCTCCCCCCACCTTTAACATGACAGCAGCATTTGAATACAACAATTGGATCCAAGAAATGAAAATGTTCCCAAACCCAAAAGCTTTTAAAGTTTTAAACAAATAGTGGTGATCCACTCTATCAAAAGTTTTTTCTTGATCCAGAGATAAAAACCCCACATCCAAGTCCTTGAGCTTGGCCAGATCAATAATGTCTCGAATTGAAAACAAGTTGTCCATAATAGTTCTTTCAGGGACACAGTATGCTTGATCCACATCAACAATCATGTCAATACAGGTCTTCAACCTGTTAGAAAGACATTTTGCAAGAATCTTGTAGTCCGTACAAAGCAAAGAGACAGGCCTCCAATTTTTGAGCAAGGCAGTGAAGTCAAAACTGCCCTTGTGCAACTTGTTGGCAAGATCCCAGTGGTCATACAGTATGTGAAAACCTCATGAATGTCCTCTCCTAGCAGCGACCAGAATTCCTGGTAAAATTCCACAGGAAGACCATCAACTCCTGATGACCGACCACCGTTGAGTTGTTGAACCACTGAAGACATCTCCTCAAAGGAAATAGACTCCAGCACAGCCGATTCAGCCTCATCCAGCCGTGGCAGCCCCACCAGCATCTTCGTCACACATTCAGGGTCACACGTGTCAGCACTAAAGAGGCTGGCATGAAAGTCAATGGCAAGCTTCCTCATTTCTACTGAGTCAGATATCACCTTCCCATTTGGAAGCCTTAAGTGCAACATTTGGTGTGACTCTCGAACCCTTTTCTCCAGCTTAAAAAGGAACCTTGTTGGGGCACCTATTTCTTTAATAGTAGAAATCCGAGTCCTAATAAGAGCACCCTTTGCTCTTTCGTGAAGAAACTTGCTCAAAGCCTTCCTCCTGCTGTCCCAGGTATTATTTGTATTATCTGTCCCACTTATAATCTCAGTCTCTAGCCTCTTGAGCTCTCGTTCTAAGTCCTCAAAGTAGTCTTTAACAGTAGCCGTTGCATGTGATGTGTATTGGTGACAAAAAAGCTTAATCTGTGTTTTCCCTGTTTTCCTTTGTTTCCAGTGGCACCAGAAATCAGAAAAACCAACAGGTGAAATCTCTGCTTTAACTAGTCTATTATTATACATCTGGTTGATATACAGGGAGTGCAGAATTATTAGGCAAGTTGTATTTTTGAGGAATAATTTTATTATTGAACAACAACCATGTTCTCAATGAACC
>NW_005187424.1:1109600-1135044 GCF_000239375.1 Pundamilia nyererei | reverse complement strand
ACAGTGAGACGCTTTGCGTGCGTTCACAAAAATCGTTCAGATACATGAAGGCCTGCCTTCTTAGTGACTGAACGTGCTGCAGTCTGGCGTCTTTGCAGCCAAGACGAACAACCCTGAACCCGCTAGAAAACTTTCTAAAGCGGGTCAGTTCCTTTTCTAGTAGCTCATTCAGGATGAACGGCGGGACACCGGACACGGTGACCCGCGTAGATGGCACAAACAGTGGCGAAACAGCCACAAACAAATCATCCAGAATGATCCCCCTTTCAACTAACAGGTGAACCAAGCAGAGAAAAGCAATCACAACCTTGTTCATCCGAGAGCCATAAGTTATATTCTCAAGGCCCACCTGTTCACCAACAGCTAGCAGAACCTGCTCCACGGTGTACTGCTGGGATGCCACCACCCTGGCCCCATGTCTAATAGACAGGGGAGGTGAACCCTCACTGGGGAGGGACGCCATGACTCAAGGTAAAACTGGCCAATTAACTAAAATTCTTCACTTCACACAACACAATGAAATAAACTTGCCTTACCTTTTAACCACCCATAAAGCCCAAAGTTTTCCGGAAAAAACAGTCCAAACGTCCCAAACTCACTCAGCCGCTCCACGCACTCACCAAACACCTTCACACACCCATTCACTCACACTCCCAGCATGCAGTGCAGGAAGGAGAGGAGAGGAGAGAAGCCAGATGGAAAAATGAGGCAATCATTTTCCCCCTGACTATCTGAATAAATAGATTTGCTTGTGTTCTATTAATGAGGTTCATATGGGTTAGCATGCATCATATTTCTGCCAGTCTGAATATGGTTTATTAGCAGCCGCTGCATTTTGGATCTCATTTCAACAGCCAAATATATTCAGTGGGTGGTGATATATTAAGAGTTTTCATAGAGACAATATTTCAATCTGTTGTTCTTGTTTCAGATGGGATCATTTTTACCCATCCATGCACCACTCTTTGTGCCCCTCTACAAGCATAAATACAGCCGAACAGCACATGTATGGTATTTACAGTTTTACTGACCCTTGTACAACGATGGTTTCTCCACTGAAGGGTAAAATGTCATAAAAGTCACTGATCTATTCATTGATTTGGACCTCTTTTTGCCTCGCTGCCTAAAGTGTCTGTAACGTGGATATGTGCCTTCATGGCTGCGGATGCGCTGACCCTCATTACAATATTTAACCACTATAGCCTAAATGATCGCATGAAAGACAAACAGCAGCAACGTGTATGCAGGTTGTGATCTTTCAAGTCTCTGACAGCGTTAATGGTGCCTTACCTGTCCCAGTTACCCCAAAAATAATCGTGTCAAACTGCGTCCCCCAATTAAACCCCTCAGTCACTCACACTACCGTTTAATTCGTATTGCTCATTAGCTTGAACTTGACGCAATACCCAGACTGTTACACGTTGTTGTTTTGGCTTTGTTTGTTTGTTTGTTTGTTTGTTTCTTAAATGGGCGAGGGTAGCAGAAGGGAATGGTTCCATTCTGGTGCTTGTTTTTCTCTCTTTTTCACTCTCTCTGGGCTTGTTGTTGGTTTACTTGACAAACGCTTGCCCCATCTCTGAATAAGAAACAAGTATTTTGCATTACAATCACAAACGCGATTTATTTGTTAATGTGTAATGCATAGGGCATTGCGAATAAATTAATAGCAACCACAACACTGGCAAACAAAAGAGAAACATGAACTCCATTTAAATGTGATTCTGTGCTCTTTAATGTATGGCTTAATAAGAATTTGCAGGCCACAGGCGAAAAAGCTTTAACAACTCCATAATTGGAATCCAAACACGTACAAATTGCCAGCGCTGCGTTGCATACCAAGTGCAAAAGTGTGAGTGGGGGGGAGCATGATGAAATTGTTTGAAATACAACAAAAAGCCACTGTAATCAGAGCCTGCTGACACAGCAATGGGGGAAGCCTTCCCACTGCGAGGAGATGATCCTCTGCATCATCTGACAGAAACCTAAAACAGCTTTGTCTAAAACATTGATTTCAGCTGCAAAGAGAAGAGATTCCTCTTCTCCTCTCGTCTTTCCCAGCTTCTCATCTCCATCAGCAGCTCCCCGTGTCTGGTCTCCCATTTCTTAATGATATATTTTTAAGTGGGGTACGTGTGTACTGGGAAATAAGGCCGAGTCTCTCCATCTCCTCTGCACTGAATTGGCATGTAATTAAAGAGTGTTACATGGGAGAGAGGGAGGGAGCGCGTGAGGCAGAGGGAGAACGGGAGACAGTAAGTAAGAAGTGCGTTCCTGCTCAGTCGTAGAAATCACGAGTGTATGTCCACGGGGTCTGTGAGACACAGGAGGCACTCCTGCTGTGCCATCCTTTAGTGCTCTTTAGGTCTATTTGGCAATGAAATACATTCCTGAAGTCCTGCAAAAGCACACATATGTTTCCTTTATGGTGTAAAGAATAATAAGTAGCTCAAATGTAGAAACACTCAAAAAAATTCACACACCTAAATAAAAAAGAATTTTAAAAAGATAGTAAAATATTACTGAGATATTACTGAGAATACTATGGCTGGATTGGTTCCTTGACCAGCTATCTGTTTACTCTTTCAGAAATATTGTTTTAAATTAGTCAGCCAGAAATACTCTGACCAGTAGTGATTTCTTTGAAAACTGCTGTTACTTCATTGGCCATTTAAAATAATTATTTTTGGCTATTGTTATTGGTAGTGGCATTAAAGTTGTGTATCAAGAAAATTCCCCCACCAAACCCCCAAAACAAAGTCTTTGAGGATATTTTTTCAATTTACTGTTTTAGAGAAAATTCAAGTTTATTCAAGTTTGTCATCTAGAATTAATAATTCAGTCTCAGCAAACAGACTTTTCCTGGTAAATATGATTTCGAAATATGTCTCTTTGTTATTGTAGGTCTTTACCTTGCAATATAAAGCGCCTTGAGGAAACTGTCGTTGTGATTTGGCGCGGTATAAATAAAACTGAAATGATTTGAATTTACAGTTTGCTTTATTTGTTTTACTCCCTCGGCTAACATAATTATACTAACCTGGTGCAGAATTGTAACTGGTCTAAGTGCAAGTTGAAGTATAATACTTGGAGTATTATTGCATTGTGCCTTCCTTCTTCTATACAAAATGAAAAGTTTCTCAATTTGGTACATTTCTGTCTGGATATATGCAGCTTTTTCATGTTTGGCTCTTTTGTTTTATTATGATTATGTTTAATTTTTGTGGGTTCTTTTTTTTAAAGTTTGACCTAAAATAGCTCCCAAATTTAAGTCACATCCCCTTATTTTATTTTATTTTTTTATCATTTGTTAGAATTTTTGCTGAATGTTTCTATGAGTCTGGAACTTTTACTTAAAGTGTTTGTTTCCATCTTTTGTAATTTTCACAATCTCAGCATTTAGTAATTTGCACTGCCACTCTGGTAGCTGGTGGTAAGCTGAATACGAGCACCCTACTTCTACATAGGCAGTGGGCATAAAATGCGTACTGCAGAATCGTCAAATATGAATGCAATTCCGAGGAGACAGGCCCGGTTTAAACCACAACCTCTCTCCTTTAAACTCCACCTTTCATACCCTCTTTTCTCCATCTCCTTGCCCCAGAGGAGCCAAGCTGCCCCAGTGTAATGAAAAAGTGTGAACTTGCTCTCACTGTGGCATTTCCTTGGCCAGAAAGTGTGAAGGTAGCAGAAACTGAGCCAATCCTGGCACCAGCCTTGTCTGCTCGCTCACACATCATTTGCACTCTTTGGAAAACGCTATCACTGTGGCTAGATTACTTGCTTACTTCATTTACTGCCATGCAGGGCTCTAAGGGAACTGAGAGCCTTTCAGAAGGGTCGGTAGCTGAAACGCACATCATCGGCGTGGATGAAACGTGATTATGACCTGAATCATCGCCAGTCGGTTAGGCGGGAGGCTCTATGGCACAGATTGACCACGAGGGGGGTAATCAGTCTGATCTCATAGAATCTTTTAGTTTATCTAATCATTTTCTTATCTTTGAAAAAAACACAACCACACTTCTCAATCTGTTTACACTCAACAATCATGTCAATACTTAGGGCGAAGGATGAAAGAGGGCAAAGAAGAACAGCTAGCGATGGCAGGGACCTTTCAAAACAGTCTCAGTCATTGTTCTGACAACAACATTTTTGCTGCCCCAGCTTAATAATGAGCCTCATAATGATATTGTAATAAAAGCAGTAGCCTTCTTTAACCTGTAAACCTTAATTATGTCAGACATTCACCTTCTATAGCACCAGAAACTGTGCACAGTAAACATCTCCTAACCCTGAATCCTCGTGCACTCTTCCATCACTCCTCCACTAATAACTGTAACCCTTCATCTCTGCTGCACCCAGCTCCAAAATCCTTTTCCATTTCCTCCTTCACTAACCCTCCCATCACACCTTCACCATGAGCAGTAAACTGGGGGAGGATGAACACTGCAGAGCACTGAGGAGCATCGGTGTCTATCATGAAGGCAACAAATAGCCCCTGCACCCTCGTGGTATCCTCTCTGACCCCTGAGTAGAAGAACCTCAGCCATTGATTTGTTGCTACTTGCTCACATAGACTACACTATAGCCTCCAAGAAGCGGTCAAACAGATCCATAGGCAGAACCTCCCAAAGGATTTCGTGTGTGTGTGTGTGTGTGTGTGTGTGTGTGTGTGTGTGTGTGTGTGTGTGTGTGTGTGTGCGTGCGTGCGTGCGTGCGTGCGTGCGTGCGTGTGTGTTTGTGCATGCATTCATGTATTTGTGTGTACATGTGATATATTGCCTAATGAGTGTGACAATTACATTTAATTCTTTCCGAAATGCTCAGTATATGTTTCATGATCAATACAGGGAAATAGAAACCCTCACAGCAATGCAGGCACGCATTGTATACTGATACCTTCACAGTCACTTACTAGAATAAGTGTTGCTTAAGTGGTACTTCATATATATTCCAGCTGGTAAGTCATGACTGACTATCTTTCTATGACAGAATAACTGTATAAATGTGTTAAAACTATCATTGTGAACTATAGCCTTAAATAAAGCAGACATACAAAGTGTTTTTGAGAGTTAAAAAGTTCAACGTACTACAACACATCAATAGTTCATTCCCTAATAAACCATAAATAATTAAAACTGACATGTCAAATCATTGTCACGAACTTGTATTTGTTTGTTTATAATCACAAACTATCTGAAAATGTTGTTCACATTAATTATAAGTCTTATTATAATAATGCCTCAGTTATAATATATTTAATTATGCAATGTGTGTTGCAATTAAACACTTTAATTGTCACTAGACTTCTTGTTGCAGAATTGTAAGGTTGGCAGTAAGATTATGCAAGGCTCCTTTGTATGTTTACTATCATGCACTCCAATACATTTTTAAATTGAGAAAATGAATCACATTTTTATGAACATATAATAGAGGTTAAAGCTCAAACTCAGAACAACCCATCTGGAGATTGTTGTGACATTTAGATAAATGTGCTTTTCTTTGTGGATGCAAATATTCAGCCGTCTCCTTAATGTTATCCTATTAATGAGCAACTATTTAATAAAAGCAAAGGAAAGACTCCTATAATCAGTTGCAAGCATAAACACAGGGATTGCTAGCAGCGGGAAAGTCTCAACTCACAGAGACTTTGGAAGAGAAACCTCATAAATCCTTCAATTATCAACTTGTTATAATTGCTATTAAGTGAACTTGTGCCAATTGTAGATGTCCATGTTATGTTTGATCTGCATGTTGGCAAACATACTTATGACATATACATGTATTAGCATTAAAAAGGAATTTCCAACAACCACCTTGTAAAGTTGGCAGCAAATGCAGGTTTTGTTGGTGACATGGCAGATTGCAACCAGCAGCCCATCCCCAGAATTGGCCAGAATCCCTGATATTTGGCTGGATAACACTTATGATACAGCACTTTGGCATCCTCCACTGTTCTATAGCCTTTAAAGTAAGTCTTGACTTTTGTAGACTCTCTGAGTACATCATCCCTCTTTTGCTATTAAAGCCATGGTCCAATCTATAAATAGTAGTCCAGTGCCCTGCATCCCTGATGAGCAAGCTAATTGACACTGTTAATGGATAGAGTTTCACAGAGCTGTAAATAATGTGTAGGTTCACACTTACTGCCTCCTGCCGTGTTACTTCTGGGAGGGCAACAAGAGTTTACCTGCCAAGTCCCGTCTCTCCAGCCTGTCATCCCTGCTTCCCTCCCTGAGCCAAGTCTGCTCCGGCCAAGGGATTTACAGAAATCAATAACTCTGTGTGCCCCCACCCCACCTCCCTCTGCCCGAGTCAAAGTCAGAAAACTGCATCCTCTTCATGTACTCTAACAACCTCTTGAAAGAGGAAAACAGGACTACAAGAAAGGAAACCATAAAATCCCTTTTATTTTGGCCCACACTGTTTGTATTTAAAGTTTCCCTTTAATGTATGGCATATTTGATGCAATATTACTAAAAATGCATGTCCTCTGTCTAAAACTAAAAGGCATTTAAACCTCTGAGACAGCTCAATTGATCATAGCAAAGCCACAATCATAGATGACTGGCAGCTGCAAACTGACTATGGACTAAGAGACAGATCAGGTTCTCAGTCACTTTGATTTTACAAATTGAAAGGTACCTTAAAAGACATCGCTTCAAAGGCACGGAGGTTGCTTGGATGGACTGTTTGAAAGAGGGATGAGAAAGACAGACATGCAAGGAGAGCAAAAAACACTACCTGGTGAAATCATTCACACATTCATTCTCTATCAGTATACCGCTGTACATGGGCAACCTAATGAAATGAGATACACTTGATTTATCCCACATTGGAAAATTAATTTGTTAATGTGAAGTAAGTATAAAATGTGTCCAATACTGTATCTGTCCTTGTGGCAGTGAAGCTGAATCAGTCTCTTAGAGAAGGTGCTCCGTTGCATGTCCAGCAAGTGGTGCCGGAGGTAGTCACGATGCAATCAGTGACCTCCTCTTCGAGACTGATGTATATACACAAGCCTTTATAAAGACGCTGGCAATGAATACTGTTTTTTTATTTTCCATCTTTCAAAAGCTCATTTTCACTTATACCCTGCTTGCCAACAATATAATTTGTGTCATTGTCCTAACTTTTATTTATTTATCTCATATCACCACTGCAGCTGGAGGAGACAATTAATTAACACTAATGGTGTGACTAACAAGCAGACACCGGGGTGTTAATTGCCTCGATGTACTGTATTTCCTGGTAGCCACATTGGATGGATGGATGGATGGATGGATGGATGGATGGATGGATGGATGGATAGATGGATAGATGGATAGATGGATGGATAGATGGATAGATGGATAGATGGATAGATGGATAGATGGATAGATAGATAGATAGATAGATAGATAGATAGATAGATAGATAGATAGATAGTCTTTTTTAATTAAGCCAGATCTACCGTTGTACAGTGTACCACAGATCAGATGCCATAATGGAACTCATATAAAGTCCATATACTTTGCTTATTCTACAAAATTAATATTTGATCACCAGAAAAGTAACACAAATTCTGTCTCTCATCTTTCTATTCTGGCATGCAATTTGCTTGTATCAAACACACACAAAAAATGGATGCGATACATCTCTAGTACAAAGCCTCTGACCAGTTTATGTCACTGGCAATAGAGCACAGAGACTGTTGGCTGCGGCATCACTCCTTAAGTGAGAAAGATGGATGGAAGGAGCGTGGAGAGAGATGGCTGAGCGATGGAAGAGACGGGGTGTGAGGGGAGGCATGGAAAGGCGCTGGAAACGAGGCCTGCAGTCGCCCACAGATGCTCCCTCTGTCTCTCCCTCCTTTTGAGCACAGTACGGGAGCAGTCTTTTGGGGAGGCTGGCAGGCAATCAGTGATGCCATGCCAGCAGTGCAGCGATGGCAGCTTAACCTATTTTCGGAAATACCACAGAATATCTATTTATAACCGTGCTGAGCCGCATGTATCTTCACACATCCCTCATGGACTTGAGCATTCTTAGACATTTTCCAATCTAAAATGTGCCTTCCTTAAATTTCAAGGATTGCTTAATATCTGTGGAAAACAAGGTCTGCTAATAGTTCTGCTTATCCCCACTTAGGGTGGCAAACTACCATATTATTCACGCTGTCAAAATACTAACATTTTTCGCATAATATATTTTGTCATTAATTATAAACAGTTTTGCTGTTACTGCTTACATTCTAATCATAAAATAAGAAATCACCTCTGGACAGCACAGAATTAACATTACAAGTAGCAGTGGTATTATTGAATTACATATTACTAGTGTTACTAGAGGGATTTTCTCATGTCAGCAGCTTTCAGGTGATTATTTTATCTGCCAAGCTTGGCCTCTGCTCCTCCTCAATCCATCCCATCCACTGTTGCCCAAACGGCAAACAGCCTGTCAGAGGCATCCTCCATGTCCCAAGCTGAACCATCACTCTGCTCTCCCAGCGCCTTGGGATAAAAGCTGCCATTTGTTTCTGCATCTCTGACAAACACTTATCCATCTGTCCATACATCCATTGTTCTGTGCCGTGTGTCTGTCTGTCATTTGCCTCGTCAGTCCCGCTTCATACATGTTCCATCCTAACTGTGCAAATGCTCTCTGTCACACCGGGCTGTATGACAGTGGGGGGGGATTAGGTGAGAGTACCAAGTCCAGTATCCACAAAGCTCTGTGTTCACGTGCACTCTCAGGCAGATTTGTGTAAGACATAAATGCATTGTTCATTCACACCAATATCAAGGACTCGACGATTTGGCAATCAGAGAAATGTGACAGCTTGACTAATCTGTGATTGTTTTTTGTCCAAAACATGGGGGCTAGCAAGCCCTCCAAGGGCACGGTACTATAAGACAAGACAAATAACTTATTATTTTCCAGGCTTGTACAAGGCTTTATCGCATGAGTTCTCCTGAACCATTCCAAAATGGAGAGGGATTATCACAAAACATTGCATTAAAATCTCCTCTCTCCCCTCTCCCTTGTTATTTCATTTTCCTTCTAAAATGAATCTGTGCCCAGCCAGGCTCAAACACAACATTAAAGAGCTCATGCTATTCTAACAGAAACCACCAACCCCCTCCTCCTCGCGCTCTCCCTTTTCCCCCCTCTGTGCCTTTATAACCCCCCCTCCCCCCTCATAAGAGTACACTCTGCTCTGTAGGCAATGGCACTCTGCAAAGCTGCCCATTCAAAATAGATAGGCTTCCATCTCCCTCTATTTAGACTAAGAAAATAGCTCTGACCTTTGAGCCTGAGCAGGAAGGCAGCGCGCTTCTGCCAACTCTACCTTTAGAAAAGAAATGTGTCCACAAAACAGCCAAAAATAATTCAACTCAAAAATCTTCCGTTTAAAATTTCTGGGAAAAGCCAGTAGCGCATTCATCAAATCAACAGTGCTACCAAATTAAAATCGCCTTCCATCTCGCATCGATTATTATTATAGGTTGTCATCAAAACAGTCAACTTACCAATATAACTTTTCAAAACACCATGGCATCACCACCATCCCTTGAAACACAAACACTGTCCAGAAAATGTAGAATGAAGGACCAAAGACCTTTATTTACTTGAGTTAATGAGATGCAAAAACATTAGAGGTTTTATTAATGAGTTAGACCTCACTGCTCATTTTCCCATCTCTGTTCCCATTCTGGGCACCCATTTACAGCAAACACATTCCACAAAGGTCATGGTGTAACAGCACTTCCAACAAACTGAAAGTATAATATACTGCAAGCAATAATGAATGTTGCATTGGTGCAGGAAATCAATCCATCTGAAAGGCTCTCCTGGGCAGGTATTAAAGGAGAGGGAAGCGGAGACGGAATAAAAGTCAGGTGAGCCTGGTGAGCAGATACAAACCTCCAGCAGAGCGCAGCCTTGTTGCCATCTAAGATTGCCAATCTGCTTGGGAAACCAACAGAAAAGAGCAGGAGAGAGAGGGAGGCAGCACTCCTCATCCTGAAGTCAAGGCCCATAGCGCCTGTCAGTACCCGTTGAGCTGCTGCATCTTTTATGAGGAAAGCCCTGTTGCTTATTACAATATTTACAGACGTTTAAAGATTGCGAGGCGAGTGTTGTTACTGCATTAGCTTGGCTCGGTGGCCTTCGCTCACTAGACTCTGACAGGAGATTTTATTCTAGATTTGTTCAATCGAATCACTGCACAAAACTGCACGGAGACCGAGAATAGTTTTTCAGGTGACTCAGAGGTCACACGCACAGCTGGAACGGAGTGTAGCTTTCATGGCATTTATGATATTGGTTCATTTAATTAGTAAATAGGCAATAATGTCAAAAGGAATAAGTTCCAAAGCTGTCTATTAAATCTGTAATATTAACACAGTTCGGTCTTTCTGTACAATCCATGTCATATCTACAGCTCTGTTTATGGATGTAAGCGAATTTTTCCCATCTGTTTCCCCAGGAGGGATGCTGTCCTACAGCAGTGCCGTGATCTTTGACACTTTCCATAAGGCACACGTAATATGGAAATGTGTGCATGTACTTCCATAATATCAAAGGAAGAAAGCAGCTTTAACAAACCAACGGTTGGTTTAACCAGTGCTGTTGCCTTTAAGCTCCATCTTCATAAAGGAAAACTGGAATGTATAGTTCTGGTTTGATGAATATGCTTTGTTCCAACTAGCTGTGCTTCCTTCCTTCCTTCTTTATTCTTTGAGGAGCACAACTTACAGAGAAACCCTATCCATCAGACTGCTTCAGACGAAGGAAAAAATAAAAACTTGAATAAATATTTCATTAGATTATTCTGTGATTTAATGTGCTTCTGCTTGCTGGGGTCTACGGCAATATCTCCATTTATAAATGCATTAACACAGTAATACTCAACACAAGCTTAGTATTGATATCTGGGCAGCCTTACTCGGCAGAATGGAGCAACCTAGGGATTTTTTTTTTGTCTGTGCGTCTACCTGTTGTGCTAAATTATACATTTCCTCTCTGATCTGAGTGCATTGTGGAAACTCACATGATATAATCTACCCAACTGCACTTTTAATTAAAGAATTTGATATAGCAAGCAACATAACAGGCACAATGCATAAAAGGAACACTGGTTCTGGATATATGCAAGTGCATATGTGCATGTATGTATTTGTTCTGCATGTGCTAGTCAAAGGTAATTAGAGCCAAAGGGAGAAGTTTTCATAGTCTGTGATAAATTCAACATCAGGAAATCCTCTACTTATTAATACCAATTGGGCGACAATAATTGGCAGGCCATCGACAGCGTGGGCAGAATTAATCATTTGAAGAGGCAGGCTAGACTGAATTTTTAATTGGCAGAGGCAGCCACTGTTTAGGGAGGCAACCAGCTGATCACCCAAGAGACTGCTGCTTCAGACAATGCACATTTGCTAATCCTCTTGAGTCAAGTTATTATGGCCATGCATTATTATCACGCTTTACAAACTAATTCCATGTTTTCCCTCTCGGATTACCAAGGGGAAAAAACAGTTGCATAAGAAAAGAGGAAATAAACACAGAGAGCACAATGTGGATGAAATGGAAATCCAAAAAATCCAAATGACAGAATAAGCACAATGGCTACGAATGCACAACACTTAGTATAATGAAAATAGCATGTGCGCATGTGTGTATGTGCGTGTGTTCCTCTGTCCATCGATGTCTTTGTCAGTGTGAATGTGCCACTTTGAGGGTGCTTGCCCAGTGTTTCCATCAGGATGCGTACCCCATAATCCTTTTTCTGCTTAATAACGTGATTAACTATAAAATAACCTCATCAAGGATCACTGACACATTAGAGTTTGATTTTGTATTGTTAATTGTGCAACAAGGCTTCATTACATCCAAACTCATTTAATTTGACTGAACTATGCTTATCTAAAATTAATTAGCGGTTTGTACGTTAAAATTCAGGGTAAATAATGACATGAGAAATGCATTTGGAATCATATTTTAGCATTTTTGCTAGATCAGAAGGAGAGGATTATCCAGCTACATTAAAACAAGATTTTTTGTTTAGTAAAATGCAAAATAAATAAATAAATTATAATGCACAATGAACAGATATAAAGGTTCACTGGATATTTTTAAGGGATTTCACTTTGTTGAAAGGCTCTTTTGAGTTTTGCATTTCAAACTGACAAGAGAACTGAGGAGGGTGATCATACAGAGTCTCACCGAAAGCAAGCAGTACATCTCAATTACACATTTTCCCACTTCTTCTACTTTACCACCAGGGCAAGAATGATGTAATACATTGATGATAATATAATGCTACGAGGAAATCTGACAAAAAACCTTTTCAAATGAATAACAATGTAGTTAAGCAGTTTATCACTGTATTAACTGACAAAATAATTGCTAATTATGACATATCAAATTTATGGCCTAGACAAATGTCAGATATTTCACTTGAATTATATACATGTCTACCAAAGATCAGTGTTTTTGTATGCGTAATGGAAATGTGCTGTTTATGTTATGTAGAAAGCCTAAATTGTTTTTTCCCTGATAGCACGATAAGGTGACATCATTCAGGACCCAAAATACTGCCATCACTGCAACACGGGTGAAATGACATTTTAGTATATGCATGAACACAAGCACAAAAACACACACATCCAAAGCAAACCAGATCAGTGCAATACTGAAGAAATGACTTCCACAACAATAACATCAACTTTACGACCGTCATAAAATATGTGGCAAACATTATTATTATTATTATATACTGTAACTGTATCCTGGTTTGAAACCCTCACAAAGACTTGTATTAATTATTCTGAAGGAGATGGGGACGACCTTTGTAGCAGAAACAAATTTAATATCTTGCGATGGTGACTTGATGCATGACACGACAGGGTTTGTAATGTTTACTGTCATACATTATCATTTGTCTTTTCTAAATGTCACTGTAATAAAAGGCTTATCTCCTGTGCTTACATCCTTCACACATCTGCATCTGCTCTGCGAAATGAAGAATCCACGTGTGGAAAAACACAAAGGAAAGGGTTTTTTATAACTGTGGATTTGACTAAATGATAGTCGAGGCCATTGCATGCTTTTGTTTGTGACTTCTATGTGTCAGCAATGAAATCACCATAAATGTTCTCCAAATGCATTAAGTATGCAATTGCCCTTTTGTCGTTATATGAATAAGATGTTGCAAACTTTGTGGACAGTGCACTGGCCTGACCGTTACAATGAAACTAACAGTGATCACAGTGCTTATAGTCAAAGCCTGAATGTCACTGATCAGCTAAACCAGTGCAGCTCCGGGGTTATGCACTTCAGGTCTAAATTAAAGGTTGGGTGAGGGTTCACGGGTCATGACGATGACAATGATGACGTCTGCACTGCTTGAATCTAGGGGATGGGGGGTGCGGGGTATGAGGGGGGGGGCTGTATCGTGAAATGCTTTTCCCACCCAGGCAGTGATCTATATTCTTGCTAGCCAACTTCATTATGGAAGATGGAAGTTGTCAGTGTATGTATAGTGACCTGAGTGGATTTACACCCTCTGCTTCCATTTCAGCAGAAGCATCACTGCCCACTCTCCGTGGCGACGTCCGTCATCTTGTGACAGTTCGTGCGCCCTTTGGAGACGTTGTAGAATTGAACTGATTTCGCCGTGTCGCGTTTGCACCCAGCCCGCTCTATTTGCACATGGGGAGATGTTAAAGAAAGCATATGGATGAATAAATGATGCCGCCCCTCCGCAAAAGATGGGACTGGCAAGAGGAGGCTGTTGAAAAATGCATCCTTTCCGAGCGCCTCTGCCCCACTTAGGAGCGTGTTAAGGAAACACTCAAAGGCAATAAAATGAAGAATTGTTCCTCGTGTTCAAAACACTCAAAATATGTGCAAATCTTTCTTTTTGTGGTCATAATAAATACTGAAATTTAGAGATAGAAATACAAAAGCGCGTCAAACCAATCTGATAATTACTAAAAAGCTAAAAACTTGCCTTACGCACAAAAAAAGCAACTGGAGCAAAATGCCAAACCTCATGAATGTTATACAGAAATATGAGCAGTGATGAGCATAACGATACAGATTATTTGGGGGATTGACAGCTGAGCGATTAAGCCCGATTAAACATGAAAATAAAAGTGACAAAAATCCGCATTTCAGTACAAATCAGTTCAGTACGTACAGATACTAATAAGCAGATATTAAGCTTCATATGGGCCTCTCAGCCATTCGAGGGGCGACACATTACCTTTGTGCATGCCGGTGTATCGGTCCTTGAGAACTGTCAGTTCGTGGATTTTCCCAAACTGTTCAAACAGGGGTTTCAGGTCTTTTTCTTCCAAGTTCCGCGGTATCTGCCCGATAAACAGTTTAATGGCATCTTGGTCTTTCATGTTGCCGCTCTCCGGATGAATTGAAATGGGTTCTGACCCGTTCATGGGTTTCGGAAATGTGATCTGAGGGTACTGGTGCTGATGTGGGATAAGTAGTAGTGGTTGTTGGGTCGGTGGTGCCCCCGGTCCGGTGAAAACCAGGCTGGAGTGAGAGGGCTGGGGCTGCTGTGGATGGTGCTGCCTTCTTGTTTCAGTCTGAGTGAATCTGGCCATTCTGAGCTGGGAGCAGAGTGGATAATAATGACAACACACACACACACTGTGAGAGAGCAAGCACTCAGCTGGAAACCAGGCTGACTTTCTATCCGACACACAACACACACGCACACACAGCGAGGAAGAGGGGGTTGATATTGGTGAAATAAGCGCGCAGAAGCGATATGAGACACTATAGAGCGACACCCAGTGGTGTTTATGATGTACTCGAACTCAAAAAAGACTTCTTTCGGCTGCTTCCTTTAGGGGTCGCCACAGCGGATCATCTGCCTCCATCCCACCCTATCCCAGCATTCTCCTCTGTCACATCAACCCTCTGCATGTCCTCCCTCACTACATCCACGAACCTTCTCTGAGGTTTTCATATTTTCCATCTTTTCCTCCTGCCTGGAAGCTCCATATTCAACATCCACTGTCCAAAATCCTTCCTCTCCACATGTGCAAACCGTCTCACCCTTTTCTTTCTCACTTTGTCTCCAAACAGCTCACCGTGATCTGTCCCTCTGATGTACTAATTTCTAATTTTGTCCATTCTGGTTCCTCCCACTGAAAATCTTAACATCTTTAGCTCTGCCTCCTCCATAAATTACAGCAGGTCTCACTATCATCTTGCAAACCTTCCCTTTCTTTGCTGCTATGCTTCTGTCACAAATCACGCCCTGCCTGCACTCTCTTCTTCACCTCTCTTGTCCACTGTCTGTCACTTTGGATGGCTGACCCCAAGTATTTACACTCCTCCACCTTGACTATCAATGATCCACCTTTCCACCAGTCTCCCTCATATATCCACACGTGTAGTCAGTCTTGCTTCTACTCAATTAAATTCCTTTTCTCTCCAGAGCATACCTCCACCTGTCGAGCCTCTCTTCCACATGTTCCCTACTCTCTTGTGGCCCCACGTAGCTGGGTTCAGCTCAACTCAAGAAAGACATTTTGGCAAAAAAAAAAACCAGAACAAAAAAAAATCAAAACATTAAAGATGGATTTGCTTTTGTTTTGTTTTCAATCACTGTCAAGACTGAAGGCAAAACCTTTACTTTAGTGAAAGTAGCAGCACAAAGAAAATTACTCAAGAGATTATTTCCCACAGCTGACATTCACAGTGGGGAAAACACAGGTGTTAGCAATTACAATAATGACAGCTCTGTTCTGTTTAAGCGCCCCAGTATGCAAGTCTGCAGCAGAATAGCCTGACTATTTACGCTCGCATATTTCTAGCTGTAATTTATAAAATATCTTCTCTTAAAGTTTGATCACATTTTAAAATTTTAAATGTGGAAGCCAGCTGTCAATCTCTCAGTGTGTAAACAATGAATGAACCCTCTGGTGTCCACAACACTGTTTTGTCTTTAAAGGACCATCAGGAGGGGTAAAAAACACATTTATTTATTTCTTTTCTCTAAATTAAAACAGCTGAAGGTTAAACAGTGCTATGGTGCAGGCCATTACCATGTATTTGAATTAATGGCACTGTAACAGTATCCAAAGGTTGTTCTTAAATCAAATAATCAAAGATTGGCTTTTTAGTAAGACATTCCATTTTTCTGTTTCTGTGCCTACAAAGTTATCACAGCACAGAAAAGCTCAGCAGAACTTTTGTTCTAATTAAAATGTACCTTTAGAAGATCGCCATTTCATTTGGCTAATTTGGGTTCCCGAATCTTAATATTAGGTCTCTGAGCTGAAAAAGGATTTCTGCACTGAGCAAAGACTGTGGATTTTTTCCCCCGTTCATTTACTTGCTCTGAAAGAGATCACTTTACAGCCGGTGCTGAGAGGAGGAATGAATGCAGGGATCAATAACACTTTCAACGCTTTCATTGTAAGTTGCATGTACAGTTTTAATGAGCTTAGGCATGCGAGTATTGTAGAGAGAGCGTGGAAAGATACAGACCCTCTTCTTCAATAGCCAATTTTCAGCAAATAAAATGACAAAATATCAACTACTGTAGACAAATAAGTGAGCATTGAACTTCTTGTTCTTCCTCACCACAACGAATTCATAATACAACATCCAAAAGACAGAATTTTATGATTAATCTTTGAAAGAATAGTAACCACAAGGAAACTAGGCAAAGAGCTTTTTGTTGGATCAACATACAGAGCAATAATATCAGCTTGTTGATATAGAATAGAATAGCTCTTTATTGTCATTGCACATATACAACAAAACTGTTGATACAAAATCTGTGATCTGTGTGCAGCCGGGCTTGTTGTCACGGCTTACATGGAAACTTAAAGGATTTTACTTCACCTGTGCTTTTCAAAGTTAAAATGCTGGCTGTAAAAACAGTTTATTGTCATCAGATTGAGTCGAGAGACCAACAAGCATTAACTACAATTAAGAGACTTACCATATTTTTTTCAAATAGCATGCAGACTAATCCCCCAAGAGGGGATTTATTTGCATCATTTGCTTTCTCTTTGCAGACTCTGTCAATAGCACTCAAATCCTTCGTGAAAATGAAACGCTGAACAAAAGAACGCCAGCAACAAAACTAATGCAAAACAGAGTAGGTAGTTTTGCAACTTAGCCACAAACCATCCTTTAAATAAAACACATCTGCAGGACAGATTTCTAATTACAGCCTATTTAACAGTGGGTTAAATGAAGTGATATACTGCCTGTGACAGCAGGCTCAAGGCTGCGAGGTGAATCGATACTGCTGGCTGTTGCTGCTGCTGCTTCTCTCATTGTGGAGGAACGGCACCACAGGGGTGCTCTCCCAGAACTTTAACTTCTGAATATCTGCATCACTGTGTAAGTGAACCGCCTTCAGCAGCCCCTGTTGTTTTGAATTCCGCGGCGCACCTGAAAAGCTAGGCGAGTCTCACTTCCGAAGGGCCTAACGTGCAGCAGAAACAGACTGGTCAACAAAGTTCAGCGTTGAGAAGTTTGGAGAAAAAACATGGGCTACAAAGAGAAGATGGCTGTTTTCTCTGGGAGAGAAGTGGAGGTCATTTCAACTTTATTGAATTCTGCTCGTATAATTTATTTTTGCAAAGTTCAATAAGCGCAAGTATAGAGAGAAAGACGTAAGCTGGCAGGGGTACACATTGACACATACCAGTCAATAAAACGGCGGGTGGTGACTACATAGACACAAGGCATTTTGAAAAATGAATGTTACTCTTTGAAGCAGTAGGTCCCAGAACACCATGTAAGTTAGAGTTGCTGAAGCTGCTGTTTGTTTTCAATTTGCGCACCAAAGTCAAAGTCTTATTTTATGCTCCACTCATAGTGTTATTAATTTATTGATTAAAAGAGGCAGGGTTCTCTGGCCATCTGAATGGGAGTTGGCAGGGACAGGAATCGAAGTAGATGTGTTTGGCATATGGCTCAGCGTGTCAGCCCGCTTACATCTGCAGTGGGGAAACAAACAGGGACACAGTACAGCTCATATTGAATAAGGGTAGTGAGCTGTCATGGCTCGGGCTCAGTGGCCTCTGAGGGAGGCTGAGTGGCTATTTTTAGGGATATGGTCAGCGCAGGGGGAGGGGTATTGAGAACTTCCACTTCATGGTTTTTTATTGACCAATGCCATTAGTGTTTTACCAGGCTGACGGCAGAGACAAGAAATCAATAAAGGTCACACTATTTGTGCAAACTAAAAAGTTACATACAATTTAACTTGCTGGCTTTTATTTTGCTGCTTGTTAACCAGTCTGGACCCTGAGAGGGAGGCAGCCTAGCTTGAGCTGTTCAGCTTGGGAAGTCTTTGAGGCCCGAGGGAGACAAAGGCAGCTCTGGGAGTCATTTTGCATTCTGCGAGTTCTTGTAGACGTACAGTCAAGACAGACATACTCCTACACTCATAAACACACACGCCACCCAATTATCCAAATTCAGCATTGTTCTCCAGATTGACTAACTCGCTTGCATAATAAGCAAACACCGTCCATGTGAAAGCGCACTTTAAAACGCTGCATGCTGTCTTGTTATGAGTTGATGTTGGTGAGCGAATTAGGAACTTGACATCACAAAGTGCGCAACACTTTGCTGTCAAGAGACAGCTCCTCTCTGCTCGGGCTGGCTTGGTGATTGCAGTTGTGGGTAAGCGGCAAGAGTAAGATGTGTCCCCCGGTGCCTAATTCATCGTTGCATTCTGGTTATGCATTGCAAAGCACGCTTGTTCAGCTGTAAGATGTTTTTCGAGAAAATTAGGGTGTGATGTGATGATGGTGTATCACACTTGAGACAGTTTTATGGACCAGTGACTTAACAGGCTGATGAGATGTGATAAGAGCTGGTTGAACTGCGGAGCTGGGGTGATGCACCTTTCTTTACAAGCCTTAGATCCCTGGAATGAAAGTAGCTTAGAGCTGTTTGATATTAACCAGTTATTCCAACAAAGAAGGACATTTTAGAATTTTTTTTTTTTGTGGTTTTGGTTCTGTTGCAATCATTTAAAGGGTCATCTGTGTCCAATAGCCATCCATTCACTTACTTTACTGTTCATCTTACCAGGTTTACACTGGGATATTTTTGCAGACACTGGGCAAAGGTGGAGTTCTCACATCCAACTAACACAGAGAGAAATACCACACAAATTTAGAAATGCAACCTAACATGCATGTTAGTGGACGTCAGGAGGGAACTGGAGAACAGCCACGCACCCACAGGGAGAACATGTAAACTTTCCACCAAAAAGGCTTTAGCCAGCCACAAAGTCGAAGCCAGCAAGTATTTCCTCACTGCGAGGGGACAGGCCTAACTACTGCGGCACCGTTCTGACTGTGTGTCAAACGAGATCAGGAAAATAAGCTTAAATGTGTAAATAATTGAAACAGTGATATATTTTTTAAGATCTAAAGTAGAGATAAGTGCTACTTCACTACATCTGTTTGCTCTAATAAAACTCCACAACCCGAAATGACAAAATAGTAAAGACTTGCACATGAATTCTACAATCTCGGTGAGCATACATAATTATCCAACAGAGCCAATTTAAAAAGCAGCCGAAGAGTACACACCAATTTCCTTTTTTCATTTCCAGTTAAGAAAGGCCAGGAATCATTAGGAAAAAGAAGGAAATGAGATGCCTCTTGGAGCCGTGCTTACAGTTACTAGCTGTCTAAATAATAATTACATCAACCTCCCTTAACTCTCTGTAGAATGAGCAATATAATTTTTAAGGGGACCTCAGATTTAAACTGCACCCAGGGGGTGTTTTTATTTATATTTCATTCTAATTGTCCCTGCTTAGTTTCCGTGTTTTTACTCTGGTTGGTTGGTAGCAGTTCATTTTGGCACTAAACAGATCCAGTTTGTGGTTTCCTCCAGCTGAATTGGAGGAACTGCTTGTACTTTGTCCATGGAGGAAGTGAAGCAGACTGTTTTCTCCTGCACCAGTCTCTTGCTGTGCATTATAAGTGTTGACGGATAAGAGAAGGGACAATCATTGAAAATAATTTTGACATATTGTAGATTAATTTTATCACCCAAAATTGCTTCCCGGAGAATCCTGTCACCCACTGTGACTGCAGTTTTGTTGCAGAGGAGAGAAATAGTCAGCCTGCAGAGCAATCATGTCTCCTAATCTGAGTCACTGCTGTGATCTGAGTAGCCTCAACAGCTACCTCAATTTCAAGATTGCCTGGACTGCTGCTGTTTTAGTATTGATACAATTATCGCTAGAAAAACATCATTAGATCAGCAGATTACATGGTGTTCAAGCTGCTTTTCCACAACCTCGGGTCAGCGGTGACCATTTTATTTGTATGCAGAACTGCCCATTTTGCAAGCAGATCTGCCCTTCCTATGTGTGTGTATATGATAAGTATATATGCCTGGAAAGAGAAAATCCCTGCAATGTTACAAGTAAATCATTGCAATATTGAAACAGATGAAATGGTGCACCAAGGTTTATGTATGAAAGTGTTTCCAAACACCCTTTTTTTAAAAAGAAAATACAAATCTGTACCAGAACAGTAGAAATTACAGACACTATAAACAACATTTTATAAATCCTTATAAAAGTTGGTCATTGTGATTTAAAAGAAGTCGACAAATTTTCTTTATACTCATTTATAGGGCATTATTTCAAGGGAATTTCCACCAAAATAAAATGACATGTAACAAATGATCACCGACTCTAGTCCCAGTTTATACTTGCACATTATAACCACAAGGTGGCAGTCGTGGTCCACTTCGTGCTCCCCTCTGATCCCAGTCATTTGAGGACACCCATGTCTAAATAATGACTAACCTATGATAAATTATTGATACTTCCCCTAAAGCTGTGTTAGGAAAGCCAAAAAAGCAAATCTTAGTAGCTGGCTCTGTATTTTGGCGTCCTTCGTTAGCTGATTACTTCTCTGCTTTGGCACAGTCCGTGCAGAGGAGGCTTTTGCACAACGTTTATGTCAGGGAGCTTCTATTTGGTAACAGTAGGGGAGACCGGGGATAGTTGTAACATTTTTGACATTTCTGTCTGTAAGTGGAGCTCTTTTAAGGTAGTGGATTCAAAATGGAATGCAAAGTATTTACATGTCTCTGCTATCAAATAGTGCAGCTATTTTCTCTGCAGCGCAATTACTCATTGCATGGTATGGTGAAATGTTACAATTAACCCCATAGTCTGGGTTAGTTGTAACATATCCCACACTATGAAATGTAACACAATGAAATAAGGGTACTGACAAAACATTAACATGTAATCTTTTTTATTCAACACATGAATGCACTTAGAGCCATTTATGTAGCTGTGTGTGTGTGACAGAATGCAGAAATCTAGCTTTTGAACATATTCCAACCCCCCAAAAAAGACAAATTATGGAATTTTCTGCAACTGAATATTTCATTAATTTAGGTTGGTCTTCCTTGATTTTGGCCTCATTGGCTCAGTGGGCATTGTAACCCACAACTCTTGCACCAACTTTTGAACATAACAATGAAGCTGAAAAAATGTAGTTGTGCACCAGCATCACAATTCCATTACTTTTTTCATGGCTTACCTTGGTGTGGTTTGCAAAGTGCTTCAGAAAGATGAGGAAATCTGTTTCTTGCACCCATCCTGATTTATTTCCACTACCACTACTTCCTACTGGTCCATCTCTGACAAAGTGGCCTGTATTATGTATGCGTGGGAACACAAACAGTGGAGAAATTGTGTTGCCAATGGCATTAACCACATATACTAAGACCAGTGAACCTTTCTCTGATGTCATTGCCCCAACTTGTTTAATATAAGTTAAAGTAATAGTGCGGTAAGTTGTAATAGGGCTGTTCGATATAACGATATATATCGGATGACGATATAAAAGCGTCTATCGTTTCATTTTACGCTATCGTTTGTTTCGTGGTGTCGCAAAATAAACGGTTTACGGCAATATTTTTTCATCGTTTTGATGGTCACTGTAGTGGCTATATAAATTTCTTAAAGTTCTCTCTTTCTCTTATATTTAATATAACCACACTACAGACGGACAAGCGCCTGTTTTTATGCTTGTGGTTAGCAACAATGACGGTCACACCATCGCATGTCCGCTTGTTTATGTTCCACATAAACCTTTCACAATAAAGCTCAAGATCCTGTTTAGACTTTTCAAAATAAACTGAATCACGTGAAAGAGCAGATTATTTACGGATGAGAAGTAAAAAAGAGCTGCCAGGTGCTACAAAATTAACCTTAGACTCAAACGTTAGTACGGAGCCCCGCAGGGGACATGGGAGAAAAAAAAAATTAAGACGGACTTTTGCGAGATCTCGCAAAAGTCCGTCTTAATTTTTTTCTCGCAAAACAAACTCGGGATCTCGCAAAACTTTTAGCTGCATTCTTCGGACGCCGGCTCGAAGCCGACCGGGAGGTCGAGGCACGATGTGCCGGGAAAGCAGTATTCCTCCCGGCTGTAGTAGGTCTCGACTTCCTGTTAGCTTCGAGCTAATGAGGCTAAAACGTTTGCGAGATCTCGCAAAACTTTTGCGAGATCCCGAGTTTGTTTTGCGAGATCTCGCAAAAGTTTTGCGAGATCCCGAGATAGTTTTGCGAGATCTCTCCCATGTCCCCTGCGGGGCTCCGTAAGAACAGGCTTTTCCCCGCAGCACACCGTGTAATAAACACTCACAAAGAAAACGGTGGCTGTTACAACTTATGTCTAAAAATGTATAGTTTCACTCGACTCCAGCTACATGACATGCAGCAGGAAACACTTCCCGCAAGACGAGCTGCACGAGATTCACAGAATTTACAGAAAATGTTACATTTTTGTGATTTATATCGTTATCGGACGATAGAATTCTTATATCGGGATATGAGATTTTGGTCATATCGTACAGCCCTAAGTTGTAACATTTGCATTATTGTTACACCTAACCCAGACTGTTGCTGTTACAACTGACCCAGAGTCCTATAGCCATGAACTAGCTAAGATTACAGCCAACGGCTAAAACATTAGCATTAAAGACATACACAGAATTTATCCCCATAGACATACAAATAACATAATTTAAGTTTGATGAGTTTAACTGCAGAGCAGAAAATGCTATTAAAAATTGAAATAAAGTTTTTTAAAAAACTTACTTTTTAGCATACAAATTACTTTTTTTCTTCTTAAATTGTCTGTGTTTGACAAAATGTGCTGATTTTTCACATGTGATAGAAGAACTGAATTGGGCATGTACAGGATGAATCACATCATTTGACCCTGATTGGAGAAATTGTGTTACAACTGACCCACGTTACAACTATCCCTGGTCTCCCCTACTACGCAACATATTTTGAGGAATATACTGTAACTGCCGAGCCAATGTTGAGGGCTTCGAGTCAGTCAGTTTCAATTTCTTGGTAGGCCTAGCTAACAACATTAAAAATAATAAGACATGTTTGAAAAGATTCTGCAACACTCTCAAAGTGAACTAAGCTACTACAAAGGTTTCTTCGGACTACTAAAAATGTGCTACCACGTGGAAGGATAATAGCAGTTAATGTTGTTTCATTTTTATAACTTTTACAGCTGTTTTTGTGCTGTTAGGTTTGTCCAAACTGATAAAAGGCTGCTGCAGAGCAACTGAAAGCCGTTTAGGTTTCAGAGAGACAGGTTTTAAAAAAAAGTGACCCAAAAACTCATTAACTGACTCTATGGCTTTTCAGCTTTTAGTGTCTTTGTTCAGTCACATTGTTCAACAATGCTCGACACTATATTCCTTGATGATTGACACATAATTAAAGTAGAATTAAAGCAGCTCTGCTTTGAGTTGGAAAACAGAAATTTCCAGAGCTTTGGAGGAATGATACTGAAGTCCTCTTCAAGTATAAATATGTGATACTTTGAATTACTTAATAAAGCTGCATTACTAAAGCTGCATGTGTTTCATTAGTTTAATAAAACAACTATATATCTTGAAAAATAGTAAAATGGGAAAAGTGTATTCATTTGTACAAAGATATAGATTTAGTTTAGTGAACATAAAGTCAGGTGTTTAACGCTACCTTTAATTAAAAAGATGTTAACACAACTTGGCTGAAATATACATTGATGCCAATAAAGAACAGCATTGTTGTTATTGATAATGGAAGCAGAAGATTGTCAAAATGTTAAAATGAATCTGCATTTACAGACAGAGTCCCTGGAAATTTAGCAGCTGAAGTGTTCAGCCTGTGTGACCTCACTCTGTGGTGAACAGTGGGGTAGATTTTGTGTTAGACGTGTCGAGTGCCTTTGACCTTACTAACAAGGAGAAAACAACAAGAGCCGAAAAGGATCGCATCGGAGCATTGTCTCTTATTTTCTCTTTGTTCGGCAGCCCTCTCTGCTCACGCACACGCGTCCGTTGTTTGCTATGACACAAGATGAAGCTACTTTTACTGCATGTTAATTATTTCAGGATACACTGTGTTTTATTGAGCTTGTGATTTCATCATTTACCAAGAAAGCAATACACATCATCACCAAACAGAAATATGGACTTTATTGCTGCAGACACATGATATGTTGTGTATTTGAGAAGTCTTTTTATTTTTAGAATGTTGATGGATAATCTTGTATTAAGCTATACAACATTAAAATATGTTTCCAGTGTTTTTTCCATTAAGTAAACTGTTTTTCACATTGAGAAGGCAAAATATGAGGAACACTTATCAAGAACTTCCCCAATGAAGGGAAATAAGTGACGTGGAGGGTGTTGTTGTGTCACTGTGAGTGGGTGTGGTTCCTTTAACCCCGTGAAGACTTTTCATCATACTTTTCATATTGTAATAGGGGAAAAAAATACTGGGAACAGAGGAAAATATAGATTTCTCATGATGGCTGGCAACTCTTAAGAATGTGATGCAGCACTTAAGAAATAGGGAAAAACATTAATTTCTTTTAAGTGCAAATGAGATCAAGAAGGACAAAAGAAATGCAATAACTCTTAACATCAAGACCTTGTTTTTGCTGAACCACTGTGGGGCCCCCTGATGGTGACCCGCACTCAGACCTCTCTGCTGGACCCGCTGACCATGTTTCCAGTCTCTTCCCAATTCACAAGTCTGATCAGACTGCCTGAGCATAAATAAATCAGCCACACAGACCACTGAACCACATAAGGTAAAAAAATAATAATAATAATAATAAAAATAACATTTCTGGGAAGCTCAGGTTGTTTGGCTCCTAAACTTAACTCCAAATAACTGAGTCTTAAACATATTTCCTACATTTTTATTTTCAAAAAATCTCAATTGGAACAGGTTGAGCTGCACTGATTTGCAGTGAGTAAATATGGCTATAAAGATTAAAATTGTGGTTGACCGCTGTTGGACTGTTGACCACTTTTGTGTTTTTATACAAAAATATCCTCAGGTTTAGTTAACCTTGATGTTTAATGTCTTTAGGAATATTATAGGAAC
>NW_005187424.1:1093643-1107191 GCF_000239375.1 Pundamilia nyererei | reverse complement strand
TTTTTTCCTGGATGTTTATCTCTAATTATGCTTCTCACTTGGGAGGTCAGTGTGACAGTTCCTGTCAGCCTGGCATTTACAGTAATGATTGGCATTTGGTCTTCTCGGTCTATATATCTCAGTAACTGTGTTATTCACAGACTCATTACCATATTTTTCCCTGTGGCTCTCAATTAGGAATATGTTGTCTCCTGACCCCCCTTTTTTTTCAGATTTCCTGGAATGGGAAACAAAAGAAGAGTGGAGAATTCAAATGGGGAATTAACAGTGCTCTGTGAAATGTCATAAACTCATAAGTATTTGGCAGTTCATTCATCATGCAAGGTTAGACACAGGGTTTACGTTGTCAAATCATGATCTTTTCCTAACACATTACAAGCATAAGTGAAAACAAAAGTAAACTGCAGGAGACTCGTACTCTAATCTGCTGGCTGAAAATCGAGCTTTGGGGCCGACCAAAAGCCCTCTGATGACACAGACTGGGTAACTACAGTTAAACTGAAAACGATACTCAAATGCTTGCTCGGGTTATTTCAGACAGCAGGAATGAAAGACATACATGAAGGTTTAGTCAGAGGATTTGATTCATCTGTTACTCTCTGAGGATGCTGATGCCGATATGAAACTGCAGACGCAGGGAGGCCCTACTTTAATTGTTTTCTACTGTACACTACTTATTCTGCGTTGGATTTTTTTCTGTATCAACTTGTAGGTTAATTAGTGTTTTTGCCCTTTGGAACCATCCTTATTCAGATAACAAAGCAATGATGATTATGTAATATGTCTTTTATGAAATCCCAATAGACTGCTCCCTGAAAGTCTCTGACTTTGTGCTGTGTCAGACAGCTAGTTTATCTTGCTCATCAAAGGCAGCACACTGACTTGGCTGTGTTTTAAAGGCTTGTGCACTGTTGCTATAGCTTCATAAAAGCCTGTTCTTCTACCTACTCAGGCTCTGATGTCTGTGGTTGCTTTGTTTTTCTAATTATTAGTTGCTTCTTTAGTTATTTGGCATGCTCCCTTTATGTTCTCATGTGCCAGCTCTTATGTTTCCTACTGCTGAAAGCTTTTGTTCCCAACAACATATCAGAAGCAAACAACCTTATTGCCATCTGTAAATGCAATAGCTGACATGAGTAACTGATAAAATGATAATTACTGGGATTGACTTCATTTGAACTTTTGCATAGTGGTGGTTTAGAGAAAACATGACAGTGAGAGTTTGGTGAAATATATCAAATAGTTTGATAGTTTGATTTTCATGTTTGTGGAATGTAGCTAACATTCGTTTAGCACAATGATTGTAAATGGGTAGAAACTAGCTTGAGAATTTAACAAGGTCTGCTTAGCAGTTGTCAATATTTGCAGGAAAAAAGGATTTAAAAGTAGAACTCAAAGACAATGAAATATATATTTTTAAAAACCCTCAAAGGTAAGGAGCTAATATTCAAAATGTCCACAAACTAAAATCCAGAAACTTTCATGAGTAATAAAGAACATGAGCTAGATTACAAAGACTGTGGCGAGGAACAGAGTGATAGGATCAATATTTTGTTTATATCCTCAAAGTTCAGCATGTAGGCTACTTAAATGTGTTAAATATATTTTAATGATATTGTATTTTGGAAATAAAAGTAAATACCTCAAACATGCACTATGAAAAATGTCAGGTACATTTACATTCAAGTTCTCCTATAAATAACAAAAACAGTTTCAGATTACACGAAAAGCTGAAAAGCGTGTGTTATTGTGGATTATGATTTACCCATTTACAAATTCATTATTATTTTGGAAAGTAAAAATCACAGTGATTTAGTGATCTTTTCAAATGTGTTACAAATTTTCATAAATCTTGACACATGGATTGTCGCTTGAAAGTTGCCTTTCTAAGGTGAAATTGGTATTGGTAATGGCTCTGTATATGAGTCCTCCCCTCCTGCTGCACCGGAACCAGCAGTGTTACACCACAGTTCATTCATAAAGTAGCTGGGAAATCTCATAACAGAGTGGATTCATTTGCAGAAATTTATATTTTTATAAGCACTGAATTCCCAGTTAGATGTTAGTAACAGTTACATGACAGTCACTCAGTAAAACATTTCTGCTATGGTTTTAAGAGTGACATCATCCGTTAGTGCTGGTAGACATTAGATCAGATTATAAATGATTAAATTGGGGAGTTTTTCTGTAAATCTCAGGAATCATTTTTATCCAGTAACTTCAGAATAATGAAGTCTTTCTAAAAACGTGAGGTTGTTGAATCCAATCAGCACAATATTCTTACTGAATAATTACTGGAAACGAAAATTTAAATAGCTGAAAATAGTTATAAACTATAGAATAGAATAGAATAGAATAGAATAGAATAGAATAGATCTACTTTTACTGTCAGAGCATCTCCTACTCAGTGCAGACATGTGGGAAAAGAAAATGGGAGGGGAGGGGAGTGGGGATGCACAGTTCTGCGGCAATATACACACATGAATAGTCTCAATTCAAAAAATATAAAATATACAAATATCTGTTGAGGGAAGTCCTTGGATTGGGGGGTGAAACTGTGTTGTCAGTGCATGTGTGAGTTCAGGGTGTGTGGTGGGGCGTGGTCTGCAGCGCAGGGAGGATGCACCTGCACGGCATCCTTAATCACTCCCGCCGAGATAAAAACACGGGGATTCAGGAGTTGGTGTGTTGTGATGTGATGCAAGTCAATAAAATGGCTCAAAACTATGATCCTTGGACCTGTCGTGTCTCATTCACACCACAGGGTGGTTAAGGGCTTTTGGGAAGAAAGTATTTATTTGATAAAAACTAACTTGACAATGGATCTGCCTGCTGTCTGTTGTAATAGTAACTAGTGCCACAGGTCTGTCAGTAAAATGTCGGATCTGTTTCTCCAGAATTTGTATCTCCACTTTCTATTTCCTACATTTTTGTCAGGTTAGAGCGAAATAATTACATTTAGAAATCAAATGTAAAATGACTGTCCCAGCTTTGACTGATGAATATTGAAGCTGGGCAAATGATATGAGAGAGTGGCCCAATCTGATTCAAAGGACTCTTTTCTGTCCTCACATTTTTAAGATGAACATCATGCTCCACACTGACTGTTCATGTTCCTGGGTCCACTGGATTTAAATGGAGAGTCTGCTCTTTATTTACACACTGCTATGGTTACACATGCTGCTGGAGCTCCACTAATGGAGCCTTGGTCTCTATACTCATGCACGTACTTCAGGGTGAACATGCTCAGAGTTGATTGAATTCTGACCAGCTGTTTGCAACTGTGAAGCCTCAGAGTTGTGGATTTCAGAGTTAATCAACTCAGAGTTTATTTTTAATTTCAGAGTTTGTTGAGCATGCTTTTTGGGATAGGCCCAGGTCAACGGGCACAACCCGCATCCTCAACTGTGCACTCAGCCCACAAATGCATTTTCCTTACAAATGTGGTGTCATTTATTGGGAACTCACAAGCTTCCCAGTGGTTTAAGATTTCCAAGAAGCATTGCTACAACAGAGAAATAATCAGCCAAATAAACTTTCTTACTTTCTGGGCTGAGTTTAGCACCTAAAGGTCCAGAACTCATACATAATAAGAGTGGTTGCACAGGCAGAGCAGCCATGGAGTTATTGGAAGGTTATAAAGTATGATAATTGGAAGGTTGATAGTTCGATCCCCAGCTGCTCCAGTCTACATGCCAGAGTATCCCTGGGCAAGATACTGAACACTAAGACGCTCTCCAGTGCATTGATCAGAATATGTGTGGATGTTTTAATATAAAGCACTTTGATGTATAAAAAAGTGTGAGTGTGGGTAAATGAGGCACATTGTATAAAGAGCTTTGTTGTGCTGGTAGAAGAAAGAAGCCATCGATGTCCACTGTGAACGACCATCTTTGAAGAAAGAAGCCATCTACGTCCACTGTGAGCGACCATCTTTGAACAGAGGCAGGGGTTTACGACACCAAATCTCTGCCATCTATAATCCAGTTCTGAGATCCCTTCCCAGACGCCTTAACGCCCACTCACATCCTGGGCCATCTGACCTCAGGAATTCGCATGATAAGGTGGGGCCAGGTTTCACAATGAGCTCACCCGAAACTCTGGCTGATTGGGTCCCACACCCAGTTTCACACCTTGGCCCAGGCGATTAGAGGATCATCAGGGGGTCCTTTTGTCCCTCTGTGGGGGGTCACTCCCACTAGGTTTATATCTGGGACTCTCCACCATTTGACCTTAGAACTGAAGAAGCTTCTCGGATGAGAGGTGAAACGTCTTCAAGCAACTTAAAGAAGTCCAGACGCTTTTCTTTGCAAGCTCCTTTGACTATTATTGTAGGGTCTACCTTACAATATAAAGCACCTTGAGGAGACTGTTTTTGTGATTTGGCACTGTATAAATAACGGTATAAACTGTATAAATAAAACTGAATTGAAAAGTAAACTCTGAATGGTAGAAATCTTCCAAATTTGAAACTGGTAAGCGAAACAATCTAAAATATGCTTATTTATGTTCTCAATCATGCAGATCATGGTCGTTGTGAGTGCATGGGTAAAGAAAAAAGACAATTGAACTTCTCAGTTTACAATGACTACTGAGATTGGCCTGTTGGAGGTTGTCCTTCGACAGGATAGCCCCACTGGGGGCTTAAAATACTTGGGACTCTATTGTTTGTTTGAGAACCCAAGACGCATATTGGATGTTAAATGGGCTGGTTCTTAGATAACTCTTCTCTACTCAATTTGAGCACTCAAAGCACTTTATACAACATATCTCATTCACACATTCATACAAACACTTTTATATACAAATATATATAACATATATAACATTCAAGCACACATTCACACTCTGATGGATGCATTGGGAGAAACTCAGGATTTAGTGTCAGGCAAGTGACTCATACTTGAGCAGCCAGAGATCAAACAACCTTCGGAGCCACAGTCAGACATATCAGAGGGAAATGTCTGCAAGCGCTCAGCTCTAACAAGTGTACCAGTCATTCAGCTATTGTGGTAATTAGTGGGGAAAAAAAGGAGAGGATGCTATCAATTCCAAACCTGAAAGTCTAACCGTATCCAACTATATGAAAATCCACTAAAAATGCGACATCTATTACCTGCAAACAAATGCAACTTCAAGTGCAAGCTCTGTGTCAAAGTACAACCTTGTGACTTTGAACATTGATAGCTGCACCGACTAATTCTGGTTTGGTAGATGCCAGTACATAAAAAACATAGAGTGCTGTATGTGCAGAGGTGTACAGAAATAATTTTACAGAAACTGTATGGGGTGTGGCTGTAGCTCAGCTGCAGAAGGATGTGAAGAGTGAAGAGTTCAGGTGGCAGTGCTAGGAACGTCCAGATGGCACAGCTGGTGCATATTTTGTAATTCTGTCTCTCTTATTTATGCAGTACGGTGCTGTGACCAAAGAGGAGCAGTATGGTGAACAGCAGGCGATGCTGCTAAAGCTACACCGGGCGACGCCCGAAACATTACATTGTACAGTGTGAAGTAATAAAAGAAATACATAACTCAGAACAAGGAGTGTGTGTGCTGGGACACATCTGTGGCCACAGAAAATTTTATTTAGAAGATTTAAAGGTAGAACTTTCTATTACAGCTTGGTAATAAATAGCTAATAGTTGGATAACAAGGGGGAAATAATAGGGTAATAATGTGGTAATTTCAGTAACTGTGGTAGTTTCTGTGTCATAAGCTCGAAACAGAGCTGCAAAATGCAAAACTGTCTGTTTCTATTTAATAGCATATTAATAACCTTGTTTCTTCCCTGTTAAATCCAGAATTGAATTCAAAATCCTGCTCCTCAGGTCTTAAATAATCAGGCCCCATCTTATCTTAATGACCTTGTAGTACCATATCACCCTATTAGAGCACTTTGCTCTCTAACTGCAGGCTTACTTGTTGTTCCTAGTAGAATGGGAGGGAGAGCATTCAGTTTTCAGCTTCCCGTTTGGATTTAGGAGACAGACAATATCTCTGCTTTTAAGATTAGGCTTAAAACTGTCGCCAAAGTGCTTGCTCATAAGGGGTCATATGATTGCTGGGGTTTTTTCTGTATCTATTATTGTAGGATCTATTGTACAATATAAAGTGCCTTGAGACAACTGTTATTGGCACTATATAAATAAAATTGAATTGAAACAAATTGAACTATTACCACTTTATTACCGAGTTGTATTTCCACATTGTTAAACAAAGTTTTTAGGCTTTTATTATCCTAGTATATAAATTTCAGGGTAATATTACTCAACTTTAACCACTGTTGCTACTGTGATATTACTTATATATTACATAGTTATTTCTTTGGTAATTGCATAGTAATAACGTAGAGATTACCACATTATTAACCTTGTCACCCTACTATTACCCCTTTTTTACCGAGTTGTAATAGAAAGTGCTACTGATTTAAAGTATATAAATGTTTTGTTCAACTTTCAAATTAAATTTTCCCAGAAATGCCTTAAACCACAAATACAAAGAACATGTTTTTTTTATTCTGTCAGTTAATAAAACTGTAACTTTTCTTGATTAATCACATGATTTGAGACACAAGTGTAGGATGCACATCTGTGAAATGATCAGATAAATTAACATAAAGTTCCTCAAAACCAGAGTTTTTGGCTGAATTTGACAAAGAATCGAGCTTTTGTTTGATCATTGTGTTTTGAATATGTGCTAAAGGTCACAACTATCCCTATGTCAACAAACTATCAAAAAAAATAAGAGAAAAGAAAACAGGAGACTTTGCCCTTTCTGATGTTCACATCTAACTGGTGACTTCATTTCTTCTGTCCCGGTCTTCTATCTAGGTAGCTGTGTACTCTTAACTACCAATAAGATTACTAATATATGCTCTAAGAGCCAGTAAGGACAAAGCAATCTAGTCAGCTGGGTGTGTTGAGTTGGAGTTTACACTTTGGACCCCAGAAGAGCTGAGAGATTAAGAGCAGACTCTTCAGAAACGGAGACCTCAGAGTAAAATAGATATTTTGTTTGGGTTGCAGTTGTTTTGACAGCTTCTTTGGTGTGCCACTCAAGCAGGAAAATTATGGAGCATTACCCGGATCAGGTAAACATTTTAGTATTTCCATTATATCATAGTTTACAGATTTAAGACAAAGCTGCAGAGGAAGCCTTCAAGAGCTGGAGAGCAAAGTTCACGCTTGAGAGAAAACTGAAAACCTGTATTTAGTGTATATTCTTAAACCAACGATTTAAAAATGTTAATGTTTTAAAAAAAATCACACTGACTTGTGTGGGTTGGTGAATTGTTGGCAGTGAAACAGATGTTCATAGTATCTGAAATCTTTACTGCTGTGTTGTTTTCTCTTATATGTTGCTATTTAACGTCATGACCTCTCTTCAGGGTTGTGATGGCCTTGAGCTGCTTGACTGGCTATTTGATCAAAATAATGGTATTCTCCGTCACGAAGAACCAGAACAACACACTTGGCCAATCCAGGACCCAAATGTGTGTGAGACTGTTATATGACTTCTTTCTCCCACTTCCTTGTCGGTGTTCTCTGTATGTTGTTACCTCACACATAGAGAATAATCGTTCAACTTGATGTTTTCACCCAGCAGATGTTGCAGCCACCCGAACAGCCAAACGATGAATTTCTCAATGCGCTCCTGCGTGGCGGTGATTCTGTGTCAGCCTCTCCGCTCTGGTCACCATCTCCCAGTGACAGTGGGATCAGTGAGGACCCTCCATCAGACCAGATGGACAGTCCTCAGCGCCCTGAAAGCCCACCCGGGGACTCCCATTTCTTTGGTACAAGACCACTAACCAAGGCGGCCCTGGAAGCCAATGTCCCCGCTGACTTCAGTAAGTCGCACATATCCAAAAAGTAAAACATTCACATTGGGACACATTACATACTGGGTTCTAATTCCTAATATCTTTTCATGATTATTGATTAAACGAAACATTATGTTCTCTGGTGTGTTTAATCAAACTGTGGAAATTAAGTCCCAAGTTATATCTTCAAATGACAAATTCTTATGATATCCCTAATACTAAGCAATTAGCTTTATTATAGCAGAGATGAAAGGAGAAAATATTCTCATTTGCTTGAAAAATTGCCATCGGTTATCTACATTTTGCACATTTTTAGATAACCAAGCTCTGATAATATTAGCATTTCATTCTAATGACATTATACTAAATCCAGCCCTTGTGGGAAAGGAATGTTAATGGCACTCAGTGTTTGAAAGTTTTTGTTCCTGAATATGAATCCCAGTTTAAAGAATAGAGTAGGATATCATAGATTATTTGTGACTGTATACAGAAACAGTCAAATGCTAAGACACAGACATTATCGATGCAGACAAAAGAAAGTCAACATGCTCAGCGCCTTGCAGAGTTATCAGTATTTACACAATCGGGCTCCAGAATTGCTGGTCAGAATCCAGCGAGACGAGCACGTCTCCTTGGTCTTTATTTGCATGTGCGCTATCGTTGCTCCTGTGTGTGCAGGTGGCTGGAAGCTTGGCTTTCCAATGGGCAAGGCGAGGATTACACATCCTTCTGATGTGGATACATCACAGCTTTCCTCTAGCTTCCCCCTAACTGTCAAAGATCTGCTATTGTCGGGCACGTCTGAGCCAGTAAGTATCCTGTTGCTCCCTGATAGAGAAGGAGGGGATGGTTGAGGGTTGGGGGAGAGCGTGTCTAATGCATGTTTGTGGATCTTTCATTGCTTTCTTGACTTAAGAGACCTGTTGTTTACCTTTTGTGTGTGAGTGTGCATGTGTACTTTGGTAAAAAAAAGGAAAACAAACAAGTGGATTACTACAGTCCCTGATCTCATGAATTCAGCAAGGGGTAAGGCCTTTGGAATTGCAAATGAAATTTCTATTTTTACTCTTGTTTGTGGGACGCTTTGCTGAATGTGCAGCAACTGATGGTTGTTTTCTGAGCCGGAGAGAAGGAAGACACAAAAGATTTTTATTAGTATTCTACCGAAGATGATTTTTTTTAAACCTTCCCATAACTTTCATTCATTCATACAAAATTTTGGAGATAAAATACCTTCTTAATGTGTGAAGAATTTTATATTATGTGGCATTACTAAATAGCATTTTGTGAAGAGAAAGTTTATTAGGTCAACATATCAGATATTCTCATTTCACACACTCACACAAAAATAAATTAGATTATTAAGTAAAGATCACCATGACCAGAATAATGCGTTAGAGCTTCTGAAACTTAAGTGGATTTCAGTTCACTCCAGGTATTGATCAATCTTCTCAGCCTAGTTTAGTAAGATGAAGGAGAGAGTAGCAGAATGCAACTTGGGTTTTCACACCATAATTACTTTTCCGAAGCCATGAAATGAGACTGATGAAGTTGCCTTGATAGTCTGCACCAATTTAACTGTTTCCTGTGAGGTTCATTGAGCGCACAGTGAAAGAGGTGGCCAGAGAGAAAATTTATTAGTGGTGGTGTTTTAAAAATTAGAATTTGTATTTTCCCACCAGACCCCACAGCCATCCCAAAAGTCCATTCAAGAGCTGGTTCTCAATGAAGATGAGAAGAAGCTTTTAGCAAAGGAGGGAGTCACTCTGCCCACCCAGCTGCCTCTCACAAAGGTAAACGGCTATCAATACCCAAACAATGAGAACAGTTTCCAGCACCTAGAATTTATCATACAGAGGCTCAAAACAGTAATGTTCTTTCCTTTGTCAGTATGAAGAAAGGATTCTTAAGAAAATACGCCGAAAAATTCGCAACAAGCAGTCGGCCCAGGAGAGCAGAAAGAAGAAAAAGGAGTACATCGATGGGCTGGAAAGCAGGTAATATTCAAATTTAGAGTGGGTTGGAATGTTTTAGCATTTTAACTGCAATTCTTACCGATAATAACAGTCTTAGAAACTGATAATCATTTTTCAAAGCATAAATAAGTTTTGATTATTTTGCCATTGTACCCTCCGGGCAGCCTTGTACTCTTGTTACAGGTTAATGTATTTCAGAGAAAGAAACTTAATGGGAAAAAAATCCACACTTTTGGGTTTTTAATGTCAGCTTCTGAGCAGAAAACCTTTTAAGAGTGTGCACTGCAAAATATTTTGGAGTAACGCATTATAGAGCCCATTTGTAAATCGGAGCATTCAACATTCCCCGTACTCCTTCAGATCAATTCATGAATAACAGACGGAGCCTTAAACCGATTTTTGATAGCAAGCTTTCACTGGAGATGAAAACCTTAAAGAGAGAAAAAATTATATTCTTTCAACTTGTTTTTTTTTTCCTTTCTTCCCCTCGTGTATCCCCCTTTAGGATGGTTGCTTGCAGTACACATAACCAAGAGCTACAGAGAAAAGTTTCCCAGCTGGAGAAATGCAACATGTGAGTGATCGGAGACAAAAAATCGATCTCTGTTTTTAATTAATCATTCTGTGATCTCAGGTTAATGTTTGTTATGACATTTCATCTTAGCAAAATAACTACCTTTGGCATTTTCCCCTGCTTTCCTGTTCTCCTCAAACCTTTTTTAATCCTCTTATCACGTCTTCTCTTTGTATTTTCTTTTCCCCATTCCTCCCTACAGGTCACTAATGGAACAGCTGCGCAGGCTGCAGGCCCTGGTCATGAATACAACTAATAAGCCAGCCCAGACTGGGACATGTGTACTGGTACAGACGTCCTCTGTGATAAGATAAATTGTCACTGACACACGTGGCTCTTCATGAAAGAATTCAGTTTCCTAATGCCCAAACACCAAAAATTACTGCTGCTGGATGAGCCATTAAGAAAAGCCAATTTAGACTGGTGCACACTGGGTAATACAGCAAGGGAGAGATACAGTGGCTTAAAGAGAAGCTACTGCATCTAATCACGACACTGGAATAAAGCTCAACACTAGAGGCACTTTTAAAGTGTAACTTTTAATCTATAAATATAACTAAATGCCTTCAAAAAAAAAGATGTAGAACCCCCCCCCCCCCCCTACTTTATCTAACACTCCTTTTTTATCATATTCTCAGGTGCTCGTGCTGTCCTTCTCCCTAATACTGTTCCCAAGCCTCAAGCCCTTATCTGACTCCAAAGTCAGCCAAGGAGACTTCACTCCAGTCAGAAGTGAGTAACCTTCAGCACCAAACAGCTTTGTGTGGCTGCCTGCCAACTAATCCAGCAGCTATATGTCACAGCTGCGGAGTTTGCTAGAACTACATTCTCACACGCTGCTGGAACGGTTCTCACCTGCTGAGCTCCACAGTCGCCTCTACTGTTCTGAGGATTTGCCATCTACTTAAAGTTAGTCGGAAGGCAGAGAGGACCAAGGCCATTTATTGTCACTGCAGTTATTAAGCTCTGCTCTGTGAAGCGGCGCTTGATCTGATTGCTTACCATTAATTATTAGTTTAGTATTGAATGTCAGTTTAATGTTGAATGTGTTTGCAGATACCGACTATGATGTATTTCTTTCAGTTTAATAGGAGACGAGATTAGTGTTTGCAAAGCAGTGAGGTATAATTTCTTAACCTAAGTGGTTTGACGGAACTGAAAAAAAGCAATCATCTTGTGCCTTCCCCGACTGCTCGGGGCTCTGTTACAGGAGTCTTTAACGTGTTTAGGTTTGAATTTTGAATCGTCACAAACTTATGAGAGCACGCAGACGTGAAAATGTACACTTGCCTGCCTTAGTGCATGCCTAGAACAACACAATAAGACCTGACTATAATACTTGTTTTATTCTACGTCTTATTCTCCTACAGTCCAGTCACGGTCCCTGCAGAACCTTCAGGCTTCCCGCGTACTCCATGTCACTGAATCCCCAATCTTCAGAGAGGATGAATCAGAGCCTCTTCACCGGCATTACCCAGAAGACCCGGGATTGGAAGATTTGACCGCACTGATGGAGAAGATGGCAGTAGACCAAGAACAATCCACTTTGGAGTCCATGTCTCTCAACAACAGCCAGGAAGACAAAATTGGTCATTTCCATGTAGATCCAATTACTGGTCACATCGCTACGGTGACCTTGAATCCCCATCGCTCTGCCAGGTTACAGCCACACGCTGATGGTATGTAAGAAAGAAGGGAAGCAAAATTTTCAAATTATCCTACTCCTAATGGTAGAGCAGGGGATTATCAGGGGCTGTTGTTTACACAAAGGGAAATTGGGTTTTAATCATTCCCATTTTGTCTTTAATACTTATGTAGCCTGTATGCTTTTTTTTCTACTTGTGATACTGTTTTATATCAGTGTTTGGATTTGAATCCCTACTGAAATTTCTTTTTCTGTGTATGCCTTGACTTTGATGAAATGCCAGTGTAAATTGCTGTTTGAGAATGTCAAAAAATGTGGTGAATAGAGCCGTGATTGCGTGTATAGTTTTGATCATAATGAATGATTTTTGAAATGTTAAAGAATTTTCAAAGCATGTTTTCTCCGAAGAGTTGATTGCAGTAGTTTGGATTTATTCACGGATTAAACATCGTAAAGTAAAGAAAAATATTAAAATAACACAACAAAATCAGTGGTTTGAATATACTGTGTACTCATTTTTCTGTATTTCCAAGCTTTAATTATTAAAAAGTGAAAACATGTGGTACAACATCTCTGTTGACACATCTGGCTGAAAAAAGAGCGCTGTGGGGTGGATGTCAGTAGTGACATGGTTCACACAGAGGGAGACGGAAAACTGGGACAAAGGTGAGGCAGATGACCTGTTATCTCATTAGTCAGACTTGACATCTTGACTTATTTACTTGTTGAAGCCAGGTTCCAGTTGGTGTCTGTGGCACTCGCCCACCTTCTGTTTTGTCATTGTCAACCTAACAAAAATTGAAAGGTGTTCTTAAGCTTGCTGCCATTTCACCTAGCATTTAGGTCTGACCTGTTCAAGATGACATTTTCTGAGGTCGGCTAGACTTTATTTGAAGGAGCGGCCGGAGATTGAATTCTGGGATTAAATGATCCTCTCCATCCAACACTCTGGTCACCATCTGAATGGATTCGTAAAAGAAAAAAATTTGATTTCCATTAATACACACACACACACGGACATTTGATAACAGAAATCCCTCTTTTGAGATTAATTTACAACATTCATGAGATTACTTGAAGCTCTTGAGAGAATGTCATCACCTGACTAAATCTTCAGTCAGCTGACAACTATCTGGAATTACTCCAGCTTGTTCACCTGACACTGAACATATTACATGAAAGATGAAGGCATAGCTTTCTGTGTGTGTGTCTGCAGACTGGATTCAGCATGTGGGGAATGGCAACTTTGTGGCAATCCATCAAAACGGTTTTGAAATCCATTCTAAACTAAGCTTAAACTAAAATTTGTCAACTGGTTGTGAAAACCTCAATGTTTTTTTGGGTTTTTTGGTTTTTTTTACCAAAGATTGTGTGAAATTGCACACTTTTAATCGCATATTTGAATGATTATAGGATCTTTCCTGTTGCTATGGCAGCTGTCTTTTTCAGCCTGACTTTAAGTGTGGCTTTTCAGAGCAGCAATAAACACTTTGCCTTCAAACATGGTCAGATGGCACAGTATCTGGCCTAG
>NW_005187424.1:1092026-1093365 GCF_000239375.1 Pundamilia nyererei | reverse complement strand
TTGTTAACCATCGTGGTTTCATGGGAGTCCTTGGGGCTGGCCAGAATGTTATACATGCTTATGAAAAGGAAGCAGGGAAGGTTCTGAGTCGAGGACATTTAGCTGTGGGATTCATCACCTTTGCCTCACTCTTTCTCGGCTGATTAGGATCTTTCACGGTCGAGTAGCCAGGCAAGCTAATCACACCACTTTAATTTTAAAGCTGAACTGGGTCCCTTTGCTCGAGAGCCAGGGTAATAATATTAGCATATCAAATGAAACATATTTACATATTTCCACAAATAACCCACAGTTCGACTTGACAGGAAATTATTAATAATTAAAGTCCTATAACCTTGAAATCTCCTGCATGTTCCTCCCACTCTGATATGAGAACTTGGGTTTCAGCACTATAGTAGTGAGTTCCAAAAAACAGCAAGTTATTCAAAGAATCCAGTGGCATGTGCACACATGCACATATAAGTGTAAAGCCTAAATTTCTGACCTTTTAAAAGAGCAGCAAACACAGCCTGACTCTTTATTATCCTCAGTCCTATGACACGTCATGCTACCCTTTAGTTACTCAGAAATGTGACCATCCACAATATGTTCTTAACAACTGAACAGCACAGTATGCAATATTATTGCCAGATAGGCACCAACTTTTTATGAGATCATACAGTGTCTTCTGGATTTTTATTCCTTTCTTAGATGATGATGGTGATGATGATGATGATGATGATGATGATGATGATGATGCAAAAGTGTAAACTTCATCCTACTTCTTTTTCGAGCATAAACATTGTGTAGACAAAGAGATATTCATGAAAACTTGATGTTTTTAAGTTTTTCTTTTCTGATGTTTTTTTTTTCAGTTAGATTTACATGTTTGAAATAAAATTCTATCCATCTATGATAAATAAAGTAAATTATTTTAGATCTATATGAGTCTCCTAAAAGTTTGTTTTAGAAGAGTTATTGGGAAAATGTTCCCATTAATGGAACTACAGATATTCTCTTCCATCTGCCACTATCTGTCTTTGTCAAAGGCTGAACACCAGCTACATTTCCCATTTTATCTCTTTAAGCTTTTCAAAGCTGCACAGTCCCTGGATTTCAGACAAAAAACAGTTCAAGTGGTTACTATTTAGTCACTTAAAGTGCCTTTTCCATGGAAACTGATAAGATGGGACTTAACCTAAAAGGTATGTCAAGTGTGCTAACTTGGTTAATAAGGCATGCCTCTACACAACAGAGTGAAAAAACAGATTTTTGTCATGTCTTTGGATAGCAATTATTCAGTGCTCAGAATTTTACATGCAGCCAGTGAATGCATCCAAAGGTCAAAAATGTCATCCAA
>NW_005187424.1:1077120-1091864 GCF_000239375.1 Pundamilia nyererei | reverse complement strand
TTTTGTCATGTCTTTGGATAGCAATTATTCAGTGCTCAGAATTTTACATGCAGCCAGTGAATGCATCCAAAGGTCAAAAATGTCATCCAAATACTCTGAGCACAAAGACACAGTGTGTCAGCAGTCAATGTCGAAAACTTTTGGTTCATGTTTATGTGAAATAGGATTTTAAAATGGTATAAATACGTTCTGTGATTTGATCAGACTTGCACCCACAGCTGCCAAATATAAAAGACTGAGACCTCTAACAGTAACCTGTCACGATTCAGGAGATTTATGAATCGTACAGTTGAAATAAAGTAACACAAGAAGGAAGTCATAACCCTATAATGTGTTTCCTTTTTAACTGAAAGATTTTGTTGTTATATAACTGTGCTACTTTGGCTCTTACCGTGAGCTGAGTTACTGGCTGGAGGGAGCAATGCAGGGGAATGTAACACTTGTTCTTGTGTTTGAGTTTCCCCACACAGAATAATCCTTATCCTGAATACATTTTAGACAGCCTTTGTCAGCTTCCTTAATAACAACAGAACTAGCCTCCAGTGACTCTAGAGCCAGTGTTTCGCATTGATTACCATCAGGTTTGCTGATAGATTTAATACTGAAATATTAGAAAGATAGAATCACATCCAACTGTTCATTTCCTGTTCCACTCCACTGGAAATGGTTTCCTCGTATTACTTTTTATGGCTTAGGAATTACTTGTGATTAATGATTAATCTGTGTGACTCATGGATCCCAGCTTGGAAAACACTGATTGTCACCTTTCAGGATTTTGGGCTTGTACAAAATGTTTGTTGTGCGCAGTTAGTATCAACTTGTTTGCAGAAGGGTTGAATGTGTGTTTGACGTAAACAATGCTTTAATTCAAAACACTGAGATGAGTCGAGATAACCACATTTTACATGCATATAAGCAAACTGGTGAGCTGGCTGACACAATGTCTCACCATCACTGATGTTCACCTGACCCTTCGCTCTTTTATTTGACTCTGCGTAGCTTCGTTTTTAATCATACTGAAAGTCTCTTGACCACCAGTGTCTCTAATCAGCACCTCATCACTTTAATAAATCAGATCCCTATGGACCCGGGAGGGCCATTATACATCTGCTCCCACTGAGTGCAGGAGTGTGTGGCCATGAGGGAATCTGGGGATGACAGAGTGTCTAGACCCCTCATTGTTATTTTTTTAATCAAATTAATGGATGTACAATTTGACTTTTTTTTCTTTCAGTGTGAGATGTTGAACCAGATCATCCAGGGGAGTACTTCCAAACTTTCTGATTAACACAATTGTTTTTCCAGAGAGAGAAGAAGGAAATAAAACTAAACTCAACATATTCTCAAACTTGAGACTTCACAGATTAGCTCTTTTGTCTTCTGTGTGTGTGTGCGTGCGTGCGTGTGTGTGTGTATCTTTTGAGACATGCTGTACCTTTGAAGTGCCAAACAATCAAACAATATATGTAATGTGTGAAATATCATTATAATGGCAGGATGACATGCTGCTTTAACATTTATCTAATCCTTGCTTTCAGCAGTGCTCACTTTTTTTAATTAACTGGATTAATTTTATACTCACTTTACTCGTGCTATACTTGCTACCCATCCTTCTTCACACTGCTAAAGTCAGTTATTTCCATCTTTACTGGACGCTATACTCTGTTCAAATACCATCTGTGTGCAAACAGACTCTTGACCCAAAGCACACATTAACAGAGGAAATTATCAGTGTAAATCCTAAATAAATGCTATTTGACCTATTATATAATGTCCACAGTAAGAGCATTTTCTCTAATATGAGTGACTTTTTAATCCACTATGCAAACCTTAGATATTGGTGCAGTTTTGCAAAAGAATTAAGTGAATGAATGAAGGTAAGTGTGCATATTATTTTCATGTTAATATGGTAAAATGGACTGAATGATGCACTCAAATGTAACATAATTAGTTGAAAGGCAGATCAACTAACAGAGACATAAAGTATTTACAGTACATCAAATTATATTAATTGTTGAGTGTACTGTCCAAAATCCTGAGAATCCAGTTTATAGATACCAGAATGCTGCTGTGTTTGCATGTAAAATCCCTGCAGATTAGTCGTACAGTATCTGTATCCATCTTAATTATTCATGTATATTTCACAGTGTGTGGCAGATACTGCAGACAAACAGTCCATCCAGTTCTTTCCATTTTGTTGCACTTGGCAAATAACAGTGATGCAATTTTTCAAACTATGTGAACAGCTGGCTTTGACTGGACAGGCTTTCAATTTCATTTTGACAGACTGACAATTTAACTTTCAGCAAGGACACAATTCAAAGATAAAAAGGAATCACAACAGCCACCACTGATATTAAAGAAATATTTCTCCACAAGCAGTTGGCATGGCTGACTTTTGTTTCAGTCTACTTGTATACCAAAGCATGAATTGTGGGGATTTAACACACACAAAAAACAAAACAATGGACAACAATGCTCATATTGGGCTAGATGAAGAAAGATAATTAAAAAGTGAAGGCTCAGACACAGAGTGTAGTGCAGTGACTCTTGCTTGTGATCAGTATGTCAGAACTGCAGGCAGAGTGCATGCCGTGAACTGTTAGTGGGGCAGACATCTCACTGTGAGTAGGAAGCATTTGAAATCAGCTTTGGATCCAACCACCTTATTAAGATGCTTGGCAATTTAGACATAGTGAATAACTGGAGCGCTCTTTGACTTAAAGAGGTTATCTATCATAAACAATATTAATAGCGCCTTCTCTGCTCAGAAGAGTACCAATTAATTTGAATCGTTGGTGAAAAGCTGGAAAATATTCCTGCATGAAAGTCTCACTCCAGTCGTGCATGTGAGCATTAAAGTCCCCTGAATATATGTGATCTTTCTGACATTTATCATTTATTTTAGGTTTTTGATTTTTAAGTTAAATTTGTTTTACAGGATTTGTATGACTAAATAAAATGTGTGCTGACTACTATCGATGAACTATTTAGAGCTGTGAGATGTAGCAATTCATATTAATTCCTTTACTGACAACTAACTGGAGGCTGATGTGGCAAAAGAAGGAAATCTAAGATATTTTTAAGCTTAACTAAGCACACAGTGCAACAGGAAATTCCAAAAGCAGGCCGCAAAGATGATTTTATGATGTATCCCAGAAAGAAAACTGAAAACCAAGGGTTAAAACTGTTGTTACTCTGACCCAAATCCTGCTTCACTACAGGCCTCATGTGAACTCAGACATTGACAAGGTTGAAAAAGAGAACAAAGCAGGGAGGTAAAAACACTGAAAGCCACATGGATCTAAGCTTCTAAGAAATAAACTAGGGGAGGTAGCAACAATAAACTCACACCACACAACAGAGAGGCAGACAGAGGACGGGAAATGAGAAAAGAAACACTCAGCAAAACAAGGAGTACGGATTACAACAAAAATCAGTCTGGAAGCAAACATTAGTGTCTGTGTAATCCCTTCTAAAAGTCTCGATTTCTGCCTGCGCAGAACAAACTGCAGTCCTGGAGTTTTCAAACTAAAACTGGGTCAGGAGCTTTTTTGAACACTCTCTATTTCTGCGGCACTTAAATCTCTAGCAATATTTTCTGCCCTTGCTCTGAATGCAGTAAGAGTAAGAAACAATATTGGTATAAATGACGTTTTAGTGGACAGATTAAAAAGAGAACAGGGCTATAATTCAGCAGAGTGCTTTTGGATGAGTTTGGAGGGTGGTGGTGAACATGGATCAACACAGACCTACATCCAAAAAGCAGAGCAAACCAATGAAGCACTGAGCGCCACCAGAATTGGAAGCTCAACTCGACACTAAAGCTACGAAAATGTCACACAGGTATAGACTGGTGTCGTCCTTACAAATGCATGCAATATCTACTAAAACACTCAATGCTCAAGGGTAGGTCTGGTTACATTTTTTGCGATTTTAAAGAGACGATTGTGATGAACTTACCCTTAGAGCTTCTGAGAGAAAGTTTAGCAGAATTTGGGACCAATGGTGTTAAAGTGTTCTAGGCAAATGTTTGACAGCGGAATTGAATCTCCAGAGTACAGCCTACACCAAATATTAGCCTAACAGATGACAATCTGAAATTGTTGGTTTTCCAGCCTTGGAATGGCAATCATTCTCAAGGTGATCCGGACATTTAGCCTGGGGCCAGCTCTGTTAACTGGTAGCCATATGCTCTAACGTGGGATTTTAACGCCATCAGTATTCAGTAAGTAACAGCCGCTGTCCTGCAGAGGCAACACAACTGTTAATTAATTCAAGGAGGCAATCAGAACTCAAGGTGCAGTCAGTTCAAAAACAGATCCATGTAATCATTCTGTCTTTTTTAACAATCTGCAGGATGAATGAACAGTCAAAGGTATTCTCATAGGTGAATTAAACAGAGGTCATAGGAACAGCAAAATGAAAAATGTTGTCATTCAGCCACAGCGTTTTTATGTTCGCTCGCTTAGTGCAAGTTCAGATTTGCATGAACAATCAGAACAACTCCATCAGCCATCAAGCTAGGGTATATATATATAGTCAAACTCCAGCATCATGCTCACTTCTTTTCAGTGAATAAAGGGAAGGCATATCAGCTAGGATTACCTGAAGTTTCCGTCACGTCTTTAGATCTCTTTTCATTTATCACGTCAGTGTCTACATGACCCATGTCTACTCAAACAAAGCTTGTCTGTTTTAGTGGGTAACTAAACTTTCACTCACTGTATGTCACTGTAAACTGCTTTTCTGGATGCAGATGTTGGGTCGCTCCTCGCCCTTTGGACATTTAGGTTTTATGGCAAGAAGCATAAATTAGAGACTTAATTTATTCTCTGATATCCAAAGCAGTTTACTTTGCTTTAACACCATATAATTATTCTTGGCCTTTCCGCGTTTCTATTACAGTCAAGTCAAGTCAAGTATTTATTTATTGTCATTGTCAAAGAACAATGAAATTGCATTTGGGGCTTCCGTACAACCCGTAAAAAACAAAACAAATACCCCTTAAAACCCTTTTTTTTTTTTTTTTTTTTTTTCCGTAATGAAAGGTGTTTCGCAGCAATATGATGAAACAACACACCATCAGTCATAACATGGCACACTGTGAAACATGGTCAACACCCAAAATATCTGTGCAGGTGGAGTGTTGAGCATGAAATCCCTTTTATCAAGAACACGGGCGTTTCAGTCTCCTTTCATGATGTTAAACCAAGGTTCTCTACAGAAATGTCTCTGCCCTTTCCTGACTATAGCAGTAGCAGAGCACACGTACTTCTGTCTCATGGTCTGTTGAAGATATTGAAGCAGTTGTATCTATGAGAATATTAGACTACGCTGCATCCTGACACGCATGACACTAAAAGCGTACCCAGTGCAGGAGTCCTGACCACAGATCAGTATGTGACAAAAGCAAGAACAGGTTGCAAGAAAAGTGTTTTGGTGTGCAACCTGTGAAATATCTGTGGCTCACTGAGAAGCCCAGTGTTCTTCATCACAGATTTAAATGCTTTAAACATTAAACCAGTCACACTGTCAGCGCCTACGCATTTGGAGGTTTAAGGATTGTTAAGATGACAAGAAGTGAGTTCCAACGGATTAAAAGTGTGCAGATTATTATTATTTTTTTCATCTTGTCTTGTCTTTTTAATTTCTTCAGAAAGTTACAGGGAGGGATTACTTCCAGACACAGGAAATGCTCCTCAAAAACTCAAGGAAACTGAGTAAAACACTGGTAATATAGTTTGTGTTAGAGTCCCCTCAGTTAATGAGAAAAGAAAAAAAGTTACATTTGATCAAAGTAGCTCTGCAGCGTATTATTGGAGTTAATAATGTGACACAAAACCACAGATTCAGAACCCTCACAATATCATGCAAATTAAACTACTTCTATGCTCGAGGTTGTTTTACACTGACTGGACACCATGCAAGTTTCCTGTAGCCCTAGTTTCCTGTTCCTAGCTGACAGGACTGGTACCTGGTATGGTTCCCTGCTGCTATACCCCATGAGCCCCAAGGTTTAATATACTGTGCATTTAGACATGCTCTTCTGCTTACCTTGATTGTGATAAGAGTGACAAATGTAGAGTCTTGCCTGTGGCAATCAATAAGGCATTTTCACCCAGACAACTGCTGCTCACTGATTATTCTTTTTTTTTTTTTGAGGGGGAAACCTTAGAGATGGTTATGTGGGAAGACCAATGTGGATCAGCAGTTTCTGAGAAACTCAAACTACCAGCAACCATGTCATGTTCAGAGTCACTTACATCATCTTTCTTCCCCCTTCTGGTGCTCGGTTTGAACTATAGCCGGCCATCTTGACCATTGTTTGTATGTTGGCTGCTTTTTCTTCTATTCTTGTGATTCCACACTGGTTTAATCTATGAACAGCAGTGTTGCATGTTTTTCTGTCCATGTATATTATTCTACATAAGCTGTGTGTTTGGGACCATAAAGACATAAAGTGTCTACCAATCACATGTTTCCAAGTGACATTGTATGGTGGATCAAAATCTGATGGTACTTTTCTGATATCATAATTCCATCAGTTTTGATAAGATCCCCAAAACCACTGGGTAAACTGCAGTCCGAAACCATGGCAGAGCCTCCATGTTTTACGGATCATCATCGTTTATTTATATAGCACTTTAAAAACACACCTGGTACACCAAAGTGCTGTACAATACAAATGTAAATATAGGAATAAAATAACAAAAACCAGACATAGCAATAAAAATGTCAGTTACCCACAGAGTTAAAAGCCAGGGAGTAAAAATAGGTTTTTAATCAGGACTTAAAAACTGGCACTGATGTACGGATGGCTGTAAACACTCACCGTTGTACCTCTTTTGACCTCCATTGTAAATTTCAATGACAATTTGAAGCAAAAAGTTCACATCTGAATTCAACTCTCAATGAAACCAGTACTCTCAAATCGTGTGTCAGGATTGGATTTTTTCTTGTTTGTGGAGGACTGGCCAATCAGATACTTTTTATCTGTTTTGTTCTTCATTTGAGGTCTGCCACTTAACCTGTGTAGTTTAGACCTTTTTATTTAATTATTTTTGTTTTCAAGGAGAACTGTTCCTCCCTTCATCGCCCCGGTGCATTTTCTATGCGTTAGTGATTCATAAGTCAGTGTCAAGTTTCATAACAAACAAATATTAAAAATCCTCTCAAATGGTCAGCACTACAAATAAATGAAACAGTCAGTGTTGAAAGAAAATATTTTGTTGTTGTTGTTGTTGTTGTTGTTTGCTTTTTCGAGGGGGGGGGGTTGCTCAAGACGACTTTTTGAAATTACTTTATGGGAAGCAAAATATAAAGAATTGAGGGGTGGTTTGAGACTTTTGCACAGAACTGTATATGTCTAAACGACAGGTGAGATGCTACTGTGTGATTGGCTGATTAGATATCCGCTTCGAAGAGGAGGTGACGAAGTGTCCCTAACAAAGTGGAATCGAAAGTCTGTGATTAACGCGCTTATACGACTTCGGAACTTCTAGGTAGTATTGTTTCTGGCTAATATTTCTTAGCTGCTGGCATAATAATAAACGTTACACGGGTACACGTGGTTTCACCGCCTTTAAATTCGCCTTTGATGCTAATCAGAAACATAAAAGTGATGCTGTGTCCTTGATCCTTGTCCTTCAGCTCCTCAACAAACGTCCCGAACGATCACGTCAAACACAGCGCCGTGTACAGTCAGTCCGCTCTGTGCATATTTTATGCGTACACTGTCTCCACGTCTCCAAAAGCTCCTGTTCACAGGTGACACTGTACAAACAAGATTATGGATGTGCCACTGTCCTGTCAAAATACATTAAGACTCAGCGCTGACGGACATTCTGGGAGACTTTGATGTGGCTGCGGCTGTAAGAGCGCGGATTCGCTCTGGTCCTATCATCCTCTTGGTGAGGTGAAGAGCGTCAACGGCGGGGCAGAGCTTTGCGCGTTCACGCGAAACCTATAAACGGACGTGGCGCGCGGAGAGCTGTGAGTAGTGTGTGGAGAAATGAGGAGAGAATAACGGCGGCAGAGGATGGCATCTACGGCGCCATGGGAGATAATCTGATGACACATGCAACAGAAATGCTGCAAATGCCATCTGCACAAACTTTTTTCTCTGTGTTCTGAAGACACGGCAGCTCTTCAACTTTGCCCTACGAGGTGATATGTGAGAAGGAGAGGCCAACCATGCAGCTGAATGAGTCTGGAGTTCAAACGGTGGCACCCGAGCCATGTCAGCAACAAATACTACAGGACGACTACAATGGGAACTGCAGCGAAGGTTCCACCACTAACATGTCACTGCACTGCTGGCTGCAGCTCCTCACCAAGGAATCTATCATGGAAATTCAAGGAGACAGCTCCAGCGTAGTGGTACGTGTTATGATAGCGTGTGTCTACTCTATCGTCTGCGCTCTGGGGCTGGTGGGGAATTCACTGGCTCTGTATCTGTTGCACTCCCGTTACAGGCAGAAGCAGTCGTCCATCAACTGCTTTGTGATGGGGCTGGCTATCACAGATCTACAGTTTGTTTTGACCTTGCCTTTCTGGGCAGTGGACACAGCCCTGGACTTCCGCTGGCCGTTTGGTCGTGTGATGTGCAAACTCATCAGCTCTGTCACCACCATGAACATGTATGCCAGTGTATTCTTCCTCACAGCTATGAGCGTGGCACGTTATTACTCCATCTCCTCCGCACTGAAGATACACAGCCGACGGACAGCAGCTGCCAGAGCCAGGTGGACCAGCCTGTGCATCTGGGCTGTTTCTTTGCTGGCCACTTTGCCTCATGCCATCTACTCCACCAGTGCCCAAGTATCTGATGAGGAGCTTTGCCTGGTGCGCTTCCCAGACTCTGGCAGTTGGGATCCACAGCTCCTTCTGGGTCTATATCAGCTTCAAAAGGTCCTAGTAGGTTTCCTTATTCCTCTAGTTATAATCACCGTCTGCTATCTGCTGCTGCTTCGCTTCATCCTAAGCCGGCGCATTGCAGGTGCAGCGGGCCCAGAGGCAAACCAAAGCCGGCAAAAGCGTCATTCCAAAGTGACTAAATCCATTGTCATCGTAGTTCTCTCCTTCTTTCTCTGCTGGCTTCCTAATCAGGCACTGACACTGTGGGGTGTGCTCATAAAGTTTGACCTTGTGCCCTTCAGCAAAGCTTTCTACAATGCACAGGCCTATGCTTTCCCTCTGACTGTTTGCTTGGCGCACACCAACAGCTGCCTCAACCCTGTGCTCTACTGCCTGATCCGCCGGGAGTTTCGGGCAGGCCTCAAGGAACTTCTCCTGCACGCCACGCCATCTTTCAGGAGCCTGACTCATCTGCTGCGTCGCAAGGCCAAAGTGGCTGAGGCACCACCTGTTTTGGTGCTGGTCCAAATGGATGTCTGACTGGGATGATTGGGGAACTCGAAACATTCCACCTGCGGTACTATTGATCTGTTTACCAAGAGGGCATATGTCTCACCTACTCTGTCGATGCAGAAAATTGCATTTCTTTAAAAAAACAAACAAAAAAAATGCAGAATTATAATGTACTGCACGGTAGGATGTGCCTCACTTCTACTGTGTTTCTCAAGATTTCCTCTGCATCACATATTTCTGTTGTTACAGTTGTTCACTGTTTCAGTCTCCCCGCTTCTGTCGAGCAGTACTGCTCTCGTGTCATGGACATGTATAGCTGTTAATCCAAAGTGAGATTCAAATAGTTGCAGCACTCAGGCGTGATTTTTTTTTTTATGCATACCGGTAAATTACTGTGTTTGTGTTTGTTTACTGGTACAAGTGTGTAATTCTTTCATCAGTATAATCAATGGAACAAATGGAATCAAAATAATTAATTTTAAAAAAACAGGACAGTGATGCTTAGAAGTGTTTGCTTTATTTAAAATATCATAAAAGAAAAGAGCAATTTAATCGCCTGTTGTTGTATCTGTGGAAAAACTAAAGAAATGAGCGGGGGGGAAAAAGAATTTGTACATTTTATTTTTGTAGATGTATGGAGTAAAATAGTAGTGCTTGTTGCATTGTCCTGGAGAAATGACTCATCTCTTGTGAAAAAATAAAAGGCAAATAAAATGTACAAGAACTAAAATCAATTTCCTGAGCTTTTTGGGGTAAGGCAGCATGGCATCAAAGACTTCAGCGTAATGAGTGCATAGTTAGTAAACGTCTCCCTTGTGGAAAGCTTTGAGGATTAGGACTTGAAGTGATCCATTTAAGATTTTATACCCCTGTGCAGCAAATAGTATATGATTCATATTTGAACAGAGCACGTATACTGTGTTGTATGCACACAAGATGAAAAATTTACGATCATTATTTCTCTCTGTCTCACTCTCGCTGACCTTAGACAGCCATGCAAATATACTCAGATGCGTTCTTTTTCTTACTTTATATGTGTCAGACTGAAAATTATAATGAATTATGTCGAATTTCCTCTAAACATCTGCATTATATGTCAGACATTTACTTTAAACCAAAGCATTTTTTCATTAAAAAAAAACGGCATCTCATGGTTGGACAGACCACCAGTGCCACAAACAGCCTTTTTATCTCTGGTAGATTGAACAGATACATATGTTGACTGGAGCTAATGTGGTCATAGCATCAGCTTTCATACAAGACAGCTGCTAATTTGATGTTTTTTCATTTAAATCATAATGACTGATAATCCTGTAAATAAAATAAAGACTAAGTAAAAAACTCAGCTTAAACTATTTTGAATAATTGGGCCAGATCACATTAAAATTCAGAGCCCGTAGGAGGAGAGACAAAAAAGGAAAATAGTCAGAGGTGCTGAGAGCGTGCAAAATAAAGTGGTGCTAATGTTATGTAAACAATCCCACACCGGCAAGAGGGCATCAGACAACAGAGACTCCCTTCTCTGTTCTTTTATTGATGAGCTTTAACTTTCTCATTCTGTGTTTGTGCAGCTCTCCTTCAATCACTAACAACAGCAGCACTGCGCTGCACAAATAATGAACAAAGGTTTTGCTAACTAGACTGCATGTCAGATAGAGGGGGCAGATTTTCTTCGTCTCTTCTGTTGAGAATGGGATTCTCGCTCTTCAGCGCAGCTTTTGTGTGAAATGAAGTGTAGCAAAGCCGTAGTCTAAACATAAATACTAAATAAAACACTTGTGTGGTTTGAAATGTCTTTTCAAATTGCTTTGTGGACCTAAGCTGATGCTTAGTGTCATTCTTAGATAGAAGTATATGAAAAATGCCAAACAAAAGCTTTAGGTAAACAATGGCCCCAGACAACCAGAGTTTGCTGCATTGCATTATAGTTTGATAAAGGCTTTAGCGATTCTGTTCTACATGATTGATTTTGCAGGGTGTCTATGCCATAAACAGATATGTGTTCAAATTATCATAAACAAAGTCATACACAGAATACTCTGACTCGAGTAAAATTCAGGTAAATAGAACCTTCGATTTTTGGGGCTTTTGTAAAGATATGCTTGTTTGCTATGAGTAACCTGCTATGTGCTGCACTTGAAGGAAAACTGTACCATACATTACGCACAAACAGCAGGAACAATTGGGTCAATAGAGGCATACCCCAGTTTTGCCCCGTGCCTTCAGTGGGTCAGCCTGAACAAGCTGGGAGCAGAATCTGCAGCAAATAACAGAATCAGTGACTTTTGTAATCTTGCCTGGTTATAAATTCACTGAGGAAAGATCTCTGGGCCAATTTTGCCTTCAGAACACCCTAAAGCAGATTAACTGCATATCATGGGCCTTTATTTATATAGCAGAGAAGAACCAACGCACCAGATAAACTAACTTTTCACAGAGCTTTGTATGCAACATTGTTACATCTTGATTGTGCAAAGACATAACTGTATTAGGAAAGCGTGATAGCTCACTTAGCATGAGCGCATTTCAAAATCTCTATGGCTCTCACACCTTGGATTCATCACAGAAAGCCTGCATGATACAGATTTGTACCATCAGCATGTAAGTAAGGCCTGCTGGGCTATCCATAGAAAGGTTCAGAGTTAGACTCAGTTCAGAAAAAACTGACTTGTTTCACGTGAAGTTAAAACTATGATGGTGCTGATAAACAAGTTCCATGTACAGTGGGGCAAAAAAGTATTTAGTCAGCCACCGATTGTGCAAGTTCCCCCACCTAAAATGATGACAGAGGTCAGTAATTTGCACCAGAGGTACACTTCAACTGTGAGAGACAGAATGTGAAAGAAAAATCCATGAATCCACATGGTAGGATTTGTAAAGAATTTATTCGTAAATCAGGGTGGAAAATAAGTATTTGGTCAATAACAAAAATACAACTCAATACTTTGTAACATAACCTTTGTTGGCAATAACAGAGGTCAAACGTTTACTATAGGTCTTTACCAGGTTTGCACACACAGTAGCTGGTATTTTGGCCCATTCCTCCATGCAGATCTTCTCGAGAGCAGTGATGTTTTGGGGCTGTCGCCGAGCAACACGGACTTTCAACTCCCGCCACAGATTTTCTATGGGGTTGAGGTCTGGAGACTGGCTAGGCCACTCCAGGACTTTCACATGCTTCTTACGGAGCCACTCCTTTGTTGCCCGGGCGGTGTGTTTTGGATCATTGTCATGTTGGAAGACCCAGCCTCGTTTCATCTGCAAAGTTCTCACTGATGGAAGGAGGTTTTGGCTCAGAATCTCACGATACATGGCCCCATTCATTCTGTCCTTAACACGGATCAGTCGTCCTGTCCCCTTGGCAGAAAAACAGCCCCATAGCATGATGTTTCCACCCCCATGCTTCACAGTAGGTATGGTGTTCTTGGGATGCAACTCAGTATTCTTCTTCCTCCAAACACGACGAGTTGAGTTTATACCAAAAAGTTCTACTTTGGTTTCATCTGACCACATGACATTCTCCCAATCCTCTGCTGTATCATCCATGTGCTCTCTGGCAAACTTCAGACGGGCCTGGACATGCACTGGCTTCAGCAGCGGAACACGTCTGGCACTGCGGGATTTGATTCCCTGCCGTTGTAGTGTGTTACTGATGGTGACCTTTGTTACTTTGGTCCCAGCTCTCTGCAGGTCATTCACCAGGTCCCCCCGTGTGGTTCTGGGATCTTTGCTCACCGTTCTCATGATCATTTTGACCCCACGGGATGAGATCTTGCGTGGAGCCCCAGGTCGAGGGAGATTATCAGTGGTCTTGTATGTCTTCCATTTTCTGATGATTGCTCCCACAGTTGATTTTTTCACACCAAGCTGCTTGCCTATTGTAGATTCACTCTTCCCAGTCTGGTGCAGGTCTACAATACTTTTCCTGGTGTCCTTCGAAAGCTCTTTGGTCTTGGCCATGGCGGAGTTTGGAGTCTGACTGTTTGAGGCTGTGGACAGGTGTCTTTTATACAGATGATGAGTTCAAACAGGTGCCATTCATACAGGTAACGAGTGGGGGACAGAAAAGCCTCTGGTGCAAATTACTGACCTCTGTCATCATTTTAAGTGGGGGAACTTGCACAATCGGTGGCTGACTAAATACTTTTTTGCCCCACTGTAGATCTATCTATCTATCTATCTATCTATCTATCTATCTATCTATCTATCTATGGGTACCCATATCCACATAAATAACAATACTATATACTATAATAATGATCACACAGCCCACTGCCCTCAGCAGCTCCATTTGGCAACAGAATAAAGATTCCCTTGATATATAATTCCCTTGAAAAACATGCCAGCATGCACTGAATATGGACAGGCTGATGTTACGAAATCAGTTTCACTCCGGTTCTTTTTTTATTCCTTGAGGCATCCAGAGACGGCACCGGGGCTCTCTGTCCTGGTTGTTGTGTCCTTGGGCAAGACACTTTACCTTACCGCCTACTGGTGTTGGCCACAGGGGCCGATGGCGCGGTATGGCAGCCTCGCTTCTGTCAGTCTACCCCAGGGCAACTGTGGCTACAACTGTAGCTGCCTTCACCAGTGTGTGAATGTAAGAGTGAATGAATAGTGGTATTGTAAAGCGCTTTGGGTGCCTTGAAAAGCGCTATATAAATCCAATCCATTATTATTATTATTATTATTATTATTATTATTAACATATTACAAACACTGAGACCACCACTCTGCATCCACTGGGCCATTGGCCCCTTGTTGTCTTACATTTACAGATAAGCATGTGGAGAGTCTCCTGCAAACCTGCTTCTAAGTTATAACAATTATGAGTTTTTATTAAAGGTACAAGCATCAGCAATCCCCAACTGTAGCTTCCTGTCTCCTTTTATGACAGGCAGACCCCCAGTGTACATAAATTCCTTTCCCTCTACACAATTACACACACTCTCAAGCCTACAGCTAAGCCAAACGGAAACACAGACAAATCCTTCCCTATTCCTCTCATCTACTGCTGGACCCTCTTATCTAAGCAAATTTAACACATTGTATTCTAATAATTGTTTTCTTGTACTCACACTGACCTGAGAGGACAGATTTAGATTACCGGTATGAATATATTGATATATTGCAAAGCCAGTCAGTGCAAAGTAAGAAGTAACTTCTCATTTTTAGGAAATGAAAATGAAGAGACTCAGGACATGAAGGACAGGTTCATTAGCAGAAAAGCTAAGGCATCTGAAACACTCTCAGCTCTTAGTTCTGCTGCTTTTATCCTTATACTTCATTATGCATTGATTGCAAAAGATCCGATGGTGTGTGTGCATGTGTGTGTGTGTATGTGTGTGTGTGTGTGTGTGTGTGTGTGTGTG
>NW_005187424.1:1070389-1077100 GCF_000239375.1 Pundamilia nyererei | reverse complement strand
GTGTGTGTGTGTGTGTGTGTGTGTGTGTGTGTGTGTGTGTGTGTGTGTGTGTGTGTGTGTGTGTGTGTGTGTGTGCTTTTTTCTTTTTTGTTCTTCAGTTTCCAAGAATGCGATCATCTGAGCTCTTAACATAGATAAAAGACTCACCCAAAGTCCCAAAGCATCTTTTGTCCACCTTTCCATCTTTCTCTCTCTCTTATGACCTCTAACTCGTGGAAGGGCACTGCACAACCAGGAGGTTATTGAGTTTTAACAGTAAGCTAATAGACTTAACAAAATGCACTTAACTGCCATTAATGAAAGGCCATTTGTTCAATACTCATCTAAATTCTCCCTGGGACATAATGTGATAGTTGAAGGTTGCACAACACCCTTGGTGCTGACCTTTCTCTGATGCTTAATGATAGCCTGACAATGCTTGTATCGCTAGAATATTTAATTTTCCCTCATTAGCAGACTCATCAAACACAGCGTTGACTTTTTCAGCTCTGGATGGGATATTTGTTTATCCCGCATAGTGTTGAAAGAGATCCCATGCACCCTATCTGTGCATGCCGGGCAATAAACTGAGCTGATCATGAAATGTGCTGGGGTTATCATATATGCAGGAAATGTTAGTTCCTAATTTGATCAGTGTAAGAGAATGGAGCATAAGAAGATTCCTGGTGAAAATCCCCCCAAACACACACGCCAGGTCTTTATCGCAGTCACTGTGTGCACTGGCACTAATTTCTTTTGTCATTTCCTTTTTCTCTGTGCCTCTTTGTCTTCTATTGTCATGCACTCTGCTTATCTTCTTCTGGCTGCTCCCGGTCGTCACAGCCGAGGATCTGTTTCCATCTCACACTGTCCCTAGCATCTTCCTCTATAACTTCAGCCTCTTCACTGCCTCCATAATCCTCCTCTGTGGTCTTCTTGCTTTTTCTCCAGCCTGGCAGCCCCATATTCAGCATCCTTTATCTATTCATTAAAAATTATTTTCCATTTATCTGAAAGGGTACTCATAAATTCGCTTAACAAAAATAATATTCAATTTACTCTCACAAACCTGCCAGGCTATAATTTATTATCATTCAAAGCAACAAATTATACTTTGTGCAAGCATTTTGCATATATGTGTGTGTGTGTGTGTGTGTGTGTGTGTGTGTGTGTGTGTGTGTGTGTGTGTGTGTGTGTGTGTGTGTGTCCTACTGCTTGGACTATAATTTAATTACTTGCCATTTTTCCCTCTTTCCAGCAGTACACCAGTGATAGACATAAAGCTACATTAGGTCACGCACAAGAAGGCTTATCTTTTTGAGATTCATTTATCATACGATTATCATATCAACAGATCTCTGTTATCTCGAGAACTAAGTCCACAACAAAACTACAACCTAGCAATTAGTCATAGTACCATGTAATCCCAGTCATCAGATACACGGTGTCAAGTATGTGATGTCATTCAGTTACTAAACCAATGACAGTTTTATTAACAAGCTCCTCTACACTGCACTTTTGAATAGGGATTAACAGACAACTCAAAATTTTAAAATGTGCCTGCGTTAATGCAGGTTTATGGTGCTCGTGCAATATGATCTTAGAAGAAAACAGAAGACAGGATGAAGGTCAAATGTGAAAGAAGACTGAGAAGCAGCTGAAACCAGTATCTCCTCCTCAGTGCATTTTAATTTTCAGGTTGTTCTAAAGTCCCCTGCTTTTATTTCCTTCATCTGCCTATTAACAAAATGCATAGTGATTTTGATTTTTCGTTTTTTTTCTTCAACTGTGGGATTAGGTGAGATGCTGGCAAGGAGAGAAGATGATGGCTAATTTACAGTTAAATGAGCTTGTGTAATAATAAGAGTGGCTACATGAAACGTTGTGGAATTGCTAGGCCACAGTCTATCCCTCTAAAGAATGCACGCATTGCTACGTGTGTCTATCAGAGTGCGAACATCAAATTCCACATAGATCTAATGATATATACACATATGCTTTAATCTTAGTAAAACTTTCTCCTCTCTCTTGACTTGTCTCACTCTCTGTTTGTTTAAGTCAGTCAACTGTCTTGTCAGCTTTGCATCCTTCATGATACCATATACTGCAGAGACCGTGGAGAACAAGATTCAAGAATCCCGATTTCTTTTGTTGCCCCCCAGGGGAAACAAGTCAGTGTCAGCAGCTCCTCGTTGAACCTGAAATCCCTGCAGATTAAGGATGGAGGCTGAGTTGTGTTGTTGTTCAGGGAACATCCCAAAAATAGATCAGAAAATTCCCAAGGTAATTTGGGGGTTATGTTCACCGGGAAGTCTTAAGTTCAACTGGAGAGTAATTTCAGGGAAAACAGAGTAAATATTAGAACCGTGAGAATCTACAGCAATGCAAGTGGCCGTGTGTAGCGGTACTCATGAACAGGGCTGCTGTTTGACAGATGTAAACTTTACCATGACTACCACCTTTGTTTAAAGAGTCAGCATGCTGACATTTGCGACGGGTCTTTTTGTGGAACATTTATACGCGGACCTGTGTGGCTCCCAGCTCCCAGAGAGTGAGACCAGGTCCAGTGCTGGAGGATTTTGTTAAATGGTGTCAGGAGGCAGTTAAACTTGTCTAAGTCAAAACATACAATCAGATTTTTGAAAACATACTAGACATCACATCCATTAAGGGTCCGATGGTGGAATGTGTTCAGTTTTCTATATCTTGAAACAATTACTGATTTAAAACTGAACTTTGAAGTGAAGTGTGAAGCTGTGCAAAGGGACACCAGCATCTGTCCTGCTTGAGGAAACTTGACTTCCACGCTAACAAAGTTGTAAGAATTTTATTATATTGTGTTTTTATTGCGTCTTTTTCATCCTTTTCCTTAATATCACGGTTTGGATGCTTATCTGTAAAGAACAAAAACTAACTGAGTGAAACTGTTACACGCTGCTTGACTATGCTGTATTATGTTTATCTGTAGTTTGTTGCATGTGTTTGCCGCATGTGCATGTCAATGAATGACTGATCCACTGCAGAGCAAATCTACCAACAGATACACATAAAGCAAGTCTCAACAAGAACCTGTGGCAAGTACAGACACAAACACAATCAGGAAACCTCCATTTATTCATATTTTGTTTACAAGGAGCCAGACTTCAGCAATAGTTCTCCGGGCTGGAGAGATTTAACATATTTCTTTAGACACTGACTGCTTTTCACTCATTTTCAGTCCAGCCTGTGTACCTGACATTTTCTTTGTTGATATCGTTCTTTTTGGGCCTGTTCCCTTCATTAGATAGTTGACAGGAGAGACATGCAACAAAGGTCCTTGGTTTCTGACTCAAACCCAGGTTGCTGTTTTTGAGCCTTGAAGTGTGTGGTAGACATAGTCATCTCACTCACTCGCCAGTGAGCTAAACTAGCATGTGCATCTGACATCTGGGTTTTTGTTTAACTGTTTGTTGAACCACTTAACATTGACCTCATTCAAGCATAAAAACGGCCACTAACTCAGGAGATGAACCTGTGTTGTGTCTACAGACAACAAGAACCAATTTTAAATTGCATCTCAGCAGCCTGTCACGAAAACACAATTTGTCCCCATTTTTTCTGTTGGATCTATGAAAATGTCAAACATTACACAGTTTGACAGGCATATGTTGTATTTATACACCAACAAGATGACTTCTAAAGGTCTATAAGCACATGTTGGCTTATCTCTGCATGGCCACAGTGTGTCTTTTGAGGAAACAGGACAAGTGGAGGAAAAATTAATGATGAACAGCATCTCAAAGTCATCTCGTGAAACAGGAAAAAGAAAATCCAGCAAAGACCTGACACAGGACCTTAGAGATGCATGAACTTCCATCTATTATTCACCAAAGCCTTATCACAAGTGGTTTCACTGCAGGAGTGTCTGGAAGGAAATTATTTTTAAGGAAGGTTAATGATGCAAAAAGCCTGAGGTATAGCAAATTATGTAAGAAGTGGACTGAAAATCAGTGACAACAAACCTGATGCTGTGATGAATCCAAATGTGAACATTTTTGTTCAAATTGTCATGAATATGCACAGAAGAGGTCGGGAGAGAGGTACAGCAGTAATTGTCTACAGCCATCTGTCACACAAGGTAAAGGCTCTGTCATGGTTTGGGGATGCATAACAGCCAGTGCACTTGGGGATCTTATCAAAACTGATGAAATTATGAGCACATAAAAGCACTGCCCTCTATGCAACAATCTGGACAAAAGTATCTGACTGGTAACTGTTTCATTTTTCTGCATGGCAATGGTCCCAAACACACTGTCCTTTGCAAAGAAAATACAGTCATGGATCGGCCTCCTCAGAGCTCGGACCTCAACATTACTGAAGCAGTGTGGGATCATCCTGACAGAGAACAGGACAAACGGCAGAAACACCCAAAGAAGAGTTTTGAAGTTCCTTTGAAGCCCGGAGAACTATTCCTGTAGATCCTCACAGAGATGACAGAGAGCTGCTCAGAGTTCAGACTGTGCTGAAGGTAAAGGTGTTCACACCAAACCTGGTGGAAGTGTCCAAGTCTCTTGACTTATTTTCCACTTTCCCACCAAAACATAAAGCAACGAGCGATGGCTTAAGGCTATCGCACAGTGCTTTAGGTTTGCCTTTACAACATGGTTAGCAAAGGATGAAACACTAAAAATGTGAAGGTTATTTTCAGTCCTTCCTGTTTGCCGTCATTATGTTTCAGTCATGTTGACATATTTTGAACTGGGATTTGTGAATTTTAATGTTCAATAAATAAAAAATGCTCAGAAACAGGCAGTGACTGAGACAGTAAAGGTAAAGGGAAAAAAAAGAGCAACATGTTTTTACTGTTTTTAGCCCACAGCATATTAATTACTTAATATTGAGGGAAGCAGCGATGGGCAGAGAAGCAATTCAGCAGGGCAGAGTCGCCATGGAAACTTGATTTGGTCATGTTACTTTTTTAAATGAATAAAACAGTTTTGTCATATCAATTTTTACACTTGCACTTACTCGATGTGATAAAACATTTCAGAGAGCACAGGTAACAGGGAGAGCTGAGCTGATGCAAAGAGATGGTTACCAAGGAGAAGCCAAGCCATACTCCATAATTTTAGATTAAATCTGAGTAGTTGTTGTTTTTTAAATACTTGATCCATCTCCACAGAATAATAATACATGAAAAAGGACAAAGAATGCATCACCACTATAACCAGGATCTTCATAGAGTAGTTTTATTATTTTAATCTTTGAAGGTTTTCTGTACACGAGTGATTCGGTCCATCTCTTTGCATGTCACGATTTATAAAAGAAATGTGGATAAAACGTCAGTTACTTAACCAAAGTCAAACCTTTATTATGATGAGCAAAAGTCCAAAAGGCAGCTGAAAACAAAGTCTATCCAAAATATGAAAGGAGTCATGGTACAGTTAGTACAATGTACAAGACAAACTGAGAGATCAAGTACATACAATCACTCTGAGGGCGAATGGAGAATGAGACACAGCTGCAGAACAAACGCACCTAAACTAACCTAAACTCGGGATAATAAAGCAAGGGAAATAAACTGAAACATAAGAGCCAAAGACCTACTAAAATAAAACAGGAAATAAGTAAACACATGTCATCAAACACAGAAACGCTGACTTGACACGCATGACACAAGGCAGGAAAATAAACAAAATATTTGACCCTGAATTGGATAAGCAGAATAGAATGATGAATGAATGGATAAAAAAAAAAAAAACTTTTCATGACAAATAAAAATATAGTAGAGATAAAGATCATTACCTGTTTTCACAGCCGGGATTGCAAACTTATACCTGAATTTTCACATTGCTTTCCTTTTCTGAAGGAAATGCAAATAAGTGTATATGTAATATTACTTTACAGAGCTTTAAAAGGTATTGATTCTGCAGCTGCAAGTATTTTTACTCGCACTGAACCATCTAGGTCATAATTAATAATCTAATGACATCATTAAAAGCTGCATGAAGCTGTCCTAAAGTTGCTTGTCTCATTTGTTCACAAGCATGCAATATTCAAAGGTGTACCGCATGCTCTGAATAGTAACACCTACATTTGCACAAGATCCCACAGACGCTAAGATTATCCACCACTTCTCTTAGCTGCTTGTACAATTCCTGGTCATGGGGTCTGGAACCCATCATCTGTCAGTGGGCGACAGGTCGACAGCATATCGCGGTTTAACACAGAGTGACAGATCATCATTCACACTCACATTCACTCCTACTATCACCAATTAACTTAAGACGCATGTCTGTGAGAGGAAGCCCAGAGAAAGAGGTACAGGGAGAACAGCCAGCCAGTGGATTCAAACCCAGAACCTTTTTTGCCTTGAGGCGACAGTGCTAAACGCTTCACTAATGTGCAAAATACTTCACTAAAGTGCCACCCACAGTGGCATATTTTATTTTATTTTATTTCATTTATTGATGATAGGAGGTGAAAATAAGACTAGTTTAGCAACAATACATCAAGGAGTTGGTGAAATCTGACTGCAATTAGTATTTAGCAGCTTTTATTCTGATTTGAACCCTCATTGCTTAATGCAGTGGTTCCCAAACTTTTTTTGCTGGGCCCGCCTTTGTTTTACAAGAAAAATGTTCGCACGCACACGCACGCACACATCCTCCAACCACACACACACATATTTTGCTCCATTGCGGTTTATTTCACACCTCAAACATTTAGTAAACAATTAAGCAAATACAAGTA
>NW_005187424.1:1031088-1069783 GCF_000239375.1 Pundamilia nyererei | reverse complement strand
TGTTTGTCCGTGATTTGAACAGCCCAGCGCTGCTCCCGACAAAGGGAAAAGCAATTCTGCAGGGGAGACCTACCTCGGCACTTGTGCAGGTGAAACCAAAGGGCAGATATGCTTCACCATATTTTCTAGTCTTTGGCTTACAGTGAAATTGGTTTGGAAACATATTCAGCAATGCTTCATCTCCTGCTTTGCGTTTCTAACGCCCCGTGCTAGCAGTGTCCAAGCGTTTTCTTTTTTTTCCCCCCTTTTCATCCCCCGCCCCCCCTACCATGGCTCTGCGCCCCCCTAGGGGGCGGGCCCCACACTTTGGGAAGGTCTGGCTTAACATCTGGGACCGTTGGTTTCCTTGGTCAACAGAGAACACATGGATATCATGATGACAGATTTTCTGCCAAATTAGATTTTATGTTCCTTTCAAAAATGTTTTACAGACCACAATTTTCTAATAATCATTAGAAATTAGCCATTACCAGATGAGGACTTAAGTTGTTGATTAGCCTTAAAAAGAAATGAAGGCTGAAGAAAGGTACTGAGCTGCATAACCTTTGGCCTAACTATTTTTTTCAGCCACTCAGATGAGCTTTGAGAGTCTTTGAGTTTCTACCTCGGTCTTCTCAAATAAAAATTATAAGTGAAATTCCTCCAGAGACTGAAAGCTGTGAAATAGGCCAACCATATTACTGCAGTGAATCAAATTTCATTTCTTGCTATTCTCATGGGATTGAGTGCTATCTATCTAAAACATTATCTATGGATAGACAATATTTTCCTGCATTCTATGTCACAGGGCCACAGACCCTCATCCATATCACCATATCTTCCGTGCAATGGTGCGGGACAATAATCTTTTGAAATGTTTTATTCAGCCTCTGCTGCCTGCGGTAGTAAAATAACACGATCTGTCAACATCAAAACTAATAGAGGTGTAAATCCTTGCACCCAATCAAGGACAAATGTGAAACATTTAAATGAATACATGCCGTACACAGAAAGTATAGCCTTGTCCGTTTTCAGTCACTGTAAAAAGTAGATATTTTTAGAGTACAGTCGACTGTTATGTTGGTAAAGAAGCAGGACTTAGCTGCCTAACCTTTGCCCTAACAAGGATATATCACTCTGTGTTTATTCACATACAGATTTACAAGCCTTCTAACATAATGCTGTGTGGTGCAATGGATCACAGATTCTTCTCACTTATTGTTTTGTAAATGTTAACATTGACTTGAGAAATTGGACTTAATCTCTTTTATTGCATGAGCAGCATTCACTGAAAAGACAGAAAATAATTTCCAAATAGGATTCAAGGATGGAGAGCGTGGTGAGGTGAAAGTACCACAATCATAATTTCTGAACGAGCCCCAAGGTGACATCTGAGACAAGGACAAAACAATAGTTTGCAGCTTCTCACCAAACATATTGTCATTCGGTGAGTGCGAGATCCATGTAGAATGTGCACAGAAAAGTCAGCAGGTGTTGTATGGCCAGATGTTGGGAATATATATATATATTCTGACACCATTTTGAAAAAGTGCAGCACGCATCATTATGTACCCAGTACGCTGCTGTAGCTCGTTGGCCCATGATGTTTCATCTTTCTCTTTTGTTTTTTTGCCCTTTTGAAACCTTATTGCCACATTCATGCGTGTGACATGATTCATTTCCTTTTCATTTCTTATTCTTTACAATAAACAGAAATAACACTACCAACAAAATGACTATTGACCACAATATAGGACTTTATAATACAAACAAAACACCTGTGTTTTTATGCTCTTTATGTTTCTTCAAGGAAAATCCATGATCCATTGCTATCACGGTGGGTAATGTTTGCAGAGCGTGTCAACACTTATAGAAATATTGCTTCACTTTGACTGATCCACTAAATGATACTTTGCAAAATTGCATCCTGGTTACCTGATGTCTTTATACCATGCTGTCATAGAGAGGCTGACAGAGTCTATTGGCATTATTTTCATTGACCACGTTGCAGATCTCCTGTTCATGCTAAGGTGTAAAGAACACTCTTCTGGCATCACAATAAGGTTGCAATGCAGACCTATACTGATGCATAGTCCGGGATAATAAATTTAGCTTGAAGGATGCAATATAATGCACTGTGATAATTTACATGGGTCATACAAACACAAGAGGAACACATAGTCCCATATAGTCCACAGATTTAATTTTAAAATGCACGTCTTATGTAATCTAGTGTACAGTTTGGTAATGCCATAGAATCCATGTAGACTGTTTCACAGTGCACGACAATATGACAGCTTGGTGCCTCTTACTGTATTTTTTTAAATATCAGCTTTTCTGCACCTTATAACCTTTTTGCATGAAACTTGCTGCAAATGAAAAACCTAAAATTTGCAAATAAACTTTACAGTTTCTCCAGAAATCCCTACCTCTGCTGTTTCCCACCCTTGCTTTTATCACACAATCGTTTTGAGATTTGGCTCAAAGACGTTTTTTGAACATTTTGCTGGGGCTGCATGCAGCTTTCAGCTCAGCTTCTTTATGCATTTATTCCCCATCCATGACTCCATATTTCTCCTGGTGTCTGAATTCAAAATCAAAACACATAATGTATTCTTTAAAAACAGGGATATTCTCATGACGAATGGGTACAAAGGGCTTTCTTTGCACTCTGTAAAGAAGTTTCCCCACCTCTCTTGAGACTCTCTGCCTTCAGCGTGAACCTTCCTTTGTTGTGCCATTCTGGATTAGCTGGCTTGTGAGCTTGCAGATTCGTTTGGTGTGTTCAGTGAGTGCACATCACAACCGCCACTAAGGTTAAAAGTTCTACCTTTTTGAAGACCAATAAAAGGTGAAAAGCTCAAATATTTTTCTCGTCTGATTTCTTTTAGTAGTATTATTTTCACCGGTGATATATGAAACTAAGAAGTAGTGTTTTGTTTTATATAGAGATCAAACTCTTTTGATGTGATTGTGTAGCTTTCCCAGAAGAATCAGAGATTTTGTGAAGGAGTGAAATGTTTCATTTGTTGAAAAACTTTAACAAATCATACAACATTAAAATAAGCTTCAACCAGCTTTGGCTGAAGATTGCTTTCCTCAACCCACCAAAAGAATTTCCACAGAGAGAGGAATTTTTAAAAAATAACTCATGGAAAGTTGCAAAAAAAATAGATATAGACTGTATTACTAACATTTTCATTGACAAAAATCCACCCATCAGTTTCTTCAGCCTCTTTTCCAATTAGGCTAACGAGTTTGTCCCAGCTGACTTGTGTGGGAGGTGGAACATATCCCGCTGACACCGACAGCACAGCTGATTTATTTTTCTGCCAAAAGAACACATTTTATATTTTCTCATTGTCACTGCAACGATAAAGTTTACTGTGTGGAGGAATTTGGAGTAGGTTAGGGAAAGATCATGCTGTTACGTGTATACAAAGATGCTGCATACTGAGACGTTGGATTATAAGGATCCTTCTGATTGTCTGCCAACCCGTTCAGGGAGTATTCTTCCACTTCCTCTAGGTCACCTTGGATAGATTCGAGCCCCGCTGTGCCTCTGAATTTGATATGCAGTTGATGAAAATGGATGAATGTGTAGCCATTATGATTATATGCTAAACCATCATTTATTCTGAAAGAAATTCCTTTATTAGGTTAAACCATCGAGTCCACAGGGGGTATGAAGCCAGTCTATGGAATCTAGAGATCTGCGATGACTGAATGACCAAAAACTGAATGTGCGCTGGTTCATAACATTGTCTGTGAACATATTGCAGGCGGTAAGCTGTAACTATGCAGCAGCAGAATGTTTCGGTGTGAATTACCTAAAACAGGGCAGATAATAACAGTGAATCAAGGCAAACAGACTGACTTTGCGGGGTGTAACATAGTGGTCACATTTAAACGTCTTCTGTATTTGTTGAGGATTTTTGTTGGTTTTACTCAGGCATGTTTTGAGAATAGAAATCGATTAAAAATCCAAAGAACAAACAGATGTATTGTTTGAGCCTTTGACTGGGGTCAGCACCTGATTTTACCAGTAAGATTTTGAAAAAGATATGACTCAAAAACCTGAGGACAACCTTGCACAGCAGTTACATCTTTGATGGCACATACCGTACGCTATGATCCTTTTCCAAATGAACGCATCTGTGACGAGCAGAAGCAGCATCTAACTTTTCCTAGATGAGTGCTAATTAGCAGACAAATTTACTCAGTTGCAATTATAGATAAAAGCTTTATCACTGTCATGTTTGAGCAATTTCCTTTTAGTGTAGATACATAGTGAATGACTGTGAGAGTGTCCATGGATGAACTTCCCTTTCACAGTAGGATTGCTGTTCATCCTGAACAGAACACGTGTCGGGTTGTCGCTTAGTATTTTATTTTCCCCCTTTAGCACCTGGAATAAGAAAATCAAAATTTCAGTGCAAACACTGGATATACTGGATGTTATTTGCTAGTCAGAGAAATCCTTGTGAGTCTTATTCTCTTTTTTTCTCCAGCTTGTCATGCTTGTACTGATGCTGGCTGGTGAAAATTGGACCCTCTGGCTGTAATGATGCTTGAGACCTTTCGCTGTCTCATCAATGCAAGAGATGTTTGACCTTAAAATATGGTATGCACGTGTAAAACATCCATTCGCTTCCGCTTAAACTCTTTAAGGCGGGGTACTCATAAGGAAAATAAAAAATTCTTTTCTAGATCCATTCAACCGTGTAGCTCATCGTAAAGTTACGACAAGGAGAGACATGACAGAGATATAGACATCCACGAGTGGGTGACTCATTATGAAGAGAAAGGAAATGATCAGATTTTTATGTCACTGATTGGTGAATGGAGGAGTGTAGTGATACCAATTTACAAAAGCAAGGCTGATGTGCAGAGCTGTAATTACAGAGAGCTAACATTAATGAGCTATCATGAAGCTACGGGAACAGGTTTTTGAAGCTAGGTTAAAACGAGAGGTGATGATCAGTGAGCAGCACTATGGCTTCTTTCTGAGACAGAGCACTACGAATGTGACGTTTGCCTTGAGAGTTAATGGGGAAGCACAGAGAAAGTCAGGACAAGCTTCACTGTGTCTTTGTGGATCAGAGAAAGCAAATGATTGGCTGCTGAGACAGGGACTGTTGTACTATGAGGAAGTCAGGAACGGCGGAGAAGTATTGGAGGGTGGTCCAGGAAATGTATGAGGGCGGTGACAGTGGTGTGGTACGAGTGACAGATGGGTGTAATGTGGGAGTGGGATTACATCAGGATCTTCTCTGAGCCTTTTTTCATTTGCATTGTTGACAGGTTGAGAGATGAGGTCAGGGAGGAGTCTTCTGGTATACAGAGTAGGTAGCAGGTGGAAGAGCGCCTGCTGACGTGGAGGTATGCACTGGGGACGAGAAGAATGAAAGCCAGGAGAGACATGTGCAACAGTAAAAAGTACACAGAGTGTCAGGATCTGGCTTTGTGGCAAGCAGAGGTTGGACCCAAATGCAGGACTCCAGAGACAAAACATGAACTTAAACAGCTTTACAGATGAGAACTAAAGCTCAAAGTACAAAAGAATAAACTCCTGCTTGTCACAGTGTGCCAAAGCAGACTGTATGAATTGTGAAGAGTGGGCCCAAAATGCAAACACGAAGGAACATGGAACAAAACTTGATATTAACAAAAGGCTTATTTGATAAGCCTGATGAAAATAGTAAGTGAAGTTGGACCCTTTACACACGTACAAGACACTGACGTGGTGACAGCACTCCTTCATTAAACACTCTTTAACTGTGGTTTGTAATGGGACACAGACACTCCCGCTCCGCTGTCACGTCCGCTCCCTCCCTCCTCTTACTGTTACTGTGAACATATAAAGAGTCACAATCACAGTCACATCCCAGCACACCTGTTCACCCTGCCTCTGCGCCACCCCGGGAGCTTGCTGCACCACCCCTCCTCTGCAGCCGGCCAGAGACCACAGATACACACTGGGGAGAAAGTAACTAGAACTAAACTGGGAAAACTAAATGCTAAACACAAAAGACAAAGAACAAAACCTTGAATGTGATTTTTTTTTTTTTTTAAACGAACAAGCGAAATCCTGGCGACCCAGAGGCATGGAAACATGACGAGGAACAACAGATGACCTGACGATGAATGAATGAAAACACACAGACTAAATACTTGCAGGAGGTGATCAGAGGAAGTGGAAACATGGGGAAACATCTGAGGTTAATATGACTTAACGAGACAAAGGAAGCACAGCCAACTACAGTTTTAGATTTTAGGTTGTGAAGTATAGGGTTGGATGATTCACTGTGGTGACACCTAAAGAAGACAAAAATGTCCAACTTTGCCTAAATTTGTGTTTAGCAAAAATTATATTAAATATTTGAGATCAAGAATCTGATTTTCAGGCACATCCTGGATCGTTATATGCAGCATTATCCTAGTATTTTTATTTTTCCCTTCATTTGTTGTTCATTTGGACAGATTTCATATCCTTGACTACACCTTGTGATGGAAAGCAGGCTAACTCGAGCACAGGACTCCCTGAGACAATTTATTCACAGGAAACAATTGTGCAACAATTTCTTGCAACAAGAATCTTTGTTTAGATGCAGATTCGGGTCCACAAATCATAAACCAATCGACAGAGTTCTGAAGCCGAACTGCACTAACACTGCTAGTTCAGCAATCAGGAGGTGAATGAAGTTTTTCCCTTAGCTTAAGAAGAGACAGAGGAAATCAGCAGATGAGCCACAGGTGTGATGGTCAATGGTGTACTGGCACGACACGGAGGCGTGGTTAATTCAAGCACAACCAAAACACACAGGAGAGTGAGAGAGCACAGAGCAGAGAAAGAAAGAAAGTGTACTTTATTGGTCCCCGTGGGGAAAATCGCTCTCTGCATTTAACCCATTCACTCAGTGAAGCAGTGGGCAGCCATTGGGCGCCCGGGGAGCAGTGTGTAGGGACGGTACCTTGCTCAGGGGTACCTTAGGGTAGCTGTTCAGGGGAATCGAACCCCCGACCTTCCGATCATGGGGCCACCACTCTACCTACTGAGCTATCCCTATCCCTGACAGACAGAAGAAGGGCTGGAGGACCACGACACGCCAAAATCGTTGCAACTGTGCACTTCTGATTACATGCCAGGAACAGTAATACGTTTATCCCTCTGGAAACAAACATCATTCTCTGTTTGCACAGCACTGCTCCTGTAGATGGCTTAGGCTTTTCCGTGCTAGATAACCAGCCCACGTTATGAAAAATTGGAAATTCAACATTATGAGAAAAAACCATTATGTCACACAATTGTGTTAGCATCTGCTGAAATTTGAAAAGTAAAATCACTGGCATGAAGTCATCCCAGTGATTTAGCATTTCAATCAGAATGCCTCAATCATTTGAATAAAGTCAAGTACAATGGAATTATACTGAATAGGTCTTTTACATCAAAGCCTTTGCTGTAAAAGCTCAGCTGCCAAAGACAGCAGACTGCATTCAACATGTAGGCTATAAAATACAGTTTATTACATAATCATGATATTTTAGGGTTAGACGATACATTAGCCGTGTAGAAAGCTGCTGCACATTTTTATGTACTCAGTTATAAATCATATGGGTATAGCATTCAGTCTGTTGCCGCGTTCACTGCACTTGATCTCAAAATAACTCTTGTTATTTTTGATTTCCTTCAGCTTGCCTTGGTCTATTGAGACTAGTGTCAGTAAAGATGCTGGGATCCCAGCTACTTACATAAATGGATTTCTGCTTTGATGAATGTGTATGCTCGAGCAGAATGCTGAGTCTTTCAATCTCGGAGACCATGTCTCGATGTTTTAAACCCTGCAGTTTCAAATAGTCTGAAACTTCTCTGTAGTTGAGTCTACAGAGTAGTAGCACTGGATAGCTCTCAAAGTTTAGCGTTGTCACAACTTTTCATTCAAGGAAGAAAACAACAAAATTCTCCACCCTTTATAAACAGCAGTGATAAAAAAGGGTGCCAGATTAAACTTTCACCTTGACTAAACAGCAGTTTCTTTGGCAATTCAAAGACATAATTTGCTAATTGGACATAAGGAAAAGAGTGAGTGTGACGTGTAGTTATATAATCTGGAGTTTCTTAAGTACATTATTGAATGTTAGAGCATAAATTAAAGATTTCTATTCTGCTAAGAAATGCTAATAGGTAGACTGAAAGCATTACCAAGAAACCCATTTGTGGCAGTGCTTGCTCAAGAGGTGTAACTGACATTTTGCTAAAGGGAGTTTGCATGCACAGTATATGTGTCTAATGCTGCGTTTCAGTAAAGCCTCTTTGCTGGCATCGCTCTGAAAGAGAGAAAAAGTGTCCTGCCAGAATTAGATCATGAGTCACTTTTAAATCACAGTGCTTTTTTTCATGTAAGTGCCTTTTTAAGGCTGTTTGCATTCAGTCACTTAATGCCCACAAATGCAAAATGTGAGATGAGTTAAAATGCAAACTGTCAGCTATTGTTAACTACTGCCATTACTTTTGTAATCAGTGCCTGCTGCATGATATAATGTTGGTATATCCTCCCATCACTCTCCGCTGCCTACTCTTCTCTATTGTTTCTCTGTCATCTTTTCCCTCTGCTTCCCGCCCATTCTGTCTTCACTGATCCTGTCCTCTGCTTTTGTCCCAATCTCATTTCTCATTCCCCATTTCCCTGCCAAGTGTAGGTTTTGACAAACCTAACTGTGAACTAGTGGATTTTCTTCTAGTCCCAAAACAAAAAAGTTTGTCATTAAAACATTTGCCACCGGAAAGCAAATACAGCCATTTATATACATAAGGGAAAACTATAGAGATATTATATCAGACTCTAACTAACACACACCTTTCTATTGATTTCTCTGGTCTCTGGACACCCTTTAAACATCAGCACGTAAGCAAAATAATTAAACATCAGCATGTAAGCATTGTGATTAAATATCAGCATATTACCACTGTGATTAAACATCAGTCTATAAGCTCTGTGATTAAATACCAGCACATATGCATCGTAATTAGAAATGTTAAATTGTCCCAGACGAGAGTCAGACTCCAGTTTCCTAATCAAAAGTATGGCGTGCTGTTGTTGCTGAGACTCTACCTGCCTTCTAATGCAGACTGGTTAGAGTTTTTTAAAAATTGTCACCTCAAGGGGCTTTACACTACAAGGTAAAGACCCAACATTAATTCAGAGAAAACCCCAACAATCAGATGACCACCTGTGAGCAAGCACTTGGTGACGGTGGAGAGTAAAAACTCCTTTTTAGTAGGAAGAAACCTCAGAAGAGCCAGGCTCAGGGAGGGGTGGCAATCTGCTGTGACTGATCGGGGTTCAGGGGAGGAAGACAGGACAAAAGACATTGTTGTCTTACCAACTTAAACACATTAATAAATATGAACATCTGTTTAAAATGTCAACAGAGTGCATTGCTCAACACATGTTACATTCTTTATGCTACCTGGAGAAAGGTTTCGCCGACAGAGAGTGATTTCAATCCATGTAAGTGAGTTGTGCAAAGTATCTGCTTGGAAATCTGGTAACACTAAACTGCAGTGCTCTAACAGCTGTTTCAGTCCTACAAGCACAACCTGAACATCCTGTTGACTCAAACTGCAGAACGAGTTGGCATCGGGGACAAAAATGCAACTTAAACAGTGACATGAATTTTTTTTTTCTGCCCAGAGAGAAAGGACAACATCGGTTCTTTATTCAAGCAACTTAAAGAGACACAAATAAATCTGTCATTTTGGTTGTTTGTTTGTTTTGTTGGGTAGAGAAGGCTGAGATGGTTTGGGCATGTGCAAAGGAGGGACAGTGGATATATTGAAGATGGAGCTGCCAAGCAGGAGGAAGAGGAAAAACCACAGAGAAGAGTCAAAGACATGTGGAAGGAGGACATGCGGGTATTGATATCAGCATGGTTTTTTTTTTTGTTTTGTTTTTTTGGGGGAGGGGAGGGGGGGTCAATATGTAGAATAGAATAGAATGGAATTAGAATAGAATTCAACTTTATTGTCTTTGCACATGTCACAAGTACAAGGCCACGAAATGCAGTTTGCATCCATCTAGAAGTGCTTTTGCCATAATATAGATATATTAATCAGAATCAGAATACTTTATTGATCCCTAAGGGAAAATATTTTTCATTACAGTGCTCCATTATAAACAAACATTAACAGAGACAGACAATACACTAAGAATTACAAAATATATATTAGCAATAATATAGATATATAGATATATTACAGAAATGGGTCTGTTATAGGTATGAGGGTACAAAATATGGGTCTATTATGGATATGTTACAATGTACATGGTATAGGTATGCTATGAATATACTATAACTATAAATATGGATGGATGTGTCCTCTCACCACTACTGTGGTAGGTTGGAGTTGGAGAAGTGTTCTTCTACCTTCTTTTTGTAATGGTGTTTGGCTTTTTTGATACCCTTCTTTAGCTGTATTGTAGGCGTGTGCATCTCCTGACCTGAAGGCGGTGTTGCGGGCCTTCAGGAGGAGACGAACATCCCGCTTCATCCAAGGCTTCTGGTTGGGGTACATGGTGACCCATTTCTGGGTGGTGACACTGTCTGTAGTTTTGGAGATGTAATCCAGTACAGATGAGGCCCAAAGACTTTCCCTCTGCTTATTCTCTCTTCTTGTTAAGTAAAGAACATTATTCCAAATAACACACTTTACTAAAATTGTCAAAATGATGAGCATCATACCTGCTAAACATTAGCATAAAATAGCACATGTGGCAAAGTGAAGCATTACAGCTGTTAGCATCTTTGCTTCACAATACTACGACAAGCTCAAAGTACCTTGTTTTTCCTACCTTTACAGAGCCACCAGCAGACTATAAGTCACATGGGCTAACGACATTTGAAATTGGTAAAACTGAACTGAATTAATTATTGTTATTGTATTGCTATTCATCCATTGGTATATTTAATATTTCTTAAAAATCTATTGATATATTTCTCTAACATTATCTACACATACATCTTTTACAGCATTACAGAGAGCCTTCAGGCTACCTCAGCTGACACTAGAGGCTGGAGACTTGCAGTGAGATCACTTGGATGGTTTTGCTTACCCACTAAAATAATGTAGATTACATGCTCGAGGAAGCAGCACCCAAAGGACACTGGGATTACCAAAGATAACCTTAAGCGGCCTATGAACTTTTATTTTTCAGGTGTGATGGCAGAAATGAAAATGTTCTGGTCAGTGAACATTTCTGGCTTTTTGAATTTTGCTTTGGGTTTGTTCACCTTGTGGCTCAAGCCACTTTATGTTTCATGTCTTTCTTGTCAGTACTTTAGTTACTCTAGCATTGAAGTGTCCACATACATGTTAAGATCACCTGATTTCATCGTTTTGGACGGAAACTGGCATGCAAGATTTTATGACATCCACATTTCCCCCGTTCTATGAATTCATCATATCAGACAAAAACAGGCATTTTTTTTACAATCAATGTTTAGATATCTTGAAAATGTGTCCACTGCAACAAATAGATTTCAAATAATTGTGTAATTTTCTTATTTTGGAGTGATTAAATGTTAATTTTCTCTTAAAAAAAAAAAGCAGTAGTCGCCCTCGGTAACTCAATCAGTTTCAAAGACATTGTTCTTGGATTGCCTTATAATGGATGTATTATTCAGCTATAGCTGACGAGAAGTCTGACTAATGGATTTCACCTTGCATGTAAAGTTCAGTGCTTCCAATCAAGACCATCTACCTTGAAACAAGCTTCAACATCAACTTCAAGTGCATTTTGTTTTTTTATAAGATTGCTTATCTGTAATCATAAATAAGATTTAATCACCCTGAAATGAAAATGAAAGAAAAGGTTAAGGCTTAAGAGAGCAAAGTGAGGCTGATTATTCTGAGGTCAAACTAAAGGAAATATCTGGATTTGGCATCTCAGACTAGTGTCACAGAAAGTATTAGCGGAATAATATTCCTTAAAAATTTTTTGAATTTTAACAAAAACCATTGCCAGGTATGTCTGATGTGATAGGAAACCATACACCTGTAAAAATCTGGGGTCATTTCAATGCATGTCTAGTTACTCAAGCTCAACTGCCTGTCGTCTCTCCCTGCCAGTCATTCAGCTGAGTGTTGTTTACAGATATGACAGCCCAATGGGAGCAGCAGCACGAGGCTTGAGAAGCAGCACAGGTATGTTAAATTAGAAAATTTTACACAGCCTACTTGTTGTCCTCAGAGGTAATTAATGCTGTCAGACTGGTACAGCGTGTGTGTGTGTGTGTGAGTGAGTGTGTGTGTTTTTATATGTGTATGCACGTGTCTCTGTGTGCTTTTGTTTGTCCCTGTGTGTCCATGTCCATGTTAGGCGTAACTGTTTTCTAATTCCGTTATTAAAACAGTCATCCCCCCAGCGCTCATCTCCTTCCACTATAGTGGAATTTTTAAGCCCTTTAAACAATGCTTTTTAGGGCTATAGCATGTCTGTACAATTCATACAGAGCTCAATCTATCGATGGGTGTCATGTAATTCTTCATGAATTATTTCCTCACACATTATCATTGTAAAAAGGTGTCAATTTTAAACGTGCACACTATGACGTGAATGCAATAAATGCATTTACATAAGCTTCTGAGTTCAGGCAGAACTGCAGGCATAACCTGGAAAATGGATGAATTATAAATAAGATTTGTGGATTGTGGATTTCGACAAAGATAGCATTCATCATTCAAGTTTATTGCTATGGGAGATTAAACAAACATATCCTTTGAATATAAACAGGATAGCAGCCACAGCTTCTCTGGCTGTTTTCCCCTCAAAGTTATTTGCAGCTCTCTGTACGCACATGAAAGCCACAAAGATTGAAAAGAGCTCTGCAATTATGACGAACAAAATAAGAATAATACTTTGTTTTCTGGGGACTGGTTGGAGCAATCAGTCAAGTATAATCCAACACAACACCAGGGTCTTTATTTGCCCATGATTATAAGTAAAAACTGAGCTGAAACAGAGAGAGGTAACCATTCACACTCACATTCGTACCTATGGCCAATTTAGAGTCACAGTTATCCTAACTGTACTAATTGCATGTCTTTGAGTGGTTCATCTCCAGGTACCCTGCTTCATCCCACAGTCAAACAGGGGGAGAGCATGCAAACTCCACATACAAAGGCCCCGGGTAGATGGCGAAGTTGGACCTTCTTCCTGTCAGGCAACCACTGTTCCACTTATTTTATATTTTAAAAAATACCCTTTCGAAGAGTATAGTTTCATACCTTTTTTAATGCTTGTTTTGATTTTTAGAGGATAATTCTGTTAACGCTGCTTCAATGTATTTGTTATTTTATGCATTTACATTAACTAAACCTTGAGTATATCCTTACTGCATCCATACAAAGTGGTTGGTTAGTAGTCAGGTGCTACTGAACAAAATCACCCAAGATCACCCCATAATCAGACCATGCAATGCAAAATCCCAAGAGCTGTATCCCACATTCTACAACCGTCAGTTAACACGCTAAATGTTAAAATTCATTAGAATAAGACTAAACAAGCAGGCTTCATTTGAAAGGGTTGCCCAGAAGAAGTTTCTGGCCTCTGGCTCTGGCAAAAAAAAAATACAACACCAAGTGGAGATGTTTGGTCATATTGCATAGCAACAGATTTGGTGAAAACTAAACACAGCATATCAGGACAAGCACCTCATATAAACTGCTAAGATGTAATTGTCATACAAGAGGACAATTATCTCATGCAACGCACCAAATTTACAATTTACAATACAAAACAAGGACTGAAAAAAACAAAAGAATCGAGGTGTCACAATGATCTCAGTGAGACTACCTGTTTAAAAAACAGATTCAATAATAACAATATAGGCAGCATGCATGCAAGTGAGAAATGTGTGGTACAACTAGTGATGAAGATCATCATTAGGGGTTAAGGATTCACAATTCCATCATTTATTTGTTAATTAGAACAAAGCTATTGTTGCTCTATCTTCGGGTTGCCTGTATAACAGGTGAGTGGCACATACAAAAACAATAGAAATGACAATCATGATAATGTATATGAGTAAATCTGAGTAGGCTTCTGTGTTGAAACCTGGAACTGATGTGCCATCTACTGGATAAAAAAAACAACAACAACATCACATTAACGATACTCCCTCTTGTGGTGTAACGGAGGAATAACTACCCTTCCTGCACTATGTTATTTTTGGAGACTGGGGCACACATTATTTTACAACAATCAAAGAAAATACATATTTGAACAATCATACCATTTAACTAACTATAATATTGTAACTAAAGATTATTGGGGGGTGTCCTGTTTTGTCCACAATGTCTTTCTTGTCCTTACACAAGTCCACTCTTTTACAGTAACAAGGTCAAAATAACAGTCAAAGTAACAATTAAATTATGTTACATGATACAGGTAACATAATTTCATAACTCAGAAATGTATAAAATGCTTGGTACAACATAGACCTATTTACATGTTCAAACTCAGCACCGGATGTGCTTGGAAACTGTTCAGCTGTTCACAGTCACACCTATTCGTAATTTTCATGTTGTTTTAGAACTTGAACACTCAAAAACTGTAGAGAAAGACAACAGGTTAGTTACCAATAATACTCTTTCTATTTCCTCTTGTTTGAGATTGTCCTCTCTATATTTAGGGGTTTGTCTTAATTCTGTTATTAATTACTATTTTTTTCCCTACTTTCCTATTTTTTCTCACTAAAACTCTAACACTTTGCTCAGGGATAGTTTTAGGTTCAGGGCTAGTTTGCAGTGGTCACAGGGGGCATCCAGCTGGTACTTTAGGGTGAGCCGCCCCATAACCTGTCCACTGCCACTTTTCTAAGCCCAAGGTTTGTACACATTCTGTGTGAAAATACCATTCAAATGTAATCAAGATTCTTATATTCAATGAAAACAAACTTATGACAATAGTAATACTGTATGTGTATCCTTAGACATACAGCTGCTCCACTTTGCTTACATTGAAACCTGACACTGGCTTCGATAAAACACATAAAGGTAGCATAAAGGTAGCAGGTAGTTGTTTAACACCTTCCCAAAACAGCTGTGACTCTGAGTAAATGCAATGATTTATATTGTATTCATAACAGAAATATTAAAACAGCATAACAAGTGAGAAAATGTACCATTTTAAGAACAACCGTAATATTTGACAGACTGAGACACCTCAGTGACCCACTTCACATTTATCATTTTTATATGTTTGCATCAAAAAAATGTTTAAAACAAAAACTGGTTTAATGAATCCCCAAAACAAACTACTCAGTCTCTAACTGACATTGGGTAACATTTTGCTGCATTCGAAGACAGCTGGAAAGTCGGATTTCATATTTTCGAATGAAGTTCTTAAGAAGGTTCTTAAGTTTTAACTCGGGAAAATGGGGGGATCTCGGTGGCAGCCAAGAAAATGATGCTGATCTAATGGACCATCTTTTTTTAGAGGAAAAGAAATAATTAACCATCCAGCCATTCACAAAGGCAATCAACCATAATTGACAAAAGATTATAAATCATCATTTAAATTAGTTTACCGAGAGTATGTTCTATATTAAAATGATAAAGACAGGACATCGTATTAACTGTCTCCTTTCTGGGAAATGTTGTTCTGCCTTTAAGAGGATTATCTTCAGCTATAATTTCTAAAAACTCTGTCTTTAGTGTATACTCTTTACCAGTGCCATTTGGGATGCTGTTTTGCACAATAGCTGCCCTTTTTTTTATTTCTTTAACCTAACTTCATGTTTTATTTCTTTATTTTTATCACTGTTGTATTTCATATTGTAAGGACTACACTGGAGACCTGTGGACTTTTACTTTTAACAGTGTTGTTTTTATTGTTGATTATCCTAATTTGTTTATTTTTACTTGTTAACATATCTAAATTTAGTATTTGTATGACTGGTACTCACTTTATTTTCCTGCTGACCTTGTTAGTGAAACAGGCAAATATTTTACCGTTATCGAGCTACACTACAAGACGAAATCTCTGGATGTGTTTTTGTTTGTGTTTAGAGCATGGTTACACTGGACAGTCCTGTGTTTCCTTTGTCGCCAAGTGTAAACTATCGTGATAACATATAAATCGCATGAAAGCACCCGGAAGCAGCTGGAAATTGAGCCACGTTTTCCTTTATTTTGTGCATGGAACGAAAGTTCGAGTGTCCGATTTCAACTTATCGAATGCACCATTACGTGATGACGCATGTGGCTGACGCAAGCAGTATAAAGCGCTATTTTCTGACGTCAGCGCCCTCTTCCCTGCCTATGCCCTCGTGAGGTGGGCAGTGTAAAATTCCTTGTCTCTTTTCTCCACCAAGAGAATCCAAAACCATCTGTCAAAATGGTGAGTTGATGTTATTTTTTAAACTGAGTAATGAATTGTTGGGCACATAAGCTTTCCTCGCTGTCAATATTAAGTTGAGTATGTGAATATTGTAAGGATGTATTGTTACTTGCATAATAGTGTGTGTGGTCTGTGCTCTGATCAAAATGGCAACCATTTTGTTATCTGCCGGTGGCCTGCAAGGCCCGCGAAGGCTGACTAAAGGCAGTTTGAAAATGTTGCTAAATCATACATATCTATTTGCCTACGTTAGTGCCTCCGTGGAAGGATTAACGTTTCTCCCGACTCTTTTAAAGGTTAAAATGATAAATTGTAACCGCTAATGTAGCTAACTTTACAACGACTGCGTTTTGCGGCATCGTTAGCCGTCGTTCCAGTAAATTGTCACTTATGGCCATACAAATGTCACAGAACCAAGATATGAGTAGGCTTTTGAAAATTGAAAACGTAATGGGTCAAGCCAAATGGTTAAAAAGTGAGCTTGACCTCGTTCTGATCTGTAGGAATAATTTGCCGGTACGTCGGCGCTGTCAGTGTTAGCATTTAGCATGGATTCAAAGTCTGTACACGTGGCCTGCTCACGCCGACGTTATGCCGGGTGTTTGTGTTTTAACAGCCTTTTGCCAACGTATTTTTAAGTAAGGTGATACTTTTTTAAATATGATGGTTTCAAATCGATATTTGGATAAAACCCGGGGCAGACGACTTGGATACTTTTTTAAGCCAAACGTAGACAACAGTAACGTCATCTTTGATGATGGCGGATACCCAACGCCCAGGGTGGAAGTGCAGCACAGCTGAGTTTACCTTATGTAAGCAACATTTTTACAGGGCTGAGGGCGCAGTTATTGTTAGATGTAGCAAATGAACGATCCATGTATACTAAGCAGAATTACACAAAGCGTGAGCCACAGAGCCTGTTGTTTAAAATAACGGACATAAAGGGGGTGCACTTTTACCGTTATCCCGTCTTTAGTATCTTGTCCCACATTAGTTGGTGTCACAAATGATGCCTTTAACCTCATCTGCACTTAACAGGAGAATCAAAATAAAATAATCACAACATTGTATTTTCAACTCACTTTCTTAAATTATTTTTATTTTAAAGCTTAGGGCCAAGAAAATCAGACATGTGTTAAATGGTCTAATCTTGACTCTGTCCCTTCAGGTGAACTTCACCGTAGACCAGATCCGTGCCATCATGGACAAGAAGGCCAACATCCGTAACATGTCCGTGATTGCGCACGTGGACCATGGAAAGTCAACTTTGACAGATTCCCTGGTGTCAAAGGCTGGCATCATTGCCTCAGCTCGTGCTGGAGAGACCCGTTTCACAGACACCCGCAAAGATGAGCAGGAGCGCTGCATTACCATCAAGTCAACGTAAGGATTTTTTATTTTTTTTTGCATTTTAATTGATGTGAGATTTTTAAATTTAAGACAACAAATGTGCTGGGATTAAAGAATCTCATATCAGTTTCTTATAGAGCTCAATTTTCTTAATACCTGTACAGTGTATTGTAGTATTTGGTCATTATGTGGTATGTTGGGCTATGTTGAGCACAGAATTTGTGGTAAAATTAAATGTTTTGTCTTAACTTGCAGAGCTATCTCCCTGTACTACGAGCTGAGTGAAAATGACACCGCCTTCATTAAGCAGTCCAAGGATGGCTCTGGTTTCTTGATCAACTTGATCGATTCCCCAGGGCACGTTGACTTCTCCTCTGAAGTGACTGCTGCTCTCCGTGTCACTGATGGAGCCCTGGTTGTGGTGGACTGCGTGTCTGGTAAGAGCCAAACCAAATATTTGTGGGCTTTTAACATTTTCACCTGCCAGTTCCAAGACCACAAAAAATAAGATACTAGGTGTAGTAGAACTGCAAGATATTTTTTTTTAGCTGTAGCCCAGCTATTTAATAGTGACCTGCTTTAGTGTTTGTGTTTAGATTGGTTAGGAGAGATGAGTATTGGCATTGGGTTTCAGGACAAGTTTACAGTCAACATGACTAAAGAACTGAGAGTAAATTGTTTCCATGCATTAAGAATATGCTCACACACCAAAGGAAGACTTGTGCCAGCACAGTCCTTGATACTTTTTTTGCTTATCTGAAATAAGATTTATAACTTTACATGCTCTTCAATTAGTTGTCGTATTATGTGTCCCTACTAGGCGTCTGTGTGCAGACTGAGACTGTGCTCCGTCAGGCTATTGGCGAGCGTATTAAGCCAGTCCTGATGATGAACAAGATGGACCGTGCCTTGCTGGAGCTGCAGCTTGAACCTGAAGACCTTTACCAGACCTTCCAGCGTATTGTTGAGTCTGTCAACGTAATCATTTCCACCTATGGCGAGGATGAAAATGGACCTATGGGTAACATCATGGTGCGTAGCAGTCTGAATGTTTTAATTGGAACAAAGATTTGTCCGTTTGTCTGAGTACTCAGCACAGTTGCTGATATACTGTTGTCTCACTTTCAAGGTTGATCCAGTCCTCGGCACCGTTGGCTTTGGCTCCGGCCTCCATGGCTGGGCTTTCACCCTCAAGCAGTTTGCTGAGATGTATGCAGCCAAGTTTGCTGCCAAGGGCAACGCCCAGATGACACCCGTTGAGCGCTGCAAGAAGGTGGAAGACATGATGAAGAAGCTGTGGGGTGATAGGTGCGTTTCTAATACATAGAGCCTCAGCTGTAGTGTTGAGGGCTGTCGAGATTTCAGATTGAGTGCATGGGGGCTCTCTTAAAGAGACCATTTCAGAGGGAATTGTGCAGAGTGTAAAGTGTGATTCTGAGCATAAGGTTATGATGGGAAATTGCACAGGGTGGGTTTTTTTTTTTTGGCTTTTATACATTCTAATTTAATAAAGTAAATTAACATTGGCTTCTGTTACATAAATGTTTTTAGTGTATCTGTAATGATTAATTACACTTTTTCTTTTCTAGGTACTATGACACAGCAAATGGAAAGTTCGTCAAGTCTGCAATTGGAGCCGATGGCAAAAAGTACTCCCGCACCTTCTGTGCTCTTGTTCTGGATCCCATCTTTAAGGTATGAAACCTTTGATAATGTTTAAGTATTTAAAAAGGGTTAACTGGAAGAAGAAATGGCAACACTGGCGGTCCAACCTTATGTACTTGTTAGTCTGCCTTAGTCAGAATAAAAGTTGCCTTGTATGCCTGCATGTGATGACTCAAACATTCTTCACTTTGACCTGACTAATCAGTGATGACAACCTTAAGCCTGAGCAGGCGCAGATGCTTTATTAGCATGTTCATAATAAATTGCACTGAACTAATATAAATGGTTTCCCTCTAGGTGTTTGATGCCATCATGAACTTCAGAAAGGATGAAGCTGCCAAACTGATCCAGAAGATGGACATCAAGTTGGATAATGAGGACAAGGATAAGGAGGGCAAGCCTCTCCTGAAGGCTGTCATGCGCCGCTGGCTGCCCGCTGGAGAAGCCCTTCTGCAAATGATCACCATTCACCTGCCTTCACCTGTCACTGCCCAGAAGTACCGTTGTGAGCTCCTCTATGAAGGACCTGGAGATGACGAGGCTGCCATGGGTATGCAGCTGATGTATTTCAAATTTGCTCATGCACCAAGCAGTTGACATTTTTTGAAACACCTGCTTAAAATAACCCAGAATTTTAGTCGTTGGATTATTATTTTTAAGCTTGACATTGCTTTGCGTGTTAATGGTCATTAGGTATCAAGAACTGCGACCCCAAGGCTCCCCTGATGATGTACATCTCAAAGATGGTCCCCACCAGTGACAAGGGTCGCTTCTATGCATTTGGTCGTGTGTTCTCTGGGTCTGTGTCCACTGGCCTGAAGGTACGCATCATGGGACCAAACTTCGTCCCTGGCAAGAAGGACGACCTCTACTTGAAGCCAATTCAGAGGTTGGTTTCAGCATCTTCTTAATTAATTATTGGCAATAAATTTGTGAGGTAGGTAGACCAGAACTGATTTGTCCTGCTCTGATCTCTACCAGGACCATTCTGATGATGGGCCGTTACGTTGAGCCCATTGAAGATGTGCCTTGTGGTAACATTGTGGGTCTGGTTGGAGTGGACCAGTTCCTCGTCAAGACAGGCACCATCACCACCTACGACCAGGCACACAACATGAGAGTGATGAAGTTCAGCGTCAGCCCCGTTGTCAGAGTTGCTGTGGAGGCCAAAAATCCCGCTGACCTGCCTAAGCTGGTGGAGGGTTTGAAGCGTCTGTCCAAGTCTGATCCTATGGTGCAGTGCATCATTGAGGAGTCTGGAGAGCACATTGTTGCTGGAGCTGGAGAGCTGCACCTGGAGATCTGTCTGAAGGATCTGGAGGAGGATCATGCCTGCATTCCAATCAAGGTAATATATTGAATTTAAGTAAAAGAGCACTGCACTTAATCTTAAGGTTTATACGACAGATGAGATATTTAGGCGTTATTTTGATATGTACCTCTAAACATTTGTGCATTAACACTTTTTTCCAGAAATCTGATCCTGTGGTGTCCTACAGAGAGACAGTCAGTGCAGAGTCAGATATCATGTGTCTGTCAAAGTCACCCAACAAGCACAACCGTCTGTTCATGAAAGCCCGTCCCTTCGAGGAAGGCCTGGCAGAAGACATTGAGAAGGGTGACGTTACCTCTCGTCAGGAGCTCAAGGGCCGTGCCCGTTACCTTGCTGACAAGTACGAATGGGACGTCGGCGAGGCCAGAAAAATCTGGTGCTTCGGTCCTGATGGAACTGGCCCCAACCTGCTGGTGGACGTTACCAAGGGAGTGCAGTACCTCAATGAGATCAAGGACAGTGTTGTCGCTGGTTTCCAGTGGGCCGCCAAGGAGGTAAGAGCATTGAGAGTATACTCGTGAGTGTAATATAAGCATTTTAAAAACGTTCTATCCAGTGATTCATGGATATTTGTTTAAAAGTGGTGTTTGAATGTTTTCAGGGTGTCCTCTGTGAAGAGAACATGCGTGCCATTCGCTTCGACATCCATGATGTGACCCTGCATACAGATGCTATTCACCGTGGTGGTGGCCAGATTATCCCCACAGCCCGCAGAGCTCTGTATGCTTGTGAGCTCACAGCTGAGCCCAGAATTATGGAGCCCGTCTACCTTGTCGAGATCCAGGTCAGTGTTTTTCCCCTGTGATGTTTTAGTTTCCAATTTGTAGCTCGTGGAAAATGGCACAGGGAAAGTTGTATCCAAAGCTTGTGTCAATAGGTGGATTGTACGGGACAGAAAAATAAAAAAATACTACAGTTATTAAAGTCATTAAAAGTGAAGTACGGAATACTTGGATTTCAGTGTTGGTGCAGTTAACACTTTGATAGACTGCTACGTTTAAAAGGGAGCCAGAAGGTTAAAAAAAAAAAAAGTTCGGTATTCTGGTTCAGTGAATCAAATTAGCTGAGATGAAGTATTTCATTGCTTAATAAGTACCCAACTTTGACTAAAGCAGAGTCTCTAATAATACAGTTTAAATGGTTGAGTTGCAGGGCTGATGGTTGCTGCCAGCTAAACCTTGCAAATCTCTTTAATTCTAAATCTTGTTGAACAAGTTTACCACACCTTTCAATGCACTACAGAGTTTAGTAATGCTGATTTTACTCTTTTTATCACAGCTCACTTTAATAGCATTAAACAAACTGAAGTCGGTACCACTCACCATCTGTTTGCTCCACAGTGCCCTGAAGGTGCAATGGGTGGGATTTACGGTGTGCTGACCAGGAGGCGTGGTCATGTGTTCGAGGAGTCCAGGGTCATGGGAACACCTATGTATGTCATCAAGGCCTACCTGCCTGTCAACGAGTCATTTGGTAAGTCCTCTTTTGTTCTGAAGAGTCAAACGGCATCATCATCATCTAAGCTTAATGTTCAGGTTTCAATCCCAAGTTGAAAAATTACCAACAGGTGAAAGTTTGCTTGTTTTCTGTATTTTAAAAATGAATATGAAGCTGTTTTATATTTAGTAGGGGTGCAACAATACTCGTATCGATATTGAACCGTTCAATACAGTACTTTCGGTTCGGTACGCATATGTATCGAACAACACAAAAATTTTTATTTATTTTATCAACTTTCCTTCTGACAATGCTGTCTGTGTTGAGCGCTCAGTGGATCTGCGCTCGTCAGTGCAGCCTAGGCGGAATAGTCGAACGCAGATTCACTGAGCGCAGTGCAAGCTAGCGAGACAGAAGTTAAGCTCTCCTTGCAACATGGCGAATTGAACCTCCCCCACCCTCATTCAGATCTGGGGTTTGGAACTATTTTGGTTTTCATGTGACGTATGACCCTGAAGGTAAGCGCGTCATGGACAAAAGTAAAACAGTATGTTGGATGTGCCAATGTTCAATTACATTGGTGAGAACTAGTGCGTTAGCGCAGTTAGCTCCTTAATGTGTTGACACCGTCCAGCCCCACACACGGGGCGATCTGCGGTAGTTCGTTAATGGAGACTTGCCGTGTTGTGGTGTTAACGTCATTTCAACTAGATTAACGCTGACAGCACTAGTGGGAACACAACGAATATGACTGCACATTTACGCCGACATCATCCTAGTGCAAAGACAAGTGGAAGCAGACAAAAACAACAAGCACGCATGCTACAAACTTTACCCGAGTCATTTAGACAGCCGTTAGCACATGATTCTCCTTATGGGGACCTGATATGTTTAATATGCTGCTGAGAATATAGCCCAGAGGAAGCGTATAGTATAGCTTTTATTTTGGAAAGAGACATTTCTCTGTAATAAACTCTCTTTTCCAAAGATGAGTGATTTCTCGATCAGAGATTTATTTTTTTTATTACTTTGTTTCAGCAACATTAAATTTAAAAACTGTACTTTTGAGTTAAAATATATATTTATAATTTTAATAAATGACAAATTAAAAAAGCATGAACTTTTTTCTTTCTTTTTTTTTGTATCGAAAAAATATTGAACCGTGACATCAAAGTATCGAACCGGACCGTGAATTTTGTGTATCGTTGCACCCCTAATATTTAGATGTGACTAACAGGGGGGAAAAAATGTGTTTTTCAAGTCATGTGATACTCTGAGTATACGAGGTATTAAATAATACTTTCTGTCACCAGGTTTCACAGCTGACCTGCGTTCCAACACTGGTGGCCAGGCCTTCCCACAGTGCGTGTTTGACCATTGGCAGATCCTCCCTGGAAACCCACTGGATGCCACATCCAAGCCTGGTGTAGTTGTCCTTGAGACACGTAAACGTAAAGGTCTCAAAGAAGGTGTCCCAGCCTTGGACAACTACCTGGACAAATTGTAAAAGCTTGGACACCCCTCTTGGCACTTGTCTCATTCCTCCATGCCCAACACATTTAAGTCTACGTTGTGGGACCGGACTGTACAGAACAAAGTGAGCACTAATGTTTGCCAAAAGGATTGACAATAATTAAGAAATGACTACAAAAATTGTAAACGATAAATAAAAGAAAATAAAAACTTTTATGTATCAAGCTGCTTTCTTTATTGGGGATGATTGTGTGGGTAGTTTTCTTTTTTGTTTTGCCCACTCGTAAATCTGGTGAAAATGTTGAATTTGGAATGATTATTCTTTATTTGCTTTTAGCCTGGCCTGTACTTCTTTCTTTTCTATATACCCCTGCTGCCAGCAACACCTGTGGCTAAAGACAGTGTTCTGGTTGTTGGTCCATCCCATTCCCATAAATGTGATTACTCAAAGCAATTTCATTTGGCACAAATATTTACTTTTGAATACCATCTAAAAATCAAACTGGGGAGCTGAAACAAACTTATTGGCCAGAGACAACCTTCTTTAATGTGCAGCACTCCACATGTCTAATAGGATAAAGTGATGGCAGTTTATACTCTGAAGATTAAAAAGACTGGTGGGTGGGTGTGTACATCCATGAGCATTTTGTTAACTGTTTGATTTTATTGTACTGCAGTTTAGAACTTTGAAATCTAGTTAATGTCTCTTCAAGCCTATGGGGAAAATACACATATTTATTGGCATACAGTTAATAGTATATAACCGATATGGTTTTGTACAGAGATTTGCCTGCTCTGCTTATTGTCTGGTGGACATGAGTTCTCCAACTCAGATGTCACATGGATGTATTCATCTGTTGCAGCATGAGCAAAGTGGCTTTCCTGCATTTCCAGCGCTGCATAACAGCCACACCCAGAGCGTTCGGTGGGGCGGGGCTTAGTTGTCACAACGAAAACTTGTCGTTAGTAAGACTTCCTGCCTTAAACTACTCTGTGAGGCTTGATGCAACACTGGACATTATCTGTTTTCTAAGTCCTGTGACTTGTGTTTTTGAAGGAGTATTAGAAAAGTATGAATGGGTCTGTCATTCAAATACCGCAGGCTGACTGACCTAAAGCCTTATTTGGCTGCAAATCTCCTGGTTAAGACTTTAGAAATTAAAATAAAATCTAATACGGATGCACAAGAAGGAGCTTTGCCAGTTAAGTGTCAGGATGTTTGATATTTAAAGAGCACAAGTGTAAAAAAACAAAAATTGCATCATTGACTGATTTTGGTGAATTTAATGGTACACAGTTTTAGTAATCTTCCATTGAATCTCTGTTCAGTCAGTGAGTAAAAAAGAGAGAAAGGAAAAACAATGTTAAAAATCTGTTATGTTTTTTATAAACTGTCAAAAAAGTAGTTTGATATGTTTTGAACCGAAGTAAGGAATATCTGACGTAAGCACTCCTCTAATGCCAGCTGGTGACCGTTTGCGAGTTCTGCTTGGAACATAGTTGCTATTAAATAAATTTGTGTCCCACATCATCTTTGAATTAGTGATGATCCTCAACAAAGATAAATCACGAATGACTGAAGAGGGTGCTGCACTTCACATGCACGGCTTCACAGCATTTTAATTAAATAAAAAATCTGACCTATTTCCTTGACCAACACCACAAAAAGTAGAAAGAGTGCTTTTCACGTTGATTAATCCAATTCGAGTACATTTCCCTGCTTTTTCTTAAGGGATATGGGGCAGGTTGTTATGATTATATGCCAAAGTATTATTTCTATTAAGAAGTAAACTTAATATTTCAACAAGCGAGAGAAATTTTTTAGAAAAGAGATTTGGGAGAGAATTGCACAACAGCAAAGATGCCAAGCAAAAAAAAAGATCTTTAAAGCATCAAAGTTCGAGTTAGGTTTTCTTCATCAGATGCTGCAGCGGATTTTCTGTAAGTAGTTTTCAAGCAGTGGTATCCACGAGAATGCTTAAAAAACGTAAAACTTTAAAATAACTGCCTAAACAGGTCCCCGGAGGCTTGTCAAGATGGCTGTCGAGTTGCCAGACTTGCTTCAAGCAGGATTTTATAACAGAGGTTGAAAACCACCTTTCCTGTATGTGCACACACCAGCAGTTACATAATATGACCACCAGAGGACACCAAAGTACGTAATGGATTTTACAGCAGACGTGGAAAGCACGACCAACAGCTGACAAGAAGCCCAAGCGAATAGCAAAGGAACTTCCGGTGAAGACTTAAAATAAAAAAGTACGAAAAGGTCCTATGGCCACGTTGTGCGCATGTTTCACTGATATGTGTCACATAGTGGTGAATGCTTCGGTTTAGGCGACCCTGAACTAAGAGCCACAGTGGAAAACATTTTTACTGTCAGCCTTACAGCAATAGAGAAGTAATCATGTAGGAGATCTGTAGAGTAGAAAATAAAGATAAACACTGCTTGTGTTAAGCTGTTTTGTAAAAAGAAAGTACGTAACTTACACAACTCCAACCATATCTACACGACGACAAAGCGTCTTACGTCACTACTTCTATTTTCGTCCTGCCCTTACAGCTCTTTAAAAATTCATAACATGTTTAAAACCCTGCCTTTGTATTTATTCCATCTGATCTGAGTGCGGCGCATACTGGTTCTGGGTGGAAACGGGGGGGGGGGGGGTGAGAGGGGGTCTTCGACCAGCCAACCGATCACGAGTCTCCCTATCGACCAATCAGGAGACAGGCAGGCTGTTCTTCCTGTTTGGCTGAGGGATTCATTATCGGGTGAGTAATAAAATCCAAAAAGTAGAAATATATTTGTAAAAATCTATAATTTTCCGTGGTGAAGAAACACTTCTACTTTTAGGAGTGTCTGATTTTAATTTTTACCACCAGAAGAGTGGGCGGTGTGGCGGTGTGGATTATCTTTTATTGTGTAGATTTCTGCCCGTTGTTTGTGTATGTGCGTGTGTGAGAGCTGCGACTAGTTAACGTTAGCCACACTGAACTGCTAGCAGTCAGGTTAGCTTGAAAATCGGCGTTATTGTGGGGAAATAGTTAATTATAATCGATGCTAGTAAATATATTTTGTACACTACTTAAACCTTCTAATTCTGCACAGATTTCTCCCCACGGAATTACTCTCTAACGGATAAACACGTTTTTATTCTGAGAGTCAGCTGCACGGACACAGATCATGGGAGGGATCAAACAAGAGCAGAGTGATGCATCACATCAGCCCAAAGCTTCACAGACAGCGGATCAACCCCCAGAAGAGGTGAGCACCGCTGCAGCTGACTAAAGTGGACTGGATTTGATGCAGTCAATTTCATTTAAATCTTTTAATGGGGAAAATAAGGGTGTTCATATTTGGTTAAATACTTTGCTTCAGCAGGTACACTCAGGTTTTTAAAAAAAAGTTTTTGGACTCCATGGAGGGTCCTGAAACTAAGGACACACTGTGACTCATTAGTCTGCCAGCAGGGTCTTGATGGAGTGCTTTTCTGTGTCTCTTCCATCACTGTTTTTGCATGCTCTTTAGATGTGGGCTTTAACTGGGCCATTGCAGCACCATGCTTTTTTTTCCCCAGCCATTCTGTTGAAGGTTTGCTGCTGTGCTTGGGATCATTGACCTTTTGCATGACCCAGTTTAATATACAGAGGAGTCAATGGTTGACTCATTGACTGCAAAACAAACCCAAATCATTACCCTTCTTCTGCCATGCTTTACAGATGTTTTGAGGTGTTTGTGCTGATATGCACCAAATGTCTTGTTGTGTTTTATGGACAAACATCTCTGCCTGGGTCTCATCGGTCCAATTGGCATAGTTCCAGAAGCCTCGTGGTTTGTTCAGATCTATATTTGCAATCCTGAGCCCTGCTGCCATGTTCTTTTTTTTTTTTAGAGCCAGTGGATCTTAGCTGATTATTAAGGCAGTCACTAGCTGCATCAGGAGGAGTTAGATTAGACTGTCCTTGCCTTTCTGAGACTGTTGTTTCATCCATCTCCAGCCCAAGAAAAGAGGCTGGCCGAAGGGAAAGAAAAGGAAGAAGGTGCTGCCAAATGGTCCCAAGGCACCTGTTACAGGATATGTGCGCTTTCTGAATGAACGGCGAGAACATATGCGGGCCAGATACCCTGATTTACCTTTCCCAGAAATCACCAAGAGACTCGGAGCAGAGTGGACACGATTAGCTCCGATGGACAAACAGGTAGCTTTTAAAAGTGTCCCATGCACATGCAGATTGTTCAATATAACACAAAATAACGTCATCAGCTGGATATTTAGTGATGTTTTGCACAGGGTGTTGTTGTATTTGAACATATTTCGTATACCAATAGCGTTATCTGGATGAAGCGGAACGAGAGAAGATGCAGTATGCCCAGGAACTGAAGGAATATCAGCAGACTGAGGCCTATCAGATCACCAGTGCTAAAATACAAGACAAGAGGATCAAAAAAGGTAACAACTACCCTCTGCTTATTGCTCTGTCTTATGTGAGCTGTATGTAATGCACATACAATTTTTTTTTTAGAAGACACACCATCTGCAGTTATCGGCACTAGTTCAGGATCCTCCTTAACAAAGGTAGGTGACGCTCTAATCAGTTATTACTGTTTTCTTCGGTGTCACTTTCCCGTCAGTTGTCCATTTGCTGACTCTTTCTGTTTTAGGCTTCTGACCTCTCAAACAGATTTGACATTCCTATTTTCACCGAAGAGTTCCTCGATCAGAACAAAGGTAACAGAGGAACTGACAGCGCCTGACTAGTAGTGTTAAGACAGAACTGTGCCGTTGCTCTGTTAGGTAATCGGACATTCTCGATTAAACTTCCAAGCCCGTCAAACTCTTTTTATTTTTATTCTCTGCGTTCAGCTCGAGAGGCAGAGTTGCGACGCCTCCGTAAGGCCAACATTGAGTTTGAGGAGCAGAATGCAGTGCTGCAGCGGCACATTAAGGACATGTACAATGCTAAAGAGCGCCTGGAGGCTGAATTGGGGCAAGATGAGAAACGTACCCAGGCTCTCCAGCAACACTTGATGGCTATTAAGCACACACTGGTCAACAGTCTCTCATCGGTGCCCTTGCCAGGTCAGCATTGCTTGGGTCAGACTCATGAAGGGAAATGCAGTAGGAGGGCAAAACATTAGATAATGCTGCTGTTATTGAATCTCTCTTTTTTCCTGACTTTTAAACATGTGGCTATAGCAACAGCAAGGTTTAGTTTATACATATTAGAGTCTCGTCTGAAATGATCAAAATTAAACATTTGCAGTTCTGTATTTATCCTGAACAGGTACTGGGGAGACAGCATCTCTTGGAAATCTGGATTCATACCTGAGTCGTCTCAGCGGAGTACTCGAGGGCAACCCTCATAAACACCGTGCCCTGCTTACCCAGCTTTGTGAGGTCCTATCTCACCTGGACAGGTAATCTAATTATTATATACAGTACTCAGACTGATAGGGTGGATAATTTAAAATAGAATAATGGAGCGAACGGATACTCTGTGTCGTCTTCCAAGAGATATATCGATTTTCTTGCCAAACACTGGCTCTCTGCGAAAGCAAAAGGTTATACCTGAGTTTGAATAAGTCTTTACACTTGAAATTCAATGTGATGGACTCAGACTGGGTGTAAACACCATCAGTTTTTTTTTCCCAGTTAGTGGTCTGGTCTTTGTTAATGTCAGCTCAGATGCAGCGTTTAGTGTTTAATGCTGCCAAACACATTTGACAACAGCTCAACACTTTGGCTTATCACATCCTGTTTTTGTCACAGATGTCACACCAGAGCTTTTTCTCACACTCCCTCCTGTGGCGACACAGGTGTTCGTGTCAAAAATACGAAGCTACGTCCAAAAGCTGGTTAGCTGCTTTGGGTTTTATACATATAAACAAACAAAATGTTTGTTTGTTACTTGGTCAGCCTTATTGCTCAGTTATAGAAGAGCAAATATAAGACAGCCTCCTTTGCAACTAGGAAAAGCTGGTGGTTGCCTGGTGATTGCGTTGAACTTTTTCACATTTGACCAACTGTTGACCCAGATGTTGAGCATTCCCCACCATAAAACATCTGGGTGACCACTTTCGATCTCGAGGTGACAGAACAGGTCACCTGGTGGGAGGCAACCTGTCTTCAAATCATCTGAGTCGGTGCTACTCAGCCAGTCTGCAACAGCAACAGATTCGCGATTTTTGCCGATTTAGTAGTGTATTATCACAGATCGGATCGAATTGCTAACCCGATCTCAAAAGTTTTATCCCTGACCGTGTCTGCAAACGTTTGCAGTCTGTTGCCATCTTCAAAGCAACTTTTCTAGGTGCTCCAAAGTTGCTTTGAAGGGAAAAACTGATTGCAAGTGATGCAGACCTGATCCCTGACTTCGAACCAACAAGAATACAAGTTCATTGGACACGGTTGCACTAATTGTAGTCATTAGGCTGTCTCCAACCACTGTTTTCCTGGTGTAACTGTAGCATTCGCTTTTACACTTCGTTAGTTGTTAGCAAACATTTTAGGCTCTGGTTGCCTGTCGTATGTTTACCTTTAGTTTATTCATTTCGGGTCACACCCTTTATCTCTTGAAGTGAAGTTGACTTTCCCTGCTTCACTAAATTGCCGCTTCTATAGTCGCTTCTTGCATGGATGCTTCTGTAAAGGCTGCATTTACTGCACAGGCATGAATGGTGTCAGTTTTCTCATCAAGAAAGTGAACAAACCAGTTTTTAAAATTTCAAACCATTACTTAGACACTCATGCGCTGTTATTAAACATATTTGTCTACATTATAAATATAACTTTTATCTTCAGAGGTGGTTGTGTTTGAAATGCCTCCAGAACTACTGTGTAGGGCTCCACATTTACTGATTACTATATTATTTTCCTTCAAAATGAAGCACGCTTTATGATATGTGCATTTCTATTTTTTAACAAATGCAACACACTAATATTGGTGCAAAAATTGCACGTGTCCAGGGTCTCCATTTTATCGTTTTGCTTTATATCTTGTCTCTAACGACATGTTTTCATTCTTTGCCAGTGAGAAGATATGAGGAGGCTGCAGACAGAGACACACCCAGTCTTGGATCACGGACACGCGAGAGGCTTGGTGCTTTTAGGTCAAATCATTGCCAATCAGCAGAGCATGTAGATAGGAACAGGTACTTCAGAACAACACACATAATCCATGTCTGCATGCTTATAGTTTATGAATATGTGTGGACGTGTGTATTCCCACACATACATTTTGTGAATGTAAGTCTGTGCGGCGGGGTTGAGGGGGCTTTACAATTCATAAATGTCATCAAATAAAATGTCATTTTACTTTCTGCTGCCTTAATTAAGTCTTTTGGGAGTCACCTTCCCCTTATCGTGTAGTCGTCTACAGGTACATGGCATGTACAGCAAGCCGAATGATCAGTTTACTGTAAATGATTTGTGGCGTGTGTTTGGCGGTGGGATGCATAAGTAGTTATTTTTAAAAACTGGAAAGGGGTGAGTATGCATGGTGGAATTTCTATTGATAATGTCAGGTTCTGAAATGGACAGTTTGTTTGCCATGTTGTCAGAAAACTGAATATTTGTATTTTTCCAGAGATGTTCATTAAACCATTCTGAAAATGGAGAATTTATGCACATTTATTGTTGACTTTATTGTTTAAAGTGCACAGCCTCATGTTTAAAACAAATAACAGAACAGCACGTCACACCTGCAGAGGTAGACCCCACAGCAGGTAACTAATTAGACGTGGTTTTGTTACATTCACTGACTGTAAAACGAGGAACTGTAATGATGCAGGGGAAGCTTCGTCCCAGCAGAGGGAGATGTGGGCCCACACACGGTTACAGCAACAGCAGCTGAATCCTGGACTAGCTTCACTGAGGCGTGCTTCATATTTTGCGAGTGTCATGCCAAGGTTTAAAAACGTCATCATTTCTGGTATTTAGATTTTTAAGTTGGTCACAAACAGCTGATGTGCTTCCAGTCGGGCACACTAAATCAACTTACCTAATTACTACCTTCTTAAAGTGGATGGTTTTTTTTGCACCTCTGAAATTTTTAAATCTCAAATTATTAATGGTAGAGGAAAGGGGAAAATCAAGCACCATCAAAACCATCTCCCAGCCCATCTTGAAGTATTTGATGAATTTTCCCTACTGTTCCCATCTTAAGATGGGAACATTAAAGAAACACGGAGGCACTGGAGACAGTTTTGATGGACAGGAGAGACACCTGTGCTGTCATCGTGGCCATAATGCTGCCTAACTACACTTTGGCTGAACGTTAAATTTGTGATGTTAGGAAGACCAGGCCTTCCTCCCACATTTCATCTGACACTGAAATGCCCAGTTCTTCCTGAAACGATCAATATTTACTAACGTCATAGATGTCATGACAAAGGGGTGAGTGTGTGTGTCACATATCTGTCAATTTTTCATTTGAGTAATTCATAAAAACGCTGCTTCGATTGTGAACTCTTAGATACATACATGTGTACAAATCACAAAATTGAACGTGGATTTAAAAAAAGATGAGGATGGGTATATTTACTGTGGAGCTGGAAGTATAAAGCATATTTATCTTTTCTATGTTAAGCTCACCAGCACAACAAAGTCTCTTCTGCTTCCAGTCCAGAAATACACAATCCATCTGTGCTGGTTTGAACAAGTGATTGTATGCTCTCGGGCTGTGTAGCAAGACATTTGGCAGTCCATAAAAGTTTTATTTGATTTGAAATCTGCAGGGAGTTTCTGAGAATGGAGTTATAACCACGTAATTTGTAGGAAGGCTGTACTCTGGAAAAGAACAGCACTCAGAGAGGTCTTTGAAAGTGACGTGGATTTGATTTTTAACCAGAGTGCAGAGACGGCAGACCGGTTGGCAGCAGGGGAGTCCCATTACCAGAAAGGGAGAGCACAGTAATGATACCTAAATACAGGAAGGCCAAAGCCAACCTGTGTTTACATTCTTCTACAAGCCAACTTTAACAATGCAAGGCTTTTCATGTGCCCAGACAAATCAAAGGATTACTGAATCCATTTGTCTGCACATAAAGGGGAAGGTTTTAGAAAACCTATAAGCATCTGCAGCTGATTGTATAATGCAGGCGATTGTGGAAAGGGCACCGATTTCCATTTTCTGCTGTGAGCCTTGAGTTTGTCAAAGAAATTCAACTTTATGAAAAATCTGGTCAGATGAATGTGTTACTGTTTACACTTTTTCTTCACTATTTGCCATTAGTAATAGGTATAGGTGATGCTAATTAATATAAACCAATATATTTGGGAATGTTTTGAGTTACCCTTCATTTCTTTATGTTTTGCTTCATAGGCAACAAATGTTTTTGACATTTTTAAAAGTGCTTTGAGCAATGCAATGCCAGTCTTTCTGGAGGGAAAGTTTTAAAGTTTTGGGGCATTGGCTGCTTTTTCACTCACTCTCAGTCCAGTCCTTGTCTTTCTTAGTCCGTCTGCCTGCTGCAAACGCAACAGGTCTTCATTTCTTCAGCTGAATCTATGAAAAATATTTTTAAAAGTGTTTTTTCATCAACTAGGTGATTCACAAACTCCTATTAGCCAAAAACTTGGCACATCTCAGCATGATGTGCAGTGTCTCCTTAAAAATCGTTGTAGTATATACATGGAAAAAGTGCCAGGTTTAAATCTACATCTGATGAAACAAAGTCCTTAAGAAAACTTCCAGCAAAAACCTGACACAAGATCTGAGATGTGCATCTGGACCTTTAGCCGATCCAGCTACTGTTCATTGAAGCCTCATCTGAAACGGTCTCAGTGGAAGGAAGAAGTCGTTCTTAAGGAAAGGAAACAGGGAGGGAAGGCTGAGGTGCGCCACAATATACAAGAACTGGACTGAAAATAAATTTGTGCCAACAGGTGTGATGGAGTGATGAATCCAAATTGTCATAGTTTGATTCACCATGCAATACCATCTGGAAAACATGTGATTGGCTTCATTTTTCAGCATGACAGGGATCCCAAACACACTCCCAGTGCAATTTTAATCCACGCCTAGATTAAAATCCACAGTGGAACACTATCAGTCATGGATTCCCCCCCAGAGCCTCAGCATTATTGAAGTAGTGTGGGAACCAAAAGCAGCCAACATCCAAATATTGACTTCCCTCCCCCCCAAACCCAATATAAAGAAATGAAGGGAGACTCGAGTAGTCTGCACATTACTGTATTTTTCCAAAAATGTCCAAAGTGTAAAGTTAGAAGTTAATAATCGGGGATTTCACTCCCCCCTCCCCCACCTTTACACACCACCACCACGCGCTCTTACGTCACTGCCAGGAGCTGTCCACGCAGCGGTGGTGCTGAAGCTGAACAAGATGGCTGTGTGTTGGGGACCGGAGAGCTGAGAGCGAAGGGGTGAAAGAGTCTCAGATATAAGCAGTCAGCTCATTCAAACCAGAGCGACAGGACGGCGGAGCTGGCGTTCACCCTGCAACTGTGAAAACTTTCATTTTGATCAGCTGTAGCGAATCCTGTCGGGCTCTGGTCCTGCTCGCTGGCGACGGCAGGCTTCTCCATCTCCCGCCCAGCCATTCATCCCCGGACTGTATACTGCACAGATTAGCTCTGCCAGTTAGGAAGCTGGATCCTGTACTAAAGGCGCAAATAAGAGATGTCATTGCTGTGTGTTGGAGGTAAGAGGAAAAACTAACAGTCCGTGCGCTGGCTTGACTTGCTGTCCGTTTCCTTGACCTGCTGATGTGAGCAGTTTCCATAGCTCCAGTAGTATCTTTACAGCTTTTGGAGGGTTGCTGGTGATACTTTTACAATAGCCACCTCCTGCAGATAACATTACGGAAAAAATCTGGGGCTGTTAAATGATCATTCGATGCAAATAGCAATCTATGAGGCAACATTTCCCATCACCTGCATGTTAGTTTGAATTTTTTCGCTAAAATATATACAGAAATCTTGCACTCCTCTTGCTGTCCATGCTAACGGTCCAGCCTCTTTTTTTCCTTTGATTTTCTTTTTCTTTCTTTTTTCTTTCTTTATTTCTTTCTTTCCTTTCTTTTTTTAAAATTTATTTATTTATTTATTTATTTTACAAAAGCTGGCATTGCTACAACCGGATCGATTTATGTAGTAGGCGTATGCTTCTGGCAGCTACTGTCAGACATAGTAAAGCAAGATGATATCCACTCTGCTCGTCCCTGTGAGGAGTGTTTTATTCTTTATTTTATAAAAGGTGATAGCATTTTGATTAAATATGTCGAATGGATCCCTCTCTCAGTTTCCACACACACGCTCTGCAAAAAGGCGTGTTCCTTTAGGCTGCTGGGTTTCTTTACATTATGATTTCCCCTAACCACGTGACTCATTGCAATGCTATAAAATTTCCATTTCTCCCAATCCGTCCTTAAACATTGCGAGATTTTCCAATTGTTTCCTGTTATTTAAAGACCCAAAGGGTTATTAAATATTGTCTATGATGTTTGTAAAAATAGAAATCTGGTGTTTAGCTGTAAAGGCTGTCAGTGAGGTGTCGATAAAACCTCAGCTGTCACGCTTTTGCTGTAAAACCTTTGCAGCATTTACAGGAAGTCACATGTGGCTGGTTTGGGGCTTCATTTCAGGCATTTTGTATGAGGAAAGGACTTCAGATCTTCATTTATTAATACATTATTTATTTTTTAACTGATGAAATGTGAATCCCTTGTTCGTAAATACAAATTTACCCACGTAGCTTTCCAGTTTTCCAAGTCTGCTTGTGCTAAAATTTGGAGAGTGAATTTGGGGGTGAGCACTTCCTTTTCCCCCTACATAAGGAACTCAAAGTTTATGTCTTGTGTGAGGAGATTTGTGCTTAAAATGACATTTTTCCTAAGAGTTTTTAAAAGTTTTCTGCTCTCCCTCCCAACAACAAAAACTTTCTCATGTTTTTTACAACAATGTCTTTACAACATATCCAAAGAACTGGCTTCTTTAGAGATGGCATTATAATTGCAGCTACAGCTGTGGGAGAACCACAAGTTTATGTAATCTAATATCTATCTATTTGAATGCATGCTGAAACTGTGCACATCTCTGCCTGTCGTGAGCCACTTCCTGGATACTGCTGCTCCTTTTACTTCTCGCTGAATTGATATGAGTTTTCCTGTTATTACAAATATTTTTTTTATAACTATTTAATACTTCTAATGCTTAGGATCAAATATGTGCTATGCAGAGAATCTCTCCAGAGTTTTGGTGCATTTCCAATTCTGAAAGGCTTGATAAGTTTTGTGTTTTAAGGGTTAGTGAAGAAAAGATGAAAAACGGGATTTCCTCGAGCGTCTTCCTGGGATTTAACAAGAGGTTAGAACAGGCTCTTAGTGTTTGCAAAGAGGCTGCTTTGCTGCTGACACCAGTGCTGGAGCTGATTGCACAGATGTCAGGATTGAGATTCAGGCTCGTTGGTGGTCCCTTTATGTCCTGAAGCTTTGTTGGCATAGCAACCCCATTGGTATTTTAGGTCTCTGCTGGCATTTTCTCATTAGCTTCTAAACACACTGTAATAGGCCTGCAGCTAGGTTAATATTGATACTATGTTCTTCCTTTCATGGTGGATGGGAGAAGAATAGAGAATTATGGGATGAACAGTATGGGCTGTCATGCTGGACTGCAGCAGTCACACAGTTTGCCTGCTGAGATGTGTGTGTGTGTCTCATGATGTTAGATCTGGTCTGTGAAATGATGGACTGTGCTACAAAAGCTGAGTAAGTAGATGGCAGCCATCCTTACTGTCACGCTATGTAGCAAGATGCAAATTCAGGCATTATAGCTCTATAAATGAGTGAGCCATGGCACATGCACTCATTAGCATTATTGTATAATTTAGCACCATACAAACCTTGACTACATTTGTCTTTTAATGTCTCGAAAACACTGCTATGTTACTGTACTGTAAATAAAGATCAGGAGCAATCATAGCAAAAAAAAGATGACAGCAAAGGGCAAATTTTTTATTAATTGAAGTATGTGCAACAGTTACAATGAAGCATTCACATTCTGTTGATAACAATGCTTAGGCTGTAGATACTCTTTCCTGTATATGCTATATATAATCTTTAAACGGCTGACTGGCAGTTGTGCTCTCTCAACGCATTTAGCATAATGGCACTCTAATTCTTGTTGCAGGTATTATACTGTAAGGTTTACTGTAAGATAAAGACCCTATAGTATTCTGGAGAAAACCCCAGCAATCAAACAACCTATGCGCTAGCACTTTGCAGCGGTGGGAAGACAAAAGCATGACTGGGTGGGGGTGTGAGGAGGAAGAGAAAAGAAAAAGAGAGCAGAGGGAGACAGGTGAAAAACAATGGGCTAAAGGAGAGAAGACACAAATTTAATGACATGCTGCAGGCATATATAAACGCGTGGGGAGTAAAAGAGAGGTCAGTGGAGAAGAAGTGCTCGGTGTATCACATGAAGTGCTGCAGCTGTCTAAACTTATAACAGCATAACTACAGGTTGGTTAATTCACCTGATCCAGCTTAAACATTAAGGCAAGGTTTTATTCTAACCTTTAAAGCAGAGAGGGTGTCTCTGCTGAATCCAAACTGGGAGCTGGTTCCACAGAAGACAGAAAAAAGCTGAAGGTTCAGCCTCCCATTCTACTTTTAGAAACTTTAGGCACCACAAGTAAGCCTGCAGTCTGAGAGTGAATCACTCTATAAGGATAATATTGTGCTATGAAGTCTTCAAGATACTATAAAAACTACTAAATTCAATTCTAAAAGAAAATAGAAATAAGCTCTCACTCTCTCCCTCACTCATCAGTCTCACTGCAGCATTTTTGATGATCACATTGTTACTTACTAATACCTTCGCCTAAAACATTGTGTCTGACCAGATACTGACAGATACTGGTTTCTGGTTTCTAAGGCTATTAGGACCAAATGTAGCAGCAGCCTCAGTTTTTTGGGTTTGGGAGAAGAAAATTGCAGAGCAACCACCCCTTTATGTAGTTTAATGTCATCTGGCTTCATAGATAAATAAAGCTGAAGATCATCTGCATAGCAATGAATATGTATTCTGTGTTTTCTGTTAGCATTGCTTAAGGGAGGCAGGTATAATGTAAATAGAATTGGTCCCAGCACAGAACCCTGTGGAACTCCAAGACTCCCCATTTACATATACATTTCTTAAAATCCTACACTCAACTGTATCAAATGAGGGCTAACAGCAGAAACACAAAAATTAGTCCACTATCAGCCATCGGCCCTAAGAAGGTCATTCGTAACCGTCACCAGTGCTTCTTCAGTGCTAAGGTCAATTCTGCAAACTGATTGAAACTCTTCAGTTATCCTATTATACTGCACATGATCGCCCCGCTGTTTTACAGCCACTCTTTTGTAGGTCTAAAGGCTAAGACGTCTGGCTCAAGTAAAAGCTTTTAAGTACTGGTTCAATTATAGCCACCTTGAAAGCCTGTGGTAAACATTAGTGACTACTTAGACCTTATTTACTAGTTAACATTATTAATAGACCATCAACTTCTAGTTGCACTGAGGTCACTGTGACTGAATATTATTTAGAAAACAGGGATGAGCTTTAATCACCAATTATTTTAGACTTGCAAGCTGTTTTTTTTTAATGAATGACCATTCAATCAGTGTTCTTTTCTTTTTTAATTATAATATTTGTAATTTCCTTCTGTGCGCTCCCTCTTCAGTACTACAGATTGATATTGCTGTTGCTGGTCTCAGTATAATGGCTCTGATGAAATAAAAAGAAATAAAAAGCCCCTTTAGCTCCTCTGAACCAGGGCACGAGTAAAAGTATTTGTCCAATTTCCCCGAGTGAAGAAAGAGAAAATGAAATCCTGTAATCACCGTGGCACCGACTCAACATTTTCTGTGGAGGTTTTGCACAAAATATGTAACTCTCTTTATTTTTCACCCACACCGCAGCAGTAACTAGCTACAGCAGTGTTGGTTTAGTCTCATGCCTGTGAGCAAGTAACCCCTCCACCACCCCACCCCTCTTCCCCCAGCTCTTACACACACACACACACACACACACACACACACACACACACACAC